>NC_047103.1:43178637-43508012 GCF_902500255.1 Thalassophryne amazonica | reverse complement strand
TGACATAATTACATCCGCCAAGGATGTAATAAAATCATCAGCGTTTATTTATTTGTCTGTCTGTCTGTTAGCAGAATGACATCAAAACTACTGCACTGATTTTAATGAAATTTTCACCACAGATAGATATTAGGACATGGAAGAACCCATTAAATTTTGGAAGTGTGGAAAGCGCCTGGAGGCAGCTTTGTGGTGATTTGGCACTATATAAACTAAATAAACTGAAATTGAATTGATTTGAAATTGGAGGTGATCTGGATCTGGATTCTGGATAAAGACTTCACTTTATATAGGCTTTGAAGGATTGCGTCAAAACTACTATACGGATTTTCACAACATATTGGTGTTAGGCCTTGGAACACTCCATTAAATTTTAGAGGTGATCTGGATCTTGATTCTGGATCAGGATTTCACTTTGTAGACTTTTAAGGAATACATCAAAACTACTTCACAGAGATGATATCACAATGTAAAACCGAGACCAGGAAGATGCTATTTTGAATTAAATATCAGATTGCAGTCGGACCATTCTGAATCAGTATGCAATTATAGCACTGTGTTGTGGAATCCGGATCCAAGTAAAGTCCAGGTCACAATGTGAAGGGTTTGAGCTGTCACATACCAAACGGCAAATGTCAGCTTTCCCAAGTTTGTGAGTGATCAAAATTGCATGCACGCATGCAGACCTTTTTGTGTTTTCTGCATTCTGCTGTCAGTAGGTGCTTTTATTTTGACAAACAGAATGTGGCAGAAGACATTAAAAGCACTACAATTTTTACGTATGGTACCAGGACCATGACACATAAGCACTTAAGTCACTCAGGGTAACAACAACATAAGACTTAGCTAAACTGACTAACCCAATTGAACTACAAAAACACAATTTAATTTAACCTTCGAATCATGTTAGTCCCATTGACATCATGATCTCTTTTACAAGGGAGACCTGGACAATTATAAAGGTTCCAGTTTACCTAACCTGCATGTCTTTAGATGTGGGAGGAAGACGGAGCACCCATGGGAACCCACGCAAACATGGAGAGAACATGTAAACTCCACACAGAAATGCCACAGGTGAGAATCAACCCCATGACCTTCTTGTTGTGAGACAGGAGTGCTAACCACTAAGCCACCATGCTGCACAATAAATTAATAAAACAAACAACACTGTTAAACTAACATGAACCACAATAACAACATTTAAAAGCCCAGAACCCCAAACTCCCATGGTGCATTGCAGCATAATGTCCATAATTACTGGCTAGATTAAATCACTAATTTCTGAAGAAATATTTGTCCTATCATCTTTATGTTTTCGCAGCATTCATCCTTAAGCCAAAATACATAACCATACCAAATGGCAGATGTCAGCTCTCTCTGGTTTCGCCGTGATTGAAGTCATACACACACTCTAAAACACACAGAGAGAGAGAGAGAGAGAGAGAGAGAGAGAGAGATAGATAGATATATTATAATATCCAAGTGGCCTCTGTGTGCATGCATGTACTCTAAAACATGCAGCTGCGTTTAGTTATGTCCACTTGCTACATCTCTTTAACATAAAGAGCTCTTACAAGTTTTGGATGTTGAACTCAGCTTTACAAGTTGAGTTGAGTTGTAAAGTTGAGTTCAACATCCACATATATATATATATATATATATATATATATATAGTAGTGTTCAGAATAATAGTAGTGCTATGTGACTAAAAAGATTGATCCAGCTTTTGAGTATATTTCTTATTGTTACATGGAAACAATGTACCAGTAGATTCAGTAGATTCTCACAAATCGAACAAGACCAAGCATGATATGCACACTATTAAGGCTATGAAATTGGGTTATTAGTAAAAAAAAAGTAGAAAAGCGAGTGTTCACAATAATAGTAGCATCTGCTGTTGACGCTACAAACCCAAAACTATTATGTTCAAACTGCTTTTTTGGCAATCCTATGAATCACTAAACTAGTATTTAGTTGTATAACCACAGTTTTTCATGATTTTCTTCACATCTGCGAGGCATTAATTTTGTTGGTTTGGGACCAAGATTTTGCTTGTTTACTAGTGTGCTTGGGGTCATTGTCTTGTTGAAACACCAAGGGCATGTCCTCTTCAGCATCTGGCAACATGACCTCTTCAAGTATTTTGACATATCCAAACTGATCCATGATACCTGGTATGCGATATATAGGCCCAACACCATAGTAGGAGAAACATGCCCATATCATGATGCTTGCACCACCATGCTTCACTGTCTTCACTGTGAACTGTGGCTTGAATTCAGAGTTTGGGGGTCATCTCACAAACTGTCTGCGGCCCTTGGACCCAAAAAGAACAATTTTACTATCATCAGTCCACAAAATATTCCTCCATTTCTCTTTAGGCCAGTTGATGTGTTCTTTGGCAAATTGTAACTTCTGCACATGTCTTTTATTTAACAGAGGGACTTTGCAGGGGATTCTTGCAAATAAATTAGCTTCACACAGGTGTCTTCTAACTGTCACAGCACTTACAGGTAACTCCAGACTGTCTTTGATTATCCTGGAGCTGATCAATGGGTGAGCCTTTGCCATTCTGGTTATTCTACTATCCATTTTGATGGTTGTTTTCCGTTTTCTTCCACGCATCTCTGTTTTTTTTTTTTGGTTTTTTTTGTCCATTTTAAAGCATTGGAGATCACTGTAGATGAACAGCCTATAATTTTTTGCACCTGCATATAAGTTTTCCCCTCTCCAATCAACTTTTTAATCAAACTACGCTGTTCTTCTGACCAATGTCTTGAACGTCCCATTTTACTCAGGCTTTCAAAGAGAAAAGCAAGTTCAACAGGTGCTGGCTTCATCCTTAAATAGGGGACACCTGATTCACACCTGTTTGCGCCACAAAATTGAGGAACTCACTGATTGAATGCCACACTACTATTATTGTGAACACCCCCTTTTCTACTTTTTTTTACTAATAGCGCATTTTCATAGCCTTAAGAGTGTGCATATCATGAATGCTTGGTCTTGTTGGATTTGTGAGAATCTACTGAATCTACTGGTACCTTGTTTCCCATGTAACAATAAGAAATATACTCAAAACCTGGATTAATCTTTTTAGTCACATAGCACTACTATTATTCTGAACACTACTGTATATACAACCCCATTTCCAATGAAGTTGACATGTTGTGTAAAATGTAAGTAAAAAACAGAATACAATGATTTGCAAATCCTCTTCAACCTATATTCAATTGAATACACCACAAAGACAGGATATTTAATGTTCAAACTGATAAACTTTATTGTTTTTGTACAAATATTTTCTCATTTTTAAATGGATGCCTGCAACATGTTTAAAAAAAGCTGGGACAGTGGTATGTTTACCATTGTGTTACATCACCTTTCCTTCTAACAATACTCAATAAGCGTTTGGGAACTGAGGACACTAATTGTTGAAGCTTTGTAGGTGGAATTCTTTCCCATTCTTACTTGATGTATGACTTCAGTTGTTCAACAGTTCAGGGTCTCCCTTGTCGTATTTTGGACTTCATAATGTGCCACACATTTTCAATGGGTGACAGGTCTGGACTGCAGGCAGGTCAGTCTAGTACCCACACTCTGTTACTACGAAGCCACACTGTTGTAACACGTGCAGAATGTGGCTTAGCATTGTGTTGCTGAAATAAGCAGGGACGTCCCTGAAAAAGACGTTGCTTGGATGGCAGCATGTGTTGCTCCAAAACCTGGATGTACCTTTCAGCATTGATGGTGTCATCACAGATGTGTAAGTTGCCCATGTCATGGGCACTAACACACCATACCATCACAGATGCTGGCTTTTGAACTTTGCGCTGGTAACAATCTGGATGGTCTTTTTCCTGTTTTGTCCAGAGGACACGACGTCCATGATTTCCACAAACAATTTGAAATGTGGACTCATCAGACTGCAGCACACTTTTCCACTTTACGTCTGTCCATTTCAAATAAGCTCGGGCCCAGAGAAGGTGGCAGCGTTTCTGGATGTTGTTGATGTGTGACTTTCGCTTTGCATGGTAGAGTTTTAACTTGCACTTGTAGATGTAGCGACGAACTGTGTTAACTGACAATGGTTTTCTGACAAGTTCCTGAGCCCACGCAGTAAGATCTTTTGCACAATGTCAGTTTTTAATGCAGTGCCGCTGAGGGATCAAAGGTCACGTGCATTCAATGTTGGTTTTTGGCCTTGCCGCTTACGTGTAGAAAGTTCTCCAGATTCTCTGAATCTTCTGATTATATTATGGACTGTAGATGATGGAATCCCTAAATTCCTTGCAATTGAACATTGGGAAACATTGTTCTTAAACAGTTGGACTATTTTTTCATGCAGTTGTTCACAAAGTGGTTATCCTCACCCCATCTTTGCTTGTGAATGGCTGAGCCTTTTGGGGATGCTCCTTTTATACCCAATCATGGCACTCACCTGTTTCCAATTAGGTGTTCTTTGAGCATTCATCAATTTTCCCAGTCTTTTGTTGCCCTGTCCCAACTTTTTTGAAATGTTTTGCAGGCATCCATTCCAAAATGAGCAAATATTTGCACAAAAACAAAAAAGTCTATCAGTTTGAACATTAAATATCTTGTCTTTGCGTGTATTCAGTTGACTGTAGGTTGAAGAGGATTTGCAAATTGTATTCTGTTTTTATTTACATTTTACACAACATCCCTACTTCACTGAAATTGGGGTTTATATATATATATATATATATATATATATATATATATATATATATATATATATATATATATATATATATATATATATATATATATATATAAAAGACCAAAAAGCACAGTTTTATCAATGTTTTGAAGTGCCTAATGTGTTTGCACAGTAATACGGTGTAATGCTTCCTGTGATTTCTAAGTGCAGGTATTGAGCACTCATTCATAATCTATTGGAGCATTCACTATAGCTGCAAGATATTACTGCTTGTTTAAACAGCAGCATATGCGACTGAATGTGATGCTGAGGTCATAATTTTTTTTTGCAGCACATGTTGGGGATAAGGTGAGCCTGTAGTCTTAATATAGGGGATGACCTCAGCATGTGTCCTCGCCTCCTACTATACACGGGCTGTGCACACACTGCACACACAGACTCAAAGCAGCTGATGGAAATAGAATTGCTGCAGGGATTCCACCAGCAGATGACCTGGAAAACACTGCCTGCTTCACTTGTGGTGTAAAATGTGGATCAACTGCATGTGTTTGCATTGATCCTTAATATTCTCAGGACATGAGAGCGATCTCAAGTTATTCTCTGCCTTTTACAAACTCAGATTCTGGCTGTCAAATCTTACAAGACCAGAACTTTTTTAGCTTAAATGCTTCAAGTGTTCGCATTAAGTTCTACTGTAGGACCAAACCCACCACTCCATGACTTGGTGTGACTCCAAACTATTTGACATTCCTTTCTTCAGCTCTACACCACTCTGCCAACAACATTTTTAGAAATAATTACTTGTGCGAATCTGCTCGCTTTCTCTCAGCCTATATGTAAGCGTTCATTGTGTTTGTGTGCATGTGGAGTCAGCGTGTGGGGTCTTTGTGTCCAGGAGAGAGAGACCTGCTCCAGTGATTAATGGGGTCCCTGTGTGAGGCACCGCGAGGCACCGCACACAATCACCGGGCCAGACCGCAACCCCGCCAGGCTTGTCCTTCACATGAGGAGAAGAGAAAGGCGGGAAGGAGGGAGGGTGAAGGGGAAAATATTCCCTCGCTGTCCTTTTGCTCTCTCTTTCCTTCCCTCCTGTCCATCCACAGCCCTTTACCTCTCTCCCTGTCGATCTTTGCCCTCTGCTAAATTTTTAGAACACACCCACCACCAGCGTCCCCTCACGCTCGTGCACCAAGTGTGGTAAAACCCAAATAAATTGATGGGAGAAATTGATGGTGAGAAAAAGATAAGTGAAGTGTCGGCACAACACCAACAGGGCTTTGAAGAAAAAGCCGGGGTGGAGGGTTGAGGAGCCCGCTGTGAATCCCTCGCCATCGCCCTCCCTTCCCTGCGGTTCGGGTATGCGGCCCCTCTCCAGTGTTAACCAAGCCTTTAAAATAGGCTTTAACCTGGGCCCACCCTCAATGGGGCCATTGTGGGAACGGATGTGTGGACAGTAGTGTTCAGTAAACACTGCTGCTTCTTGTCCCTTTCTCACATTCAGAGACTATTCTGCAAAAAAAAAAAAAGTCTAGCTTGGCAGCTAACGCTGTCGTTTGTGTGCACGTACAAGATAGTGTTGGGTGGCAATGGGAAAGCTCAAATTCTCAAACGTACAACTTCTCTGTCTGTGTGGGAAAGAAAATGTGAAATTCCACATGCAGACTTCTCACTCAATGAGTTTAAACAGCCGGGTAGGGGTCTGTGAACACTTTTCTTGCCCTGACATCATAGTTTTTTGTAAACTCTAAATGACCGGGGGCTTATTTAGTTAACCTGCATCAGTTCTGGGCTGGATTTCATTATCTGTCCTCTCCAAGGGTCTCTAATTGGGCCTCTCTGCTGTCGGCCTGGCACCTGCAGTCAGCCTGCGTGCCGCTGTAGCCGTGGTAACGGGAGCGTGCTGTTGTGCGGATTCTGCAAGCTTCAGTGTCTCACCCCCCCACCCCCACCCCACCTGAAGCACCCCTGCTGTTCTACCTCCACCCCCACCACCCCCAGAGAAAAAGAACTACTCGTTGGGTTAACGTGGTGATTTTGTTTGATGATATTCAGCAGCACCTACACCTACACCTGCGGCAGATGTGCACGAGTCGTATATTGTGATTGCATGAAGACAAACAACCTAATCGCTGTGAATGAACACAACTCTATTGCCTGACAGCAGATGGGTATTTGTTGCTGCAGCCTAATGTTCATTGTATTGTGCAACTCATTATACATCAATTAGGAACAAGCCTCAACCTCCAGTGCTGGAAAATGAAGCCAATACGGAAGTGCCAAATCTTACAATTCTTTGAATAGCTGCTTGAGGCTACCTCCAAAAGTAAAAGCCCATGTTGAAATGTTCAACTTTAAAGGGAGGTGATGGTCTAGTGGAAAAGCGTTGGGCTTGAGACCAGCGGTTCCTCAGTTCAATCCCAGCCTGACCGGAAAATCACCAAGGACCCTTGGCCAAGGTCCTTAATCCCCAAATTGCTTCCGGTGTGTAGTTAGCGCCTTGCATGGTAGCAGCCTCACATCAGTGTGTGAGTGTGTCTGTGTGAATGGGTAAAGTGCTTTGAGCTTCTGATTCAGTTATAAAAGTGCTATAGTTGTATGCAAAAGGTTGGGCACCCCTGATAATTTTCATAATTTTCCTTTATAAATCATTGGTTGTCTGGATCAGAAATTTCAGTTAAATATATCATATAGTAGATGAATACACTGATATTTGAGAAGTGAAATGAAGTTTCTAGTAGTTACAGAAAGTGTGCAATAATATTTAAACAAAATTGGGCAGGTGCATAAATTTGCACACCCTTGTCATTTTATTGATTTGAATACATTTAGCACTAATTACTGGAACACAAAATTGGTTTGGTAAGCTCATTCACCCTTGACCTCCTTACACAGGTGAATCCAATCATGAGAAAGGATATTTAAGGTGGCCATTTGCAAATGTTTCCCCTCTTTGCATCTCCTCTAATGAGTGGCAACATGGGAGTCTCTAAACAACTCTCAAATGACCTGAAAACAAAGATTGTTTAACATCATGGTTTAGGGGAAGGATACAAAAAGTTATCTCAGAGATTTCAGCTGTCAGTTTCCATGGTGAGGAACATAGTGAGGAAATGGAAGACCACAGGCACAGTACTAGTTAAGGCCCGAAGTGGCAGGCCAAGAAAAATCTCAGATAAGCTGAAGCAAAGGATGGTGAGAACAGTCATAGTCAACCCACAGACCTGCTCCAAAGACCTAAAACATGATCTTGCTGCAGATAGTGTCTCTGTGCATCGTTCAACTATACAGCGCACCTTGCACAAGGAGATGCTGTATGATGCTGTAATGCAGCGGCCTTGCTCACGCTCCACCTCTTTTCCCATGCCAGGGTTGCCAAGAGTGAGGCGGAGCTAGGCAGTGCCATAATGGTGACATTTGGAACCTTTGAAACTTTGTAACATTTGAGCTTCAAACCCACTCTTCAAAAAAAAACTGTGAATGGCATCATAGATGGTTTGGCCAGTACATATACATTTATGAAATAGGAGTGTTAAGACTTTTTCAGAAATGCATGCTTCTTCGCATTAAAAACTCTATGAAATTTGACTTTCAGACTTGCAGCTCTTTTATGACAAAGTTGCATCTATTAACAGATGACAAAAACATTTTTTCTTTTTCTTTTCAAAGCACATAATTACAGTATGTAAAAAGTTTGGAATGATTAACTTCTTATCTGATCACTGGAGCATATACAGTAGATAAAAAAAAAACTCAACATAGTCCTGCAGACAGTGTGTGTGTGTGTGTGTGTGTGTGTGTGTGTGTGTGTGTGTGTGTGTGTGTGTGTGTGTGTGTGTGTGTGTGTGTGTGTGTGTGTGTGTGTGTGTGTGTGTGTGTGTGTCACTGATCTCCTCTATCCACATAGGAAATGGGTGAAAGAGTGCACCACAACCTGGAAAAAGGAATTAAATGAGATGCTGATGACTACCACCAGCACCCAAGACAGACACAGCTGGTCACATCATGATCTTACAGATATTATCAAGCATATCATCTCCATAAGGGATATAGAAAATTTACAATTGTATTGGGGATTTTGTCTTTGAAGTAGTGTCCCACTGTTAATTGTGGCTCATTTTAAAGACTGAACATAGTTTTGGGAAAACCCCAAACAACACTTGGATCTTTGCTATGAGAATGCTTACTTCCTGTTCTCACAGGACTGGGTTATACCCTGAGCACAAACACAATTTATATGTAAATGCTGGAAATTTGTTGGCACCTTTACTAGCACTGGGAGTCCATTTGTTCCAGGAAAAAAAAAGCACTTTTTGTCTCTTAGAACATGGAAATGAGTGTACAAGCCTGAAAGAGTCTTTATTTTCTATGATGGCTGGATGTGCTGATTTCTGTCTGTTTTTTTAGAAGCTGATACCTTAAAACTTGTTACCTTAAAACACACACACACACACACACACACACACACACACACACACACACATATATATATATATATATATATATATATATATATATACACACACACATTGGTATGCAAAAGTTTGGGCACCCCTGATAATTTACAAAAAGCTATCTCAGAGATTTCAGCTGTCAGTTTCCACTGTGTGGAACATAGTGAGGAAATGGAAGACCGCAGGCACAGTATTAGTTAAGGCCCGAAGTGGCAGGCCAAGAAAAATCTTAGATAAGCTGAAGCAAAGGATGGTGAGAACAGTCATAGTCAACCTACAGACCTGCTCCAAAGACCTACAACATGATCTTGCTGCAGATAGTGTCTCTGTGCATTCGTTCAACTATACAGCACACTTTGCACAAGGAGATGCTGTATGATGCTTTAATGCAGCGGAAGCCTTTTCTGCGTACACACCACAAACAGAATCGCTTGAGGTATGCTAAAGCACATTTGGACAAGCCAGCTTCATTTTGGAATAAGGTGCTGTGGACTGATGAAACTAAAATTGAGTTATTTGGACATAAGGGGCAGTATGCATGGCTGAAAAAGAACACAGCATTCCAAGAAAAACACTTGCTACCTCCAGTAAAATTTGGAGGTGGTTCCATTATGTTGTGTGGTTGTGTGGCCAGTGCAGGTACTGGGAATCTTGTTAAAGTTGAGGGTCACATGGATTTCAGTCAATATCAGCATATTCTTGAGAACAATATTCATGAAACAGTGACAAAGTTGAAGTTGTGCCAGGGCTGGATCTTTCAACAAGACAACAAACCTAAACACTGCTCAAAATCTACTAAGACATTCATGCAGAGGAACAACTCCAACGTTCTGGAATGGCCATCTCAGTCCCCAGACCTGAATATTATTGAAAATCTGTGGTGTGATTTTAAGTGGGATGTCCATGCTCAGAAACCAACAAACCTGACCAAACTGGAGATGTTTTATAAAGAGGAATGGTCCAAAATACCTTCCACCAGAATCCAGACTCACTGGAAGCTATAGGAAGCGTTTAGATGCTGTTATTTCTGCAAAAGGAGGATCTACAACATATTCATCTATTATTATTTTTTTTTTTTCTGTTGGGGTGCCCACATTTATGCATCTGCCTAATTTTGTTTAAAGAATCATTGCACACTTTCTATAAATCCTATAAACTTCATTTCACTTCTCAAATTGTTGGGAAGGTGTCGTAGCACGGACCCACAACAGGGGGCGCAAATGAACGGACAATGAGTAAGCCAAAAGGCAACAATTTACTGTTGTGACAATACACAAATAAATGTACAGAAATTGCAAAGTCAATGAACACCAGGTGACGTGTGGGCAGGCTCGAAGATAGAAGACCCCGACAAGAGAGAGACCGCGTCCCACACGGCCTCCACCACCAACGGTCTGAAGAACACCGGAGCCGCCAAGTCCCGAATCCCCAGGTGACCTCTGTCTTCGGCTGTCGACCCTGGTACTGCTGGCAGAAAGCAGAAAAAGATGAGTGAGTGTAAATCCTTACACTCAGTGGTCTACAGTCTGTGCACAGTTAGGAGGAGAACCTCCACCTCCGAATCACACACTCGTGCAGCTCCTAGTGTGACCACTTATCTGTAGCGCGGTTGTCGTCGTCACGCTCCACGCCACTTCCAGATAAGGGTGAACACCACAGGATACCGGCTGCAACAAAAGGTCAGAATCCTAAACACTGTGTTAAAGTCAGCAGAGAAAATTACCTCACGGTAGTCGATTTCTCGGCGAGGAGGTGGAGTTCCGATCCGGCTTTTAAGATGGTGATGCTGATGATGAACGAGTGACAGCTGGTGCAGGGGATGAATGACAGCTGTCACTTCTTCAGGGTCCGGCGCCCTCTCGTGCTTGGAGCCCGCACTCCAAGCAGGGCGCCCTCTGGTGGTGGTGGGCCAGCAGTACCTCCTCTTCAGCGGCCCACATAACAGGACCCCCCCCTCAACGGGCGCCTCCTGGCGCCCGACCGGGCTTGTCCGGGTGTCGGCTGTAGAACTCGGCCAGGAGGGCCGGGTCCAGGATGAAGCTCCTCTTCACCCAGGAGCGTTCTTCAGGTCCATACCCCTCCCAGTCCACCAGATATTGGAACCCCCGGCCCTTACGACGGACGTCCAGGAGCCTGCGGACCGTCCAAGCAGGTTCCCCGTCGATGAGCCGGGCAGGAGGCGGCGTAGGTCCAGGTGCACAGAGGGGCGAGGTGTGGTGAGGCTTTATGTGGGACACGTGGAATACCGGGTGGATCCGCAGTGAAGCTGGGAGTCGGAGCTTCACCGCGGCTGGGTTGATGATCTTGAGGATTGGGAAGGGTCCGATGTATCTGTCTTTCAGTTTGGGGGAGTCCACACAGAGGGGAATGTCCTTGGTCGAGAGCCACACCTCCTGCCCGGGCTGGAACGTGGGGGCCGGGGACCGTCGGCGGTCTGCATGGGACTTGGCCCTCGTCCGGGCCTTTAACAGGGCAGAGCGGGCGGTCCGCCACACCCGGCGACATCTCCGAAGGTGGGCCTGGACCGAGGGCACACCGACCTCTCCCTCCACCAGCGGGAATAATGGGGGCTGGTACCCCAAACACACCTCAAAAGGGGAGAGGCCGGTGGCAGACGAAACTTGGCTGTTGTGGGCATACTCGATCCAGGCCAGATGGTGACTCCAGGCCGCCGGATGTGCGGAGGTGACACACCGAAGGGCCTGCTCCAACTCCTGGTTGGCCCGCTCTGCCTGGCCGTTGGTCTGGGGGTGGTACCCGGACGAGAGACTCACGGTGGCCCCCAGCTCCTTGCAGAAACTCTTCCACACCTGTGAAGAGAACTGGGGACCACGATCCGAGACGATGTCCGACGGTATCCCATGCAGCCGCATGACGTGGTGGACCAGGAGGTCTGCCGTCTCCTGGGCCGTCGGGAGCTTCGGGAGGGCCACGAAGTGGGCCGCCTTGGAGAACCGGTCCACTATCGTGAGGATTACGTTGTTGCCCTGGGACGGCGGGAGGCCCGTGATGAAATCCAGGCCGATGTGAGACCAGGGGCGATGAGGCACCGGCAGGGGTTGGAGGAGGCCCGTCGTCCTCCGATGGTCTGCCTTGCCCCTGGCGCAGATGGTACAGGCCTGGATGTAGTCCCGGACGTCGGTTTCCAGGGACGCCCACCAGAAGCGCTGCTGGACTACTGCCATGGTCCTACGCACCCCGGGATGACAGGAGAGCTTGGACCCGTGACAGAAGTCCAATACGGCAGCTCTTGCCTCTGGTGGGACGTACAGTCTGTCCTTGGGGCCAGTCCCCGGGTCCGGGCTCCTGGTCAGGGCCTCCCGGACGGTCTTCTCCACGTCCCAGGTAAGGGCGGCCACGACAGTGGACTCGGGGATGATGGTCTCGGTGGGGTTCGACAGCCCCGCTTTGGCTTCTTCTTCGTGCACCCGGGACAATGCATCTGGTTTTTGGTTCTTGGTCCCGGGGCGGTATGTAATCCGGAAGTCAAAGCGCCCGAAGAACAGAGACCAGCGGGCTTGCCTGGGGTTCAGCCGCTTGGCGGTCCGGATGTACTCCAGGTTCCGATGGTCAGTGAAAACCGTGAAGGGCAACGAAGCCCCCTCCAGCAGGTGTCTCCACTCTTCAAGGGCCTCCTTCACCGCAAGAAGTTCCCGATTGCCAACGTCATAGTTCCGTTCAGCTGGGGTCAACCTGCGGGAATAAAAGGCACAAGGATGGAGAACCTTATCAGCCTCCACGCTCTGGGACAGCACGGCTCCTATCCCTGAGTCAGAGGCGTCCACTTCTACTACGTACTGGCGATCAGGATCAGGCTGCACCAGAACTGGCGCAGTCGAGAACCGGCGTTTCAACTCCTGGAACGCGGCTTCGCACCGATCCGACCAGGCAAAGGGGACCTTGGTGGAGGTCAGGGCAGTCAGGGGGCTAACTACCTGACTGTAACCTTTGATGAACCTCCTGTAAAAATTTGCAAAACCGAGGAACTGCTGTAGTTTCCTGCGGCTTGTTGGTTGGGGCCAATCTCTCACCGCCGCAACCTTAGCCGGATCAGGGGCGACGGAGTTGGAGGAGATGATGAACCCCAGGAAGGACAAAGAAGTGCGGTGGAACTCGCACTTCTCGCCCTTCACAAACAGCCGGTTCTCCAACAACCGCTGTAGGACCTGACGTACATGCTGGACATGGGTCTCAGGGTCCGGAGAAAAGATGAGTATATCGTCCAGATATACGAAGACGAACCGATGCAGGAAGTCCCGCAAGACGTCATTTACCAAAGCTTGGAACGTCGCGGGGGCGTTAGTGAGGCCGAACGGCATGACCAGGTACTCGAAGTGACCTAACGGGGTGTTGAATGCCGTCTTCCATTCGTCTCCCTTCCGGATCCGAACCAGGTGGTACGCATTTCTAAGATCCAATTTCGTAAAGATTTGGGCTCCATGCAGGGGCGTGAACACTGAATCTAACAGAGGTAATGGGTATCGGTTGCGAACCGTGATCTCGTTCAGCCCTCTGTAATCAATGCATGGACGGAGTCCGCCGTCTTTCTTGCCCACAAAAAAGAAACCAGCACCCATCGGGGAGGTGGAGTTTCGGATCAGCCCGGCAGCTAAGGAGTCCCGGATGTAGGTCTCCATTGATTCGCGTTCCGGACGTGAGAGGTTGTACAACCTACTGGACGGGTACTCAACGCCCGGGACTAAATCGATGGCACAATCGTACGGCCGGTGCGGAGGAAGAGTGAGCGCCAGATCTTTGCTGAAAACGTCAGCAAGATCGTGGTACTCCTCTGGCACCGCCGATAGATTGGGGGGGACTGTGACCTCCTCATTAGCTGTAGTGCCGGGGGGAACCGAGGATCCTAAACACTCCCGGTGGCAGGCTTCGCTCCACTGCGTCACAACCCCGGACGGCCAATCAACCCGGGGATTGTGCTTCACCATCCATGGAAAGCCCAAAATCACTCGGGAGGTAGATGGTGTTACATGGAACACTATCTCCTCCCTGTGATTCCCAGACACAACCAATGTCACTGGTTGTGTCTGATGTGTGATCAATGGGAGCAGGGTGCCATCTAGTGCTCGCACCTGCAATGGTGCCGGCAGAGCCACCAGAGGGAGCCCTACTTCCCTTGCCCATCTGCTGTCCAGCAGATTCCCCTCTGACCCCGTGTCTATCAGTGCTGGGGCGTGAAGGGTTAACTCCTCACAAAGGATTGTCACTGGGATTCGTGCCGATCTGCGGGGTCTTTCCGCGTGTGTGTTATGGCCCACCCTTAGCCCAGATTCTAAGGACGGGCGTTGTAGTTTGACCGTTCAGGGCAGTCCCTCTGCATATGCTCACAAGAGCCGCAGACAAAACACTCCCCGCGGGCCAGTCTCCTTTGTCTGTCACTTAATTTTACTTTGGCCCTGCTCGTGTCCATAGCCTCCTCAGCAGGGGGAGCTGTAGCCCCACGGGGCCCTCTGGCAGTGAAGCGTGGGGACAACGTCTTATCGGAACCGGAAGGGGGAGGGACGGCTCGTACCCGGTCACGCCCCCCGGCCTGCTCCCGACGATGCTCAGTCAAACGGTTGTCTAAGCGTATAACCAAATCGACAAGCCCGTCAAAATCCCGCGGTTCCTCCTTCGCCAGTAGGTGCTCCTTGAGGACCGGTGACAGTCCATTTACGAAGGCGGCGTGGAGCGCAACGTTATTCCAGCCGGACCTCGCTGCCGCGATGCGGAAGTTGACTGCATACTTGGCTGCGCTACGGCGCCCCTGTCTTATCGACAGCAGCACGTTTGAAGCAGTCTCGCCTCTGTTAGGATGATCAAACACTTGTTTGAACTCCCGTACAAACCCAGCATAAGACGTTAGGAGCCGTGAGTTCTGCTCCCAAAGCGCCGTAGCCCATGCGCGTGCCTCTCCTCGAAGCAGATTGATAACATAAGCTACCCGGCTAGCATCTGAGGCGTACATGACAGGGCGCTGTGAAAAGACGAGCGAACACTGCATGAGGAAGTCCGCGCACGTCTCGACACAGCCCCCGTATGGCTCCGGAGGGCTTATGTAAGCTTCAGGGGATGGTGGGGGGGGTTTGTTGAACGACCAGTGGTACGTCTGATTCAGGCCCAGGACCAGCCAGAGGAGGAGCTGCAGCAGCGCCCTGATCGTGCGCTTCCACCCTGGCGGCGAGAGCCTCCACTCTCCGATTAAGGAGGACATTCTGCTCGGTCACTAAATCCAACCGAGCCGTGAAGGCGGTTAAGATCTGCTGCAGCTCACCCAACACGCCTCCCGCTGACGCCTGCGCTCCTGGCTCTGCCATTGGCCGTTCACGCTCGAGCTGACGCCCCTCGGAATCCATGACGATTGGCCGAGAAATCCTGTTGGGAAGGTGTCGTAGCGCGGACCCACAACAGGGGGCGCAAATGAACGGACAATGAGTAAGCCAAAAGGCAACAATTTACTGTTGTGACAATACACAACTAAATGTACAGAAATTGCAAAGTCAATGAACACCAGGTGACGTGTGGGCAGGCTCGAAGATAGAAGACCCCGACGAGAGAGAGACCGCGTCCCACACGGCCTCCACCACCAACGGTCTGAAGAACACCGGAGCCGCCAAGTCCCGAATCCCCAGGTGACCTCTGTCTTCGGCTGTCGACCCTGGTACTGCTGGCAGAAAGCAGAAAAAGATGAGTGAGTGTAAATCCTTACACTCAGTGGTCTACAGTCTGTGCACAGTTAGGAGGAGAACCTCCACCTCCGAATCACACACTCGTGCAGCTCCTAGTGTGACCACTTATCTGTAGCGCGGTTGTCGTCGTCACGCTCCACGCCACTTCCAGATAAGGGTGAACACCACAGGATACCGGCTGCAACAAAAGGTCAGAATCCTAAACACTGTGTTAAAGTCAGCAGAGAAAATTACCTCACGGTAGTCGATTTCTCGGCGAGGAGGTGGAGTTCCGATCCGGCTTTTAAGATGGTGATGCTGATGATGAACGAGTGACAGCTGGTGCAGGGGATGAATGACAGCTGTCACTTCTTCAGGGTCCGGCGCCCTCTCGTGCTTGGAGCCCGCACTCCAAGCAGGGCGCCCTCTGGTGGTGGTGGGCCAGCAGTACCTCCTCTTCAGCGGCCCACATAACACAAATATCACTGTTTGTCTGCTATATGATATATTTAACTGAAATTGCTGATACGAACAACCAATGATTTATAAATGAAAATCATCAATTTCTTTCACTGGATTTAAGAAAGATGTGAGCTCCAAATGCACTTTTTCAGTCCTCAGCAGCAAATTTGCAGTGTCTCAGTGGAGCCGGATGCTGGGCAAAATGGACTGTTGGGTCCTGCTGCTCTCCCGCTCCAAAAAGAAACACCTGTCTAATTTTAGGTAACATATCAAATGATGTGGATTTATTTAGGTGTTATATAAAACAAATAATGTTTTTTGTTGCAATGGAATGAATATTTTCATTTGTTGAAATATGGACATACCATTAAATGAGCCAAGTTCCATCTTTCAGTTTACTGAAATATTCTTTCCACTGCATGCTTTCCTCACTACATCTTCCTCTCTGAGATGGAACTATGTTTTCTGGGGAGGACGCTTGTTTCGAATCCCCATTAGACTGGAAAATGACTCAGGTCCCTTGGGCAGGGACCTTAATCCTGAAATTTTTGGTGTTTAGAAAAGTGAACTGCTGTGAAGTGCATGTGTTTGGGTGAATGTGAGGCATCACTCTAAAGCACTTTGAGTATAATCACTATATAAATACAGTCCATTTACTGTATATGGTCAGTAAATTCATCTTCATCGATTCATTTTCTAAACCTGCTAAATCAAATTTATCCCCAATAATATGTAAACACATGTAACACATTTAATCAGCTCATATTCGCTGCATGGGATACCTATATTGTAAGTATCAAGTGTCTACTGTGTGTTATTAACTTTGTTATTGTTACTGCGTTACGTCTCTGTTTGTGAGCATTTGTAAAACCCGTGTGACAACTGAGGCTTTCTGTCAACTGTCAACTCACGAAGCTTCATTCTGAATCCTCAACAAATAAAACCACTGCTGGAAATTTCAGTGTCCGACTTGCTTTCCCAGCAGTGGCTGTTTTGGCAGTGCAAAACACTCCGCGCTTTGAAAATGTTACACAGACAGTGAGAACAAAAAAGGAGGAAATGCTCAGTTTGTGACGGGAAACTTGGCAGCGTTTGGTTTCCTTCTTGTGTCAGTGAGAGTGTGACGTGACGAGGGACTTCCACTGCCTTCTGGTGAATTGTCACCTCTGTGACAGGGAAACAACTTTGACATTTTTGGTGAAAACCAGTGTGTTCCTGTGAAACATCAGCGCTGACACAAACAACTAACAGTGGTTGAAGGAGGTCTCATCGGTGAAGGTTTGAGGATAAACTGGTGCCGGATAATAAATATCTGCCCAAACCTTGAATCAATGTAGTTTTAATGGTTCTGTGATTTCAGAGGAATCTCTTGCAGCAGAATGTTTCCTGTATCTCAGAAGGCTCGGCCTTTTCTTTGAAGGCACGTATGCTGCATGTAAACAGTTGAATGAGGAAGTGCTGCAGTCACAGGAAAATAAGCTGATGAAGCAGCTTCAGCTCTGCTGTCTGGCACTCAGCTGTCCTAACGTCACTGCGTGCACACCTCATTGCATCTTTCCCTCTGTTATGGAGCCAGAAAGCTTTGTTCTCTGTGGATTGATATGTGGGCAAAGTGGGGAGCCATCAAGAGCTTCATAAAAGGGCTAGCCGAAATATAATTTGCATTTTTTCTGCTAAAACATACCAAAAACATGCATTTTCCACCCTTCTGTTGTTGTTGTTTTTGATAATTAATAAATCAATAAAATAAAAAATGACAAAGAACGCAGCTGACTGGCCAGAAATTTTATGACATATGCATGTGGGGACCAAGCTCCCGCCTCAATGTATCCATGTTGAATCGTATGTGCAAGAGAAGGAGAATGTCAATAAAACGGACTGACGAAAGTTTCACAAGGCTCAGGTGCGATCAGCGCGATTGTCACAAACAGTGTCTGTGATAGACTTGACTGGCTGTTTCTACGCTTGTCAAAAAATAGAGCCTGACTCACTCACTTATAGACCCAGCCACTGACATGATGGCGACTGACAGTTCCTCACTTGTCCAGCTGAGAATGGGTTCGAAACCAAAAAAACCTGTTGAAAGACACCGCAGTCCCAATATTATTTGACTTCAGCAAGCGTGTAAATGCAGGGCGACATGAGCCCCTGAAACATGATATAAATTCAAATATAAATTCTTATCTTACCTGTTCATTTCAGTCGGATTCATCATCACAGCCTGATGAAAACATAGACATAAGCATCCTTATTTTGGGAAAATAGTTCCTTGTTGGGGGCTGAAAACATAGCCCCTCTATGTTTTCAGCCTAAACCAGAGAACGCCGGTGTTTTGTTCCACAACGATAACGTCACGTCAGCATTTATCACAGCCATCAGTCGACTCTTCCTGTGATGAAAATAAATCCCATTATTCACCAAGATGAAAATAAAGTAAAATAAACTCTAAAAAAAAATGTTAAATTGCTCTGGCATCTGTGTAAGAAGTGAAAGAGGTGCAGAGCTTTTGGCTTGCTGCTGTGTTGTATACACATTTCCCCACATGCTTACATCACATATTCTCTAGCGGTGATTTATTTTTAGTGAATTTGCTTAGTGTGATAATTATTAATAGAAAATCCAAATTTTGAAAATAACTAAAATTAGTTTTATATAACACTTAGAATGACACTATTATTCAAAAAAATGACAAGAGGTCCCTCTTAAGGGGAAGTTCGGCTTTTTTCAACCTTGGCTCTATTTTTAGATGTTATGGTGTTAAGCTTTTCACTCAGGACACAAAAAAACAGGACAAATTCAGGTTATTGATTGAGAATGCAAATTGACTATGTAATGGCACGGGGCAAGGTAATGTTTTTTCTTGTCACCACTCAACAGCCAAAAATGAGAGTGTCTCTATGGAGGTAAACATACATGTTAACTCACTAAATGTAAAGAGAGTTTTAAAAATGATCAGTTATACAGTTAATCACTTACCTTAATGGTAAATTTGCAAAAATTTCAAAAACTTTTTTATGTTGTCATTATGGGGTGTTGTGTGAATTTCATCCATTTTGGAATAAGGCTGTAACATAACAAAATGTGAAAAAGTGAAGCTCTGTGAATACTTTCCAGATACACTGCACCTCAGTTGACTAGTTAGCATGTAGTTGGCATGAAAAGCACTTTATTGAGTTTGTTTGGGAGCCAATTATGTATATGTGTTCATTAGGTTGTGTTAGACTTCTGCTATGTTAATATTTTATGAAATAATTTGTTGTCATGTGGATACTGTAGTTGGTAATGAGCCAAACAACACAGCTATGCATCATCATCTTCATCAAGGTTATACACATGCCAGTTAGATTACTGGTTCCAAATAAAGTTAGATTATTTTTTTTTCCCCAAAACAGACACTAAAAACTGAATAAGAATAACAAGACATAAAAAATATATATAACAACAATGCCTTTAATATTTAATGTTTGCACTGAGGTGGACTGGAGGTGTGTTTGTTTGCAGTGATACTCAATGTCCTGTCCTAGAATGCCTACCATGCTCATTCTAGGACAGTTAAGAAATGATCACATTGCAAGGCATGATTTGATATTTACTGGAGGAACTGTATGTGATCTACCATTCCACATTCACCCCATCATCAAAAATAAATAAATAAATAAAAGTATGAACTCATAAGTGAAGTCATTGTTTTGATAGCAGTCGATAACATTATGTCAGGGAAAGTCTATATAGTATATCACACCAATAAATAAAACATAAAACAAATGTCCAGAGAGAGAGAGAGACGATCCAGAACGCATTAGTCAAACGTCTCCACGTAAACAAAGCACAAACGAGCAGCTTTTCTTCCCCTGAAGCTAAAGACTTGTACAGAGAAGAAATAAAGAGAAAACACAGATACTGTATGCAGAGAGGGCAGCTCAAACAAAGTGCTTGTTTGTACGGTATGAATGGAACCATTGAAAACTGAACACGTCTCAGTGTAAGAGCAACAAAGGAAAACAGCAGCGCAAGTAGTTGAATTTATGAATTGTGCCTGTCTCAGAGCTGAACTACAAGGGCACCAACACAGCACAGTCCTCTGCTGAAGTCCAGCAGTCTTGTCTAATTTCATCCTGCCCTCACAGTAACCCAGTTGCGTATTGTAGTTCAGCATTAATGTGCACCTCATGACAAATATTTTTGTGATCCACACGCTTTTATTTGCAAAGTTCACAAGAATCAGGTCAGGTGTGGTTGCATGCATGGGTTCCGCTGTCACCGACTAAACGGTCCCCACTAAAAATCAGCTCCCCCTGCCTTCACTGCAAATGCGTCATTTTGGAGCATCAGCATCGTCATTTCTAAGCATCAGCTGCGATCCACCAATTATCACCTCATTTCTGCTTCAAACTGCACTCCAGTCATCACCTATCTCTGCGACAGATATCTGAAGCTTTTGTACAATTATTTCCACATAAATTTAGCATTATTTTATAATAAAAGATGGCCGGCCGATCAGAGCGCCACATCAGCACGGCAGACGTCTGACGTGCAGCTCCACCTGCGTCATTTCGGCGCGTCAGTAGCGAAATGAGGTGAATATCTCCTTGTTTCGGCTTAAAACGGCCTTCTTTCTGCTTAAAACTGACTTTAGAATGATTTAAGATGTCTTACTTTGTCATCTGATGGTTAATAATCACATTATTCTCTTTGATCGCTTTGGGTGTAGAGAGTCAGTCTCAGACGTGCTGCTGTGGTACAAAATGACGCATGCGCACTGAAGGTAGAGCAGACAACTTTTTATGGGGGACCGTTGGTGACACCGGACATGGTCATTAGATTTTATATGTACTGGACTAAACTGCAGGTTTTCTGGAGAGTGGATTTGAGGGTAAAATAAGTCATGCCAAATATCGCCAACTTCGCAATTCCTGACCCCCACTTAACTCCTGGCCAACTCTTAGCTAAAGAGTTAGAACGTGTGCAAGACCAGCAAGACCAGGGTGGGATGAATGAAGCCCGCCGTTTTGTACTTATCAAGCAAGCTAAGGTTAATAAACTAATTTTATTTTGGGTGTTTGATTAATGGATATTTTTTGCAGACTGGTTGGTGGTTTTCATAACAGGTTTGGGTGTTTGCATTAAAAACCATGACTGGTATATTGCCTCAGTAACTGTTCCTATACCACAGTGCTGTCACAAATTTTAAATAATAAATTTTCACTCAAAGGAAACACTGGTGCATAATTTTTTTTTTTTTTACTTTTTTTTACATTTTTGTACAATTAATCACACATGAAGTCATGTTATCCAGTGTATGTAACAGCTATACAGAGGACCCAAATGCAGAGAATCACAATGGAGGTCAGTAAAAACTACTTTATTGTCCACAGCGGTATTAATGACAATGTTCACAGTTGGAGCAACATGTCTTCAAACAGCAAGGTTGGTCAATAATGCAGGCAAAGGTCAGGTACACGGGTGATCAGTCCAACAAGCAACAGAAGGAATAACAAGTAAGTTATCCATAATGCAAACAGTAGATCAGCACACAGATATCTACTGTGCATCCAGAAAGTAAATGAATGAACTTGGGGGTATACAGGGATTGGCTCAATTTTGGAGTCAATCTCAAGTGGTCATTGAGGGATCTGCAGGTTTTGGCAATTCTGCGTTGCCTTCATTTTGCAGCGCTACAGATTGCTGATTGGTGCCGGCACATCCGTCACACTACGGACCTGCCTTCAATCCTCGACACAATTTAAATAAAAAAAAAAATGAAACTGGAAAAAAATTCCATATTCTGCTATATCAAAATTTTCACTAAAAATTACAACTTTAATCGGAACCGGCCACAGAATTGAAGTGTTCAAATGCAACCCGGTCTCATGGCAGTTCATGGGACTGAGTTACGAAAAGTACCTTAATCTATGGGTTTGTGACGGTGGTACGAAAATGGGGTGTTCTTCATAATGGGGACACAAATTCATTTTGTGAGTGGGGCACAAAATGTGGGGTGGTGAGTTTGGGGGGTTCACGGTTAATTATTTGGGGAAGGTACACACACTATGGTTATTGTTAGAGTTAGGAGAAGGGGAAGTATAAATAGCAAAATAAAAAAATTAATGTGCCATGAAAAGTGGCAACGTTTCATGACGGAAGCCACAAAAAAAAAAAAGTGAGACTGAGCTGTTCAAATGACCTTTCAATTGTATACCAATTGATAAAAATGGAAAGTCCAACTGTTGTGTCCCACAAAGGTCAGATCAGGCCTGATCTGTTCTTTATGTTTCATGATTTCGCTGACCATTTGTAAAACCCACTATGTATGTAAAAAAAAAAATACATAAAAATTCCTTCTCTGACTCTTTATGCAAATCTTCCCAACATGTGTCGGTGTCTAACCCAGGCTTCAGCCTGACAGTTTTATCAAAGTTTCATCACAATCAGTTCAAATGTTTGAATGTAATCTTTACAGACAAGTGAAAATAACAGCGTCTAATTCAAAATAATCATTAACAAAAGAAAGACGAACATTGCTCAGACAAGAGTACAGAAGATAAAGTCTAATGGCGCTGTCCTACGGACGACACAGTCTCTAAAAGGAAAAAGAGGAATGGGTGAAAACAAGCAGCTCTTTGTTCCTCTGGACTTCTTGGAAAACAGCATTTTCCCTCACTCATCCTCAAAGGTGGAGGGAAAAACGAGACATGGAAAACAAAAAGTGACCTCTCCTTTAATGGGCAGCTGGTGATGTCATATCACTACACAGATTTTTGGTCTCCAAGTAAACCAGCGCTTCCGCGTGCTGATTGGTTGGCTGGCTGCGGGAGGGGGGAGTGTGTTTTTCCCTCTTGCTTCTGGATTAATCCCGCCTGTGTGAGCTCATCCCTTCTTCTCCGGCTTTCCTTTCTCCTTTAAGTTGTGTGACAACAACAAACATTCCTGGTGTATGATCACGACTAATGATTTCTGTAGAGTCATTAAGCATGAGGGCTTTTAGAAATTAAAGCAATCTGATTAACACAAAGGTGTTTAATGGATCTCAACTCCAAAACCAAGACATTTACAAGACATCCCGCCGGTGCATGACATCCAAGTAGATCTTTAGCCTGGTGTCTTAAACGGAAAAAAAATTTGGCCACTTCATTAGGCCAAAAGTCAAAAGAGGAATTTAGGGTCATTTTCGGGGAAAAGAAAAATTGTTCTGTTGGATCAAACAAACTTTCAGTTCTTTCAGCCATTCTGTCTTTCAGTCATTTTAAGTCCAAATTCTGCAGTGTGGCTGAATTTTGTAGTTCTTGTCTGTTACCGTGGTAATGCTTCCTTCTCACAAAGTATTACATTAGAATGTATGGAATCTTGTACCTTTAACTTAATTTTACAACATACCAGCTGTTTTTGAGATATGTCAGTTTTAGTTGGGTCTATATATTAAATGCATCTTTATGCAGGTTGTGTAATCACAGTTTAAAATTATTTGCCTTTATTTACCTTTTTTTCCTGGAGGTGTGGGGTTTATTTTTATGAAGATTCACCACCATATATACAGTAAAACTCGCCTAAACCGTCATCACATATAAACCGGATATTCGCACTCACCAGACAAAAGCAAAAGTCCCAGTGCTTTTGTATGATTTTCCATGTAATAAACACCATATATACCGGATTTTGCATAATGGATGTTTGTACACATGGGACAAAATGTCCTGTCCGATCGCAATGCATTTCCATTAAAAGCCCCTTACATGTACCGGACAGAGCAGTCTGGACGTGCCCAGTAACAAAGGTATGAAATGAGGTTACACACTGACACTCGCTAATTCAACGAAAGTGGGACCCTATTTCCTTGATTAAAAGCCCAGGCATTTATTTTTTCAAACATGCTCAGGCCCGGTGCCTAAATGAGGTCAGTGATTATTAACAGAATGCTGCTTGTTGCCTGCACTGTCATATGGTGTTAGGTTTCACACACATCCTTGAGTGTGGAGAACCAAATTGCTTCAGATCACAGCCCTCTGTGTGGCTACAAACCCTCCCTGTAGCATGACAAACACCTACTAAATGACTGACTGGTCAATTTTCCGGTTTCACTCCTTCCTCTCTCTTAATATTTTAAAAGTTGTTGCAGGGCGCCCGCCGATTACATTTTGATCATAGATCAAATATGTTTGGCAGAAAAGTCTGCAAATATGACCATATTTACAACACAGAGTCAGGAAAAGATGCTCAAATGAACTGCAATTCATGGAGGGAAATTGTAATTACTGTAACATTGGTTTGGAAGTTGGTAATTGTATAAAGAAGTGGAGCTTGTTGAGGGACAAATTAATCCAGAAAAGGCCACTGTTCCTGCTGTAAATTACAATAAGATGCCCACCAAAGTGATGGAGAAGTTTAAAATGGTCGTGCACACGTCATCGTCATTGTATGGCTGCGCACGTCAAGGTTATTGCATGGCCACAGATGTACGGAGCTGCAGAAGCATACAATAAATCAGGCTTTAGGATTTTAAAGTACCACTCTGCAGTAGACTTAGACTTTGGCCAAGTGGTTAATGCGCTTGGTTTCAGTTCAGAAGGTTCCGGGTTCAAATCCCACCCCTGCCACATTTCTCCGTGTAATGTGGAGTTGCGTCAGGAAGGGCATCCGGCGTAAAACTTGTGCCAATTCAACATGCAGATCCACCTTGGATTTGCTGTGGCGACCCCAAGTGCAAACAAGGGAGCAGCCGAAGGGACTTACTTACTCTGCAGTAGACTTTGAAAAAACAGTGACTCGACTAAATGTAATCTTTTTTAATGCACGTAATGCCCAGCTCTTATTGAAGGCAAGCGTCTATTTTTTTCAGATGAAGTTTTGATCCGGCCATTAAATAAGGCAGACATTTAATCAAGGAAACATGTAAGCCTAATTGGAGCTGAGAATTCCCCGTAAATCATTCGGTGCCTCCTGACAGTAACAAACCCGTTACATAAATATGCTGGATTTTCTCATATAACGGATTTCATCCATTTTTACATATAGCAGATTGTGTCCATTTTATACATTTAACAAATTTTTATTATAACGGACAAAATTTGCTGCTCTACCTGAATCCATTAAATGTGAGTTTTACTGTACTTCTCAATATTTAGAGGAACACTGTGTTCCCCCTAGCCCTGCAACAGACTGGCATCCTGTCTAGGATGTACCCCACCTCACGCCCTATGACTGCTGGGATAGGCTAATTCCTTATTGTAGAAATTATTGAATAAATGCAGCATTTTTAAAGAAGTTCCTCTGTGTTTGTCTGCTCCAGGTGTGTTTCTCAGCCTCATCCAGAGGACGCGAGTGCTTTGTCCCACCAAGGAAAATAACTTATTTTAAGAGCTGAAAGTGTTGCAGTGCTACATTCATTCACACCAGCATTCACCACAGCCATGCATCATCTCTTCAGTATTCTGACGTCGACGTGGGCATGACCCTTTGGACGTTCTCCGCCACGTTGGTGGGTGTCGTAATGCAATTTACCGGCAGAACAGTAGGGGACACAACATGAAGAACACCTGCAACGACAATGACCCTGGTCGTTTTTTTTTTTCCTTTTTCTGTATTAATTTGTCCCTCAGTGAGCTCCACTTCTTTCCAAACCAATGTTATGTGCAATTTCCCTCCATGAGTTATGGGTCATTTGAGCATTTGGTTTTTTTATCGACTCCGTGTTGTACAGGTGGTCATATTTATGGACTTTTCTGCCAAACATTACGCTATTTGATCCATGATCATAATATAATCGGCATGCGCACTGCAAAAACTTTTAAATTTGATGGGAGAGGAAGGAGTGAAACCAGAAAAATGACCAATCACAGCCCTTGCAGTCTCCATTATTTCAACGTGTAGTTTCAATTTTTGGGAGGTGGACGTCAGACTACAGAGAGGTGCTCATAGAGGGTACATAGCGATGCAGAGAACTCTGCATAGTTACGGAGCTGCGGAAATGGAGAAGTGCACAGTGTTGTTGTTTCTCAGAGTTGATCATAGCTGTGTTAAATCAGCTCACAAGTGTGATTAATTCTGAAGGTGTCATTTTAACAAGCAAGAAGTGAGAAAGTACTGCTGTGACAGTGATGTCTCCTTATAACAACCTGGGGGCTTACGCTGTGGTATTCCTATGTATACAATGCCCAAACAATTCTACTTTTACATCTGAACAGTAAGAGATTCAAATGATTCATTTGAGGTTTTAGTCTCATCCTGTGTCTATGTGCCAATTGTTTTCTTGACTGTGATGAACAGAGGTCTCAACTCTGCATTGCACCGGTTGCCCTCTGCAGTGAAACACAATGCCAAGCACTTCGATCACAGTCATGTCTGGGCTACAGGTGACCAGCTGTCTGTCTGTGCTGCTCTCCTCTGGGACAGCTGGAGCCATCAATCACCTCGCCTCCCTGAGCCCCATTGCGTCCATCTGTCCAATCTGACCACAACAACAACAACATCAGACAGTCTCAGCTGGTCTGTCCCTCCTCCAGAGGACACATCTCCACTTCTGCATTTAGAAAATTGTATTTTCCGAACCTTCCTGCCAGATGGATGTTAAGTTATGAAGCTCTCTACACAGAAAACATTACATTTTCTGCCTACTAAGGTAGATGTTTCTTGTCTAACACAGCGGTTCTACGGCATAACCATTAGAACGATAAATCCCATGGTTAAGTTGAAACATCAATGGACCTTTTAAATTTTAGTCTGACAGTATCTGAGTTTAATACAGAACACAGACCAAACTTTTTGACCATAGATGCAGTTGCATAAATTTAGTGTGATATCAAATATAAAGATTATTTTCAATACTAATAGACTACTGTAGTATCAGATAAATCTTATCATAATGTAACTTTTAAGTTTACATGGGCATAGCATGTCAGAGGCATAATCAGTGGCATATCTTCCTGATGACCAGGACATACATACATACGAGGGCTGTCAATAAAGTAACGGTCCTTTTTATTTTTTTCAAAAACTATATGGATTTCATTCATATGTTTTTAAGTCAGACATGCTTGAACCCTCGTGCGCATGCGTGAGTTTTTCCACGCCTGTCGGTGACGTCATTCGCCTGTGAGCACTCCTTGTGGGAGGAGTCGTCCAGCCCCTCGTCGGAATTCCTTTGTCTGAGAAGTTGCTGAGAGACTGGCGCATTGTTTGATCAAAATTTTTTCTAAACCTGTGAGACACATCGAAGTGGACACGGTTCGAAAAATTAAGCTGGTTTTCAGTGAAAATTTTAACGGCTGATGAGAGATTTTGAGGTGATTCTGTCGCTTTAAGGACTTCCCACGGTGCGAGACGTCGCTCAGCGCTCTCAAGCGGCGTCATCAGCCTGTTTCAAGCTGAAAACCTCCACATTTCAGGCTCTATTGATCCAGGACGTCGTGAGAGAACAGAGAAGTTTCAGAAGAAGTCGGTTTCAGCATTTTATCCGGATATTCCACTGTTAAAGGAGATTTTTTTAATGAAAGACGTGCGGACGGATCCGCGCGTCAGGACGCAGCCGCCGCGGTGCGGCGGCACAGGAAAAACACCTCCGTGTTGATAACCATTTGTAAAATCCAGGCGGCTTTTGATGGCTTTCAGTGGAGTGAGTATATGAGAAATTGTTTAACAGCAGGACATGTTCCAACTTGTCCTTAAGGCTTTCAACAGAGGTGTTTTTCCTGTGGCGGAGCGTCGCGGTGGCTGCGTCCCGACGCGCGGACCCGTCCGCACGTCTTTCATTAAAAAAATCTCCTTTAACAGTGGAATATCCGGATAAAATGCTGAAACCGACTTCTTCTGAAACTTCTCTGTTCTCTCACGACGTCCTGGATCAATAGAACCTGAAATGTGGAGGTTTTCAGTTTGAACAGGCTGACGACGGCGGCTGAGAGCGCTGAGCGACGTCTCGCACCGTGGGAACTCCTTAAAGCGACAGAATCACCTCAAAATCTCTCATCAGCCGTTAAAATTTTCACTGAAAACCAGCTTAATTTTTCGAACCGTGTCCACTTCGATGTGTCTCACAGGTTTAGAAAAGTTTGATCAAACAAAGCGCCAGTCTCTCAGCAACTTCTCAGACAAAGGAATTCCGACGAGGGGCTGGACGACTCCTCCCACAAGGAGTGCTCACAGGTGAATGACGTCACCGACAGGCATGGAAAAACCCACGCATGCGCACGAGGGTTCAAGCATGTCTGACGTAAAAACATATGAATGAAATCCATATAGTTCTTGAAAAAAATAAAAAGGACCGTTACTTTATTGACAGCCCTCGTACATGGCAAAAATTATGGAATCACCGGCCTCGGAGGATGTTCATTCAGTTGTTTAATTTTGTAGATAAAAAGCAGATCACAGACATGACACAAAACTAAAGTCATTTCAAATGGCAACTTTCTGGCTTTAAGAAACACTATACGAAATCAAGAAAAAAAATTGTGGCAGTCAGTAACAGTTACTTTTTTAGACCAAGCACAGGGAAAAAAAATATGGACTCACTCAATTCTGAGGAATAAATTATGGAATCACGCTGTAAATTTTCATCCCCAAAACTAACACCTGCATCAAATCAGATCTGCTCGTTAGTCTGCATCTAAAAAGGAATGATCACACCTTGGAGAGCTGTTGCACGAAGTGGACTGACATGAATCATGGATCCAACACAAGAGATGTCAATTGAAACAAAGGAGAGGATTATCAAACTCTTAAAAGAGGGTAAATCATCACGCAATGTTGCAAAAGATGTTGGTTGTTCACAGTCAGCTGTGTCTAAACTCTGGACCAAATACAAACAACATGGGAAGGTTGTTAAAGGCAAACATACTGATATATATATATATATATATATATATATATATATATATATATATATATATATATATATATATATATATATATATATATATATATATATATATATATTCTCCACTCAGATTGCAATAGCCAGTCACAGATTAGCCTTTCTGTCCATCATTTACCTGTATTTTGGCATGCTTGGTGCCAGAAAGTTATGTTGGATCCAAAGGGATCCAAAAAGGCTAGGACCAAAAGTTATATTGGATCGGTTCCCACTGACCAATAGTGTTAGAGCTTTCTGCCAACAGCTAGCCAATCAGAGCACGGCATACAATTTTTCATGAGATGACATCACTAATGACGTAGCGGAGGTCAGGAACTTGCTGACAGACGCTGGTGGAACTGGTGGAAATATTGAACTCCAAGGATGCCAAAAACACTAAGAAGGTAGACAAGCACGCTACTGATGTTTTAGAAGCATTCATATGCTGTTCACAACAAAATAAATTGATCTAATTTCTTGACTTTTTGTCGTTTGCTTAATTTGGGAGGGGGATGGAGAACATAACAATTGATGGATGGCAAGTCGTCCAACATAGAGAAATATTGGATTCAGAATAGTTATATTAAACGAGGCGTAGCCGAGTCCAATATAACTTTTCTTCATCCAATATTTCTCTATGTTGGACTCCTTACCATCCATTATTTGTATTATATATATATATATATATATATATATATATGTGTGTGTGTGTGTGTGTGTGTGTGTCCTGGTTAGGGATGGGTATTGATAAGATTTTATCAATATCGATGCCATTATCGATTCCGCTTATTAATCCTATTCCCTTATCAATACCTCCTGTGAATTTTCTGTGTATAAGCTTTACAGGTTTTCTATGTCAACAATATTTTATTGAGTCTTCAAGTAAATAAATATGAAATTGGTAATTGGATCCTACATGTCTGGACATAAATAGAAATAAACAAAATCTGTAGTTTTTGTCAAAAGCATTTACTTTCAGATATTAATGGCACAAACGTAACTCCATTGTTGTGTGGGCCGCCAGAAGAGGTACTGCTGGCCCACCACCAAAGGGCGCCCTGCCTGAAGTGCGGGCTTCAGGCACGAGAGGGCGCTGCCGCCACGGACACAGCCGGGAGTGACAGCTGTCACTCATTAATTCCTGACAGCTGTCACTCATTAATTCCTGACAGCTGTCACACATTCTTCATCATCACACTCCATAAAGACCAGACGTCATCTCCACCTCGTTGCCGAGATATCGTACTTCATTGTAGGTAATATCCTCAGCCTTTTTGTGTTTATCTGTAATCTGTACATTGTGAGTATTTGCAGGCGTACCGGTTCCTTGTTTTGTGGAAGCTGAGTGAGTGCAGGACGGCACTCTTTTTCTCTGAGGGATCACTGCAAACACATCAGCATATTGAGTGAGAGGTGGAGGTGGCATTCCCACCGTTATTGTTACTGGGTGTACACACACCCACACTTGACTGTCTTTGTTCTCGCCAGCAGTACCAGATCCGACAGTCGGGGACGGTGATCACCTGGGAATTCGGGACTTGGCGGCTCCAGTATTCTCTGGGTTCGGTGGCGGAGGAAATCGTGTGGTTCCGGTTCATCTCAGGACAGACGTCTTCTATCCTCGAGCCTGCCCACACGTCACCTTTGTGATTTGACTGTAATTATATTCTGAGGTTGTCTGTATATTCGTTGTGCACGTTTCACAACATTAAATTGTTACTTTTTGGCTCATCTATTGGCCGTTCATTTGCGCCCCCTGTTGTGGGTCCGTGTCACTACACTTTCACAACATCCATAGCCTCTGAGCTGAGCTCAGCCGGCTCCGTTGCACATTAGGATGTAATTCATGAAACACAGACATCTTATTTTGGGTGAAAAAAAAGTTTTGTGATCTGTATTACAACGTTTGGAAAGAGGTGTCATTTTATTTAAAATGGGGATTCGCTTTGAAGTTATTAATTCCGGCTGGACTAGTGTTTGGAGCTGTACAAACAGAACTGTTGTGAAAGTGTCGTGACACGGACCCACAACAGGGGGCGTTAATGAATGGACAATGGATAAGCCAAAAAGTAACAATTTAATGTTGTGAATCACACAACGATGTACAGACAATAACAATACAGTGACTGTCAATCATACACCAGGTGACGTGTGGGCAAGCTCGACGATAGAAGACGCCTGGCGAGAGAAAAGCCGGATCCACACAGCTTCCACCGCCAACGGAGCTGAGGAACACCGGAGCCGCCAAGCCCTGCGCCCCAGGTGGCCGCTGTCTTCAGCAGTCAGACCCGGTACTGCTGGCAGAGAACAGAGACAGTCCAGATGAGTGTGAGGTCGCACACTCAGTAATCCCACAGTCTGTGTTCAGTAAAGGAGGGAGAACCTCCACCTCCAATCACACACTCGTGCAGCTCCTGAGATAACCACTTATCTGGGTGGGGTGTGAGGCGAAGCCGTCGCAGTCCACACCAAACGCCAACTCCACAGACAGGGTATCCGTCCCAGGAAAACGGCTGCAAAAAGAGATCAGACTAATACTCGAATTTTAGTCAGCAGAGAAAATTACCTGATTGGTAGTTGATTTCTCGGCGGGGAGGTGGAGTTGCAGTCCGGCCTTTATGGTGGTGGTGATGTGTAGTGGATGAGTGACAGCTGGTACGGATGATGAGTGACAGCTGTCACTCCCGGTCGCTCCGACGCCCTCTCGTACTTGAAGCCCGCACTTCTAGCAGGGCGCCATCTTGTGGTGGTGGGCCAGCAGTACCTCCTCTTCAGCGGCCCACACAACAAGAACGGAGGATGATTGTCGTTTCTTGCCTGCAGCAAGACAAGAGTCCCAGTTAGTGAATTTAATCCACAGAAAAGTGACTCGTGATTGACATCTTTAATGGCTTTGAGAGGGGTTAAGAAGCGGACTTGCCCTTTCTGAAAAGCAGCGGAGCAGAGAACCAGTGAAGCAGTGGGTTGAAGCACTGCTTCATTGCTTCAAGCTTCAAGCACAGTCGCTGCAGAAGCGTTTGATTACAGATCCGCTACAGGGTCTGCAATCAACATAGAGAAAAGATCGTTTTCCTGATAAACACCCTCAAAAACAACGGCCACTCTGCAGGACCGATAAGGGAATTGTTAAGCAAAAAGGCTATTGATGTTGGTGGACCAAATCATTTCTTAGGGCCCCGTCACACATAGCGCGAAGTTTGGTCAAACTGTGCACAAAGTGCGCATGAAGCAGGACTGATGTACAAATCATGTAAAATCATCCCTGGGTAGAACGTCTCGTACACCTGTTGCTACAACTATTTGCTCACACAAGCGGCTGAAAGACAGAGTGTGCGCTGTGCGAACCCATCAATCCCTCTGGCGGCAGGTGCCGGCCAAATTCCAGCTGACACACACGAACATCACACACCGCTCGCATGGCACTTAGAAAATGTGTGGCCATTTGTACTCTTGGCAACAGTCTGCAGACAATCACTGTCGTGCTGGCAGTGAAATTTGTCCAAGTTCCCTCAAGTGTGGCTTTGGTGTGTACGCTAAACTGACAGGAGGTGTGGCAGCCGACAGAAGCAGCTGTGGAGATCTGTCAATCTGGACATCCCAGCTCAACAATACTTACTGTGTTTGGACAGACATGGACTAACAACTGCCCACTGTGATGTGCATATGTCTGTTTGCTGTCATCAGGTGGACATTAAATAAAAACATATATCACTATGGTGATATATGTTGTGGGCTGCAGCGAGCGTTCACACGCTCCCTTGCTGCAGACCACTGACAGGCTGCCCCCAGGCTGAAACGGATGGTCAAATCAGAACATGCAGTGGGCAATCTGACTTTCACATCACCCACATGAGCTCTGTTCCATATGATGCTGTGTCAGTTCTGGTGCGCCGTCCACAAGACACGTGTCAGGCAGGACACACGCGGGCCAGCTGGACACGCACCAACAGATGTGGACATCAGAAGAGTGAACTGCTTCTCATTCATGTCATTTCATAACTGTATGTCCGTGACCATGGGAGGAACAGACGGATCATATTTGTATTGCTCACTTGATAAGAGGGATTCGGTGTAAAATGCTGTGTTTTTTATGGTGTATGGTTTCATTTTTTTTTAAATACATCCATCTCTTTGTTGATTTCAGGCATTTTCCCCGCACTGTTTATAGTGGGAGTTTATATACTGGTTTTTATGTTTTATTCATTCCACATAAGCAGCGCAATGTGGTTCCACAGGAACCAGCTGGTTTTTATGTTTTATTTATTCCACATCAGTGGCGCAATGTGGTTCCACAGGAACCAACTGGTTTTTATGTTTGATTTATTCCACATCAGCGGCACGATGTGGTTCCACAGGAACCAGCTGGTTTTTATGTTTGATTTATTCCACATCAGCGGCGTGATGTGGTTCCACAGGTACCAGCTGGTTTTTATGTTTTATTTATTCCACATCAGCGGCGCGATGTGGTTCCACAGGAACCAGCTGGTTTTTATGTTTGATTTATTCCACATCAGCGGCACGATGTGGTTCCACAGGAACCAGCTGGTTTTTATGTTTGATTTATTCCACATCAGCGGCGTGATGTGGTTCCACAGGTACCAGCTGGTTTTTATGTTTTATTTATTCCACATCAGCGGCGCGATGTGGTTCCACAGGAACCAGCTGGTTTTTATGTTTTATTTATTCCACATCAGCGGCGCGATGTGGTGCACCTCGCACTGTTCCTGCTCGAAAGACACCATTGCGTGCACGAAGCCTCTCACCTGGATCATGCATGCCTGCCCATTGATGCGATGTTTCATGGTAGGCTAATTCAAACTGTTTCGCACTAGTATCGCCATATTTGACCAAACTACCCAAACCCTTGTCCTGGTAGTCAGGAGGATAGGAGTGCATGCATGTTTTTGTGTGCACATGGATGTTTTATGACATTTCATGAAGGCCAATATTTTCAAATGCATTGATTTTTTTTTTTATATTCCTTTGTTAGGCCCAGGAGAGCATAGGTCTATGCTGAAAATGGCATTTACATGCAAATAAATACAAAAAATGAATTTTGGTCAATGTGAGTCAGTTTGAAAGGTTTTAGACTCTACATGATATTGATTGCTATCATGCTAAAATGAACGCTTTCCACCCCCCCCCAAATGGTAGTTAGCGCCCTACACTAAATGTCCATTTGACATTTGCGTGTCTTCACCTCTCGTTAGCTTTATAATGCCCATGTTGGCTGTAAATTGATAAATTGCTGAGCCACTCTACGCAGCACGTGCAGTCGCAGGCCTTTTTTCCTGCGCAGATGGAATGCATTGAAGCCCATTATTGTGCTCCTGGAGGGGCGTCTTCCACCATGAACTCTTTGGCACACTTTTAAAGAGAGTGGCCTTAATGTATTCAGGTCTGATTCACTGGTTTTGGCACTCGGGGACCATCCCCCTATGCCCCCTGCCCCTGCTCCCCAACCACCACCTCCACCACCACCACCTCCCTACACACATACCTCTTCTTCTAAGATGATAGGGTTAAAAATGTGTGATTTGTAGTGTTCCCTGGAATTTTCCCCAGCTTTCAAAAAGGAAATTGATGTGCCTGAATGGGATAGGACCATGAGAAAGCAACATCTCAAGAAATAGGCAGTGCCACCGCTGCCAAGACGAACTTTAAAAAACTTGTTTTTTTTCTTTAAGATGTCCAGATTTGCTTGTTACATAAAGACTGTCTGTCAACAGAACATTGTTTTATGTAACTGTGAGAGCAACGTGAACCTGTGCCAGCTTTCTGGTGTTTGCCAGTGCAGCTGCTATAATTAGACATTAACCAAAGCATACAAATGGCAGCGGCGTCTTCAGGCTCTGCTGGGACTTGTCAAACAGTGGGCTAACTGTTGATACTGGTGATTACGAAGTATTTTTGTGTGAGTGTGAAGAGTGCTGAATTCCTTCGTAATGGCCGTGACTGCCGCTGTTCATGTGACTGTCGGTTTCTTCCTCGGGGTCTGTGGATGGTTCATTGTTTGGGCCTTAAAGACTTGCAGAGCTAATTGGGTGAAGTCTGTCTGGACACTCAGACTCCCAGGCTCTCACTGGAGCATTAATGCACACTCTGTACCTCGCACATGTGAAAACAATCATCCAGGCAGAAATATTATTGTTATTACAGCGCAAACTGTTGGACCAGAAACCAAGAGGAAAGATGAGCTGAGCGTATCATTTCCATTTAGTTCTGTTTCCACCTGCATCTGCCATGACTTTTTTGGGTGGGGTGGGGGGAGGCGGTTTGGGGGTGAAAATTGCATAAAATCATTTACCATGACAGATGGAGCATTTTAGGCCGTGTCACAGAGGCACAATCCTCAAAGACAAGATAATAATTTATTATTTGACTTCACATTTTTATTGTCCGTATATGCCAGTGTTGTGAAAAAAAACCCTTCAGCTTTTACATATTCAAAAAACTAAGCAATAGTACCCATCAGCATGAAGACACTCAGGGTTAAAACCCTTTGCACACCGGACCAATGTAGCGTTGCATAATGTGGCGCACCGACTACATCAAATACGCTTGTGCTGCCCTATGCCAAACTTATGCAGCCCTTCATGGCAAAATGCTGAGGGACACAAAGGGGTCTGCAAAATGGATGCAAAAAATTAATCATGTTTAATTTTTTCGCGGACATTTGGCGTAGAGCATGCAAGTTTATGCAACACTCCACTACTGTATGCAAGTCTACGTAACACTGCACTACTGTACACCAAGCCTCTGTAATTGTAGGCTAACCTACACCAGTCCAGTGAAAAATCCTTTTAGGTTTTAACTCAGTACATACCTGAATTGCTAGATTTTATTCATCCTGCTGAATTTTGCTGGCAGGGAAGCTTCAAAACCACAAAAGAAGAAGAGGCAGTCCAACGCTTCCCCCTGCGCTCAACATACGCAGCCATTCCTGCGTAATAGACACACAGCACAATGCAGTTCTATGCAGGCCCAGTGTGAAAGGCGCTTTAGGCAATTTGACATTTGTCCCCAATGACCTTCACCTTCACCCAAATAATTGACCTTCATTTGACCTTGCCAGAGTAATTCTGCAATCCACTGAAGTGCTTTCCCCATTTGGTAATAATTAGGTTCAAAATCAAATCCGCTGACCATGTCCTTTGCCAAAATGTATTCTTTAAGGACAGTTTCAGGGTCAACATTCACTGACATGCCATGTTTGGTAGAAATCAACAAATAGATCTGGGATGAGGCCAACAAACACACAGGCAGACATGGCATTTGACCCCAATCATTTACCTTCGGCAAATTTGACCTTCCCTGGAAATTTGCAGAACCCATCTCATCAGAGTGAAAACTTCCATTTTGACCATTGACCCTTTTGACCTCATCTGAGCAATTCCAGAACCCACCTACACATGTGTACCAGGTTTGATGCAAATCACATTTAGAAACAAATACATAATTAAATAAAAAAATAAATCCAAACAGCTAAGTTTTTGACCTTCAGAATGTTGATGCTAATGATTGACCATTTGTACATTTAATGTTATTTGGACAATTCTATAATCCACCTACATATGTGTGCCATGTTTGTTGTAATTCAGAGTGGGAAAAAAATTAAATTTTATTTTTGTGGTTTGATCCCAATTACCTTGACCTTTAAACAAACAAACCCTTTTTAGGGCAATCCTGAGGTTGATCTTCATCCACAGAAATCAGACAAAAGACATGTGACAGTAGGGGAATGGACAGACGGAAAGACAGATACACACGCAGACACACAAACATTGCTCATATCACAGTATTGTTCAGCCTTCATAAACATGTGCAGTACATATAGATTATACCCTTTACAGCCAGTTTTCTTTAGACAAGTCACAGAATTGATACATGAACATTTCTACCATTAAGACTCTGGAATTTAGGAAGTTAAAATATTTAATCCATAGTGATATTGTACAAATATATTGAGAGTATTCGAGGCTGATCCTGATCTTGACTGCATAGGAGTACACTGAACTGGAATCCTACTGTCAGAAGAAGGCAGGGGTGGAGCCTACCCATTGGCATCTGACAGGGGCCAACTCATGGCACAGGGGCGGGGGACGTCATATTTACAGGGCACAACCAAGGCATCAGACAGGGACCAACTGGCGGGGTGGAGGAGGCAGAGTCTCGGTCAGCAACTGCAAGCAGCAAAGAGGTGAGTAAGAATTGACCATTTTAAACAGCACATACATTTCCTTTGATGACTAAATTGGGAATAGGGAATTAGGGAATAGGACAATTGTTGATTAAGCAAATCTAAATGACCTTGAAATCTGATTCTTCCTGATAGAACTTAGGCTATGCTGCATTTCCAATTTACTGAATATGTCTTGGTCTTCATTTACATCAGTCATTAAGACACACTATGGTATGGTAAATGTCTCTGGAGGAGGCAGATCTCAGAAATGTATGGAAACTACTGAGGGAAGCCACCAAAACACCCATTGCAACTCTGAAGTAGCTGCAGATTTCTCTGGGCATGAAATGAAACCTACCATCCCTGGTTCTCAAGACCAGGCACCTAAGTGGCTCTACTCTACTCTTTTCTACTCTTCTATTTTACTCTTCCTTTATAGATATTTAGATATACCTTAGTATACTAGCATAGTTCCACCTTAGAATTGGAATATAATATATAAGATATACCTTACTGAATTTTCATGAGCAGGCTTGAATCTCCAGTTATATAGCTGCATGGTGAAGTACATAGGCTATCATTATGTATAACTATTGACATTTAAAGCCTTAATTATGTGCATTTCCATTGTTTTTATTTGTCTTTCATGATTCTTTTTTCTGTTGTGTCTTTTATTGTAGAGCTGTCATAAAACACTTTTTTACAACTTAAGGAAGCAAGCCATCTCAATCAACAACAGTAATAACAATAATAATAATAATAATAATAATAATAAGGTCCCATTAAAAAGACCGTTTATTGTCCTTGACATCAGAAAAAGTGATGAGGGAGGGCAGATTTTTTTTTCTTAGAAACAGAGAACAAACAATACAGTAAAATTTTGCCTTTGGAAATGAAACTTCCCCTTGTAATATGAATTAACATAAGTTTATGGCACTCAGTTCATTTCATTCTCAGGGACAAGGAAGCGGGCGAGGAAAAACTCACCTTGCAAACTTTGTACTTTAGCGTCTAAGCTACGTCCATTGTCCAGCATACCACATGCATACTGCCTGTAAATATTGCTCATGGTCACCTCGGGGGGGGTTCACCCTGTACCATGGCTTCAGCTTCTTAGCCTTATCAGCAATCGTCCTCGTGTGTGGTTGTCAATGACAACAAGCGGCATGTTCCAGGCCTTGCTTGGTAAACTTTGGCTGTCTTCGGCAAAAGTATACTCTCCACCGAGTGGAGGTGCCGGTTCTTGCACCAGCTGTATCGTCATCAATGAAATTCACCAAAAGTTAAAAGAACAAAAATATGTGGGCCGATTTTGGCATGTGGAATTATTATTATTATTATTATTATCACCGTAAAAAGATCACAGATTCAAGGCTCTCTATATGCAGCTGCAGTTGCATCATTAAGACCAAATTGACATATGGATCCATCCAGCAACAACCAAAAAAAAAAAACATTAATGAAAAAAACATGAATGTTATGGGACTGTTTAGGCTGTCACTCACCTGGATGTACTTATTTTGCCTCTGAAAGCAATGTCCTAAATGGAGCCCTGAGGCCAAACAGGGACGTGAGAAATGAGCCCAGTATTAGCGGTGGACAATTACAGCAGCATTATGTACACAGCTTTCAGAGACCTCTCCCCAAATATCTCAGTGCACCTGTATTGACACTGGCAGAACACTTCGCTCATGCGTTCAGGTCCGGCTGAGAGTAAAAGCAAAGTATCGCAGTGTGTTCAGCGTGGCCAGCTGGAACGGTGGATACCTGACGGGCCTCTGTGCACAGCTCTATTTAAAAAGATTCAAATTCACAACACCCACAGTCTGGTATGGAACTCATGTTTAAGTATGATTTTGATTTGTGTTGGAATTTAATGTAAAATCTTTTATTTGTTCTTTCAGATGTTCCCAGTTCGGGGTCGCCACCACAGATGGTGCAGCTTCACTATGAGATTTGGCACAATTTTTACGCCAAATGCCATTCCTGAAACAACTGCAGTTCTACCTGGAGAAACCTTCTCACAGCTCCTGGGATGCTCAGATGGCTCCCCAGTGCTAATTGGGACAGACTCTGCTTTACTTTTGAGAGGTGATGGGATCCAGTGTGCTTTAATCCAGTGTCAATCTAATATAATGATAATATTATTTCTGGAGTTATATTATATATTTCTTCAACAAGGTCACCTGGAGCCACATGGATCAAACTCTGTGTAGAACCACAAATAAAACTGTGTATGCACAAAGGTATGCACAGCTTTATATTTTTCTTTGCTTTTTTATTTTTTATTTTTTTATTTAGATGTATTTATTTATTCCCCAGATTTGTAATACACATATGAAGTCATGGGTCTCATTTCTCAGTCTTAGTCACCCCGAAATTCTAGACAAACCTACTTTTCACTCCCATCTTTAGCCACTCCCTCAGTGAATTATTTGCATATAAAAATGCTATTTTCATCACACATTATAAAAAATGCCGATGGCCAGAACAGTGACGAAGATGCACAATTTCATAGAATTGTCTCAATTTTACTAAATGTGAAACTGAAACAAAAATCAGAGTGAAGCAGATGAAAGGAAATGTTTTGTTTTGTTCTCTTGGTTCTGAAATCACAAACAAAAGAAAAGAGAAAAGAGGTAACACATGACTATAAGCATTTATCGCATTAACAATAAATAAATAAAAATATCGTGCAGCTAAATTGCCAGTTCAGGCTGGAAAGTGATGGCTGCAGTCTAATAATGAAAGGCATCAAAGGGCCCTACACACCAGGCAACGGTGTTTTTGACCATGTCTGACTTCATAGTAAGACTTTCTGTAATATCATTATGAAGTGACTCACACCAGCCAATCACAGATTAGTATATGCTTTCAATAAACCATCTAGGCTTCTTGGGTGTTGAGATACACAATAAAAAAGGTGTTTACTGCCATTTTTCTTGACCTTGTCCTTTGGCCAAACTGCTCCAAAATCTAATCACCTCTAGATATCTATCCAAGTATATATCCCATCAAATTTGAAGAAAATTCTTTCAGCCATTTTTGAGTTATCTTGTTCCAGTTCAAGCAGTATAGAGGACCAAACATGAATTACTGTAAATCTAAAGAAATATATACACACATTCGTGTATAAATAAATAAATACATGTAGAAATAAATTAATTTTTAGCTTTTATTTGTACATTAATTTATACATTTATTTATACTTTAATACATGCTTTAAAGCATTTAGACATGTATTCATAGATTAATACATCTATTTCAAAACAATACCCTGCTGTTGCTGCTTTGCCTACATGCCAGGTAATAATAAGAAATGTAATCATGGGTCAGAGTGCAGACTGGCAGAGTGGGCGTGTCCAATAGAGCAAGCATAATGATGCTATCGATGCTATTTGATGGTGCTCTGGTTTTTCTGTTTGAGGTTTCTTCAGCTTGGTAAAACTTTGTAAAACCTTGTAACTGTTAGAATGGCCTAAGCAGTAGGTAACCCCTTTGAGTCTGGTCTGCTTGAGGTTTCTTCCTCAACATCATCACAGGGAGTTTTTCTTACCACTGTTGCCTGTGTGCTTGCTTAGGGGGGTTGGTAAGGTTAGACCTTACTCATGTGAAGCGCCTTGAGGCAGCTTTGTTGTGATTTAAATTCAAGCAGGTCTACTTGTGGATTTTTGTGACATATGTCACACAAGTGAAAAATGAACTTTTTGCATGCCTAAGTTGTGTTTATTACAAATAGGATTCATTATGTCAGAGATTGTGATGTTCATTGTGAAACTCCAAGCATATTTAATTATAAAATGGGACTAAAAACAAAATTTGCACCAATATGACCCCTTTAAAAACAGCACAGCCACTCAAACAAAGTACCTCATGCTCATATTCTAGTAATATTACAGTCTTTGTGATGGTAAAGTTACTGTTTCCTGTAAGACTACACTTCTGTGTTCTATGGAAATGATCATGAGTCACTGTTTGACACAGCTTAGTCTGTTTTTCTTTAACTGGAAATAAGCCACACGGATGGCGTCACGGCACCTCCCACGTCACTGTGACAGATGATATTATCTTGTGATGATCCTCTTTGGTCATCAGCACAACTCACACCCTGGAACATCAGGATCCTCTGGCTTTCCAACAACATCAACATTGAACTTCACTGTTTGTTTACTACAAATAAACAAGTTTTTGGTTGTGGTCTCTTTCACTAACTCTTATCAAAACACCTGATTGTTTTTGTTTTGCTGAGAAACCTGTTGAGAATATGAATTTTCATAAGAGAAAGAACTTGTAATTGATGGCTGGTGATCTTTCTCATTGCTTTCTAATTGTGGGTTGTTGTTTTTTTTTTCTTAATAAATCAAAAATTTAAGCAAATATTGTCAAGACAGACGCAGCTGGAATGGACACAGAATCAGAAAGAGTCAGGAAATTGTTGTGCGGTTACAGTGTCTTCACTGGCTTTGTTTTTGTTGTTTGCACTTGTTTACCTGGTTGCGTGTGTGCACGTGCGCATGTGGGTGTATATGTGTGTGAGACTGTGAAAATGCCTATTTTAAAGAAAATTTACTGAATACATTTAAGTTATTAACTCACACATGTAGTACAGAACAGACAAAAGTAAGAATAGCAACGTAACTGTTTAAAAATGACAGGATATAAATATACAGAGGCAGATCCCTTTTCAGCAACCAAAAAAAATCCACTGAATGCTGCTTCTGAACACTCTATCGGCAACAAGTGAGTCAGCTAGATAATTTTGTACCAGACCATGGGGGGGGGGGGGAAGTAACAGGAAGACAGAGGTCGGGAATGAGAGGAACAGTAGCAGGCAGTAAACCAGTAATAATCAGTATGTCTGGTATTTATATTGTGTATATTGTAATGCAAACTGTTTTTCTTTAACTTCTGATACTCTGTGTGCTTCTTACCCTGCATGCTGCTATACAGTGCTGCTGGAACATCAATTTCCCTGCGGAAGTCTTCCGAAGGGATCAATAAAGTTCTGTCTAATCTAATATATAGTTCATTGAGTTTCATCTTATTTTAATTCATGAATTTATTTTTTGCATTTCCAAATCACCATTACTAGCAGAAAGCTGCACACTTGAGGAGGAGCCTCTGGAGTCTCAGCTGCCTGACAACCTTGCAACTTTACTTTATCTTAAATGGTTTAGGGTCGGGATAAAAGTTAGGGTTTTATTTTTCAAATACATTAAATGATTGCACATTTGAATAATACTTCCACTTTTGAAACACAACTTTGTGCACTTCTGGAAGCATTGCAGTAGCAGCCAATTTAGTCCAGGAAGTGACAAATGGAAATTAAACATTTTATTACTTCTATCAAGTAGGTAATGGCTTCACTGGGTTGTTTTTCTGAATTTTAGTATGATAACTCAAAAAGTAATGAATGAATCTCAGTTAAATTTGGTGAGTAGAATGAGAAATAAGTCATTCAGTTTAGGAAGTAATCTGGGATATATTCTGGAACTGAGATCTAGGAATACTTGTTATATATACAGTGGCGGCGCCAAGGGGGTCTTGGGGGAGCTTAAGCCCACCCCATAATAAGCCAAGCCCCCCTCAGCCCCCCCACCGATAACTCTGTCAATAATGTGAATAGCAACTGACATATTTGTGGATCTCAACTACAGATTTGTGCTGAGAATGTCTCAATATTGCGTAACTGAGCAAAGTGATGAATGTGTGTTCGGTGATCCACCAATGCTGAATCACCCTTCACAAACAGAATTTTCAGTTTTAAAAATAAACATTTATTTGTAAAACCCCACACACAAGTTACAAATCAGAAATTTGTGTTTGTGGATCACAAAGCACATGTACAAATCAAAGGATATTTGTAAATCACCCTCTGTGCATTTGTAAGTATTAATGAGACAAATTTAACTCCATACTCCAAAAATGTAGGTTTCCTAAATATTTGTTACAGCCACTCTTAAAACATCACATCTTTATTTATACCTATGTGCAAGTTTACTGAACTTGCAATCATTCTAAGTGATGTGTGTGTGCATTGATACCACATTTTAGAGGAGCACGGGTGACTAAAACATATACCTTGGTATTTATAAAGCAATTTACTATATATTGTTCATTTCGATGACATTTTGTGGAGCCCCTCCGACTTTTACCCCAGCTCCCCCAACAAAAATTTCCTGGCACCGCCATTGTTTATATATAGCATCATTAACTCAAAAAGTTGTGAGAGGATGTTGATGAAATTTGGTGAGCAAACGGGTACTGTCCCAGAAAATGAGGAATTTTATTTTGAATTTGACTTTGGATCCAGCAAAATGTGACCTCGGCTGAGGTAGACGCTCTCTGAGTGCCTTCTAGTTTAGAAAGCAAATTAATTTTCTTGTTTTTGTGCGGGCCCTTTGTGTGTGTGTGTGTGTGTGTGTGTGTGTGTGTGTGTGTGTGTGTGTGTGTGTGTGTGTGTGTGTGTGTGTGTGTGTGTGTGTGTGTGTGTGTGTGTGTGTGTGTGTGTAACCCAATTGGCCCTGAATCTAGACCAGTCTGTGCGTAATGGGTTATTTTAAAACAACATTCACCCTGGCTGATCTTGCTGTTCTTTAAATTCCCGTGAACACGCGCAGATGTGGGTGGAGCTTCAGTCTCCGCCTTGGCGGATGCGTGCGTCCGCAGGAGTTGTCGCCTATATTACTGATCAAACCAGACAAATAAAAAAAGCGCTGAGCAGTACGTTCTGTGCGAGCGCGCGCGAGAGCAGGAGGAGGAGGCACGCACGCACGCACGCACGCACGCACGCAGGCAGGAAGGAAGCGGGGTGGGCAGCCTCTGTGCGTGTGTCACCGCCTGCGTCACAGCAGACAGGAGGGAGTTTTCCACTGACGAAAAAGGCTGCGCGTCTCGGCGCTGCGCTACAGACAAGAGGAGCCCCGCACAGCGCGCACGCACACAGACAATAGACCGGAGCCGTACGCGGGGGATCAGCGCGACCTGTGCCGTTTGGATTACCGTTATCACGCGCGACCTTTTTCGTCACTGATGGTGATCGGATAGTTGAAGTGCTGGTGAGTACATTTGGAAGTGGAAGAGCTGAGAAATACTTTGTTCTTTTCTCTCCGTGTCCAGATCTGTCCGTGAAGAGGGGGAATATTTTTTTTCTCCTCCTTCTTTAAAGAGTCACTTTATTTCATGACGAGTTGATGTTATTAATTATCGACAGCGCGCGCACAGGTGATCGCAATCTCACAGCGGCGCCAGCAGCAAACAAAACGGTTATCGATTGAGGCGGAATTCTCTCATTGATTAACGAGCCGCCCGCTTCCGCTGATCGCCTATCAATAAGCTTATTGATGAAGGTGAAGCGCGGAGATCAGGCTACTTTCTGGCGTTGTTTAACGGCTTTTGTGCGCACTGGTGCGCGCGCCTCTCGGAACTCCTGGAGGCAACTGCATCTGTCACGGCGAGCACCGTGAGTCACGAGCACGGACGCGGGGTCAGCTGGGAGATCCGCGCGCACGGACTGATTGATCGCGGAGGTAACGATCCGGATTGGGCGCCGGGATCATTGTTGCCACATCGGAATGTTTCCAGGTTTGTTTGTTTTTTTTTTTTTTTTAAGAAGAAATCCGCGCTGTTCTCGTCTTTTAACATTTCGGGAGAGTGAAAGTATGATATGATTTGTTAGATTAGTGAGGGTTTTTCTTTTTTTTCTGCTGTTTTTCGTGTAGGAACTTGAATCTTCCAGATCTAGACTGTATTTTTTTAAGCCACTGCATCACTTTAATAGTCTCTAGTGCGACCTCACCCGGATAATTTTTGGAATCATGTTTTCTGGATTTAGGCTACAGAGAGCTGAATGATCCTTTGTTTACAGCCAGAGCTCTGAAACACTTGATGCTTTAAATTCCACGTGCGATTAAATTCCCACTTATGCGCACTGACGTTAAATAAGCCTCAACTGCCGTGTAATTGAACATTTTATTTCAAAATCATATTTTAGATCCTGCTAAATGTTTTAGTTCTGTACGCCACGTTTAATGCTGCAGCTGCTGATTCTTTTCATTATGACTCTTATTTTCAGAGTTAATTTAGTGTGGAAAATGTCAGATATTTGTGAAAATTTACATGGACTTTATGATGTTTCATCCATGAAATTGTCCAAAAATATAAAGAGAATTGAACTGATAATCTAAATTGGAGAAAAGCACGAAATCGTGTGTTAAAAGCTGAAACATGAAAAAAGTTTAACATTTTATTTTTCTTTTCTGAGATGAGCTTAATTAATTAACTACGGTGCACTCAAAGAGCGCACACCTCTGCCAAGGTCTCTTAAATTAGATCAAATACCAGTAGGGGGCGGTGTTTGTCCTGTGTTTAATTTGCATCAAAATCCAGGCTTGAAAAATAAATAAATAAATAAAGAGATCCTGCTGTTTAAAAAATAATGTTTAAGAAATTAACTTTCTGAATGGTGACCATTTCAACGTTAACCTTTATGAAAAATGAGTAACTTGAAATGTTTAGGATTTTTAGGGGTTCTTTTGTCTTTGGGAATGACACACATCAAAAGTCCCCAGATCACATTATCTCTTGGAAAAGTGTCATCAAGCATGATGGCTGTCATCCACACTATCCTGTGACTTTAAGGTGCACGTGAAACATGGACAACCATGTGTGGCTGGCCGTCTCCACGCAGCAGTGGAGAACTCCCATCTGCTTTGTGCTTTCCCAGGATTCCACACTAGACTGGAGCACGACCCTTGACCTCTCACCCACCTCCCTAGTTCCACATGCACACAGCTGCACGTTGATGCACCAAACTGTACAACAAGCAAAACAGCTTTAATGTCATGTAATGCAAGAGATTTTTTTTTTTTAATTATTATTATTTTTTTAAGACATGCACATCTATTTGAGTGGGGAAGCCCAAATTTCCTGTTCTTCTGGCTGCTTTGTGAATTTATTTTTAAAAGACTGTACAGCAGTTCTGCAGAATTACCCTCAGAAGTGCCGTCAGATTATTGAAAGAGGAAAAAAAATGTGACGGCTGCTGACGCTGCTTCTGTTCGCGTCAAACACAAATCAGTCTGCTTCCTCCAGGCATCACCTGGTCATTCAAGTTTGGCCTGCATAACGGAGTAATGATACCTGAGGGTGCGTGAGGCCCACGTGCACGCTGACACTGTGTCAGGTGTGGCTGCAGAGCCGGATTTTTGCTCACTTGCCAGCATTATGGGAGTATGACTTTTCCAGTGGTTAGAATACACATCTGGATTAGATAGAGCCTGTGTTCTTCTTACAACATTACAGCCGGAGCACCGCTGCCAGAATGGAATTCCTGTGGTTTGGAGACATGACATTATTTATTTGTTTTGTGCGATCCTCCCTCCTCCTCCTCCTTCCCACCACCTCTCATTTTTGGATGCAAAGGTCCAAGCAGAGGAACAGAATGTTTCTGTGGCACAGCCACAGCGGTGGGAACAAGCAGCTCACAGAGGAGAGCAGAGTGGAATCTCTCTCTCTCTCTCGCCTTTGTTCCAGCAGGTGGAGTGCTCCTCTGTCAGGATGTGAGTCTAGAAGCCTCCCAACACCTCAGCAGCCCCCACTCTGTTACCTCAGTCGAATTGGCGACTGAGAGGTACAATATACCTGGTGCCTGCAGGGCCTCAGTGTCCAGACACGCAGCAGGAAGACTCCCAGTCTCATCGTAATCACATTTTATGAGCACTGACTCAGTCATTCAGAGGCTGCACAGAGTTTGTCAATGTGCCATGTAAATGCTCTGGGCTGGATTAGTGCGACTGGTCGCTCCCACCCACACGGTTATCAGCTGCAAAGCTGCTGGACAGGCTGTGCAAGGGGGCAAAGTCAACTGTGGCTCGTCCTGTTGGAGGCTGTGGGGGCAGACGGGGGCAGATCCAGCAGGCTGCCGCTGGCCGGCCGTCTCCGTCGCTTAACAGCTCGCTTTGGGTTCATCAGTCCTCTGTGACTTAACACTTATCTGGCTTTTAGGCTGCTGATGACCTCGATTATTATAAAGCAAATTACTTTTGCCAACGCTGCTTTTGCTGTGAGAGAACACGTGAAACTGGAGGTAACATAAATACATCATTTTGATTTAAGTGATTTGCAATCTCTTGCTAGGTTCTTGAGTGTGAGGTTTTGTTTGTTGAGTCAGTTTTTGCCATTGTAGATGGTAAACATCACATGCTTTTAATTTTGCAGTGTTGAACTGACACTGCATGGAGGACATATAGAGTAAATCAACTCTTAGTGCTGATCAGCTAGATTTAACACTAAAAGAGGTGATTTGACCCTGTTTTCATTGCATGGTGTTAATTTAACCCTGCAGCCCAGATGAAGTAAGTGTGGGTTTTTTTGATCTGTGACAGTTTGTTTTACTCTTTCTGGCAATTTTATATCAAAATATGCCTATCAAAGGATGACTCAACAATGAAAATAATCAGCACTTGCACTTTATTCTGTCATATTTTTTGAAACCTTCAAAGAATTTCAATCCATTCAGAAGGAATTGTTTTCAGTATCATCTCAAAAGAACATGAAAATAATTAAATGGTATTGGGTGCAGAGGTGGGATGGGAATGTAGATTTGAATCCAAGATGACGTTTCTTTGCTTATTTGTTAATTTTTAATCATATCTCCCACTGATTTCCATAGTTTGCACTTTGGTAAAATAGCGCCCCCCACCTGTACTTCAGTTCGTTTAAGGACAATAGAAGTTGAAGAGTGTGGAGATTTGGTGCAGCTGTGCGCTCTGTCAGCGCCCTCTGGTGTTTATATTGGCAATTGTCTCTGTTTGACACTGACTAATCTCTGATGACAAACGATTGTTTTAAAACTCGTGGGTGCAAACAGGAAGAGGGAGAGAGGGGAAACACACACACGACAGTGAGTTTTGAGCACAGCAGTCTGTTAAATATGTTCTCTCCATGTTTGTGTGCCCAGACGAAGTTAAATAACATCTCAGATAGTTTGTCACCGAAGGCACTTCACAATAAAAGCGTTTGGAAAGCGAAAGGCGTCAAAACAATCTTTTAGTGTGAAAGTCACAGCGTCATTGTTTTATGAGACTGAGTAACTTGACAGTATGCAGAAGACGTTTGCTAAATTTAGTTAATTTCCTTTAAAAAAAAAAAAAACATGGGGTGGGGGGGTATCCAGCAGTTAGATGAGCATAATTTTGATTAAGTTACAGTAAGCAGTTAAGATGAATAAATTGTTGCCTTCTGTGGAAAAGTTAAGTAAACTGTCTTCAGGGGCGGCTCCATAGTTTGGGGGAAAGTGGGGGGTAAAAATATTTGAAATGTTCTGTTAGTTCCGTCAGAATATTTACTATCTATTAACTTCATATAATTTGTAATATGTTGTGGCATATCAATAAAAACATTAAAGGCATAAAAAAAAGACTAATCAACTCTGCATGTTGATCAAATATTTTATTTTTACCAAGTGGTTTTTCACTGTTTTTCGAGGCCACACGAGATCACAAATATTATTTATGCTTCACATTTTAAAATGTACATGGTTCAATCACTGTTTACATGTTTTTCTTTTCAACACAATGCTTATGACTTTTTTCCTAAATTTGTTCTGGTGTCTGTTTGCTGTCAATGCTACGTCACCATGTGCTCTGATTATGAGGGTTTGCCTCGACAGTCCGGCGTTAAGGCCCGATGTTGGCCCATTACGCCCCTGCAACAAGCCATCCCCTAGACGGGATTAGCCTCTTGCCATTGTTTCTGCCTGTTGAACAGGATTAACAAATCAATGTGTCAGGTAGACCACTGTCAAGAGACAATGACCCACTTTTGACAACCCCCCACCGAAACTCCTACTCCCCCTTCTGCCTGACTGCAGCTTTTAATTAAAAAGACTTTGCTTAGCTGGCACTACGCACTCCCTTGAGGTTGCCTCGCAGCTTTGTTTTGTTTTCTGCTTTTTAAGGGAAATTGGGGGTAGCGGTGATGGCAAAAAGTGTGAAGTGAACCTAGAAATGAGTGCTGCCAGGTGACATCTGGAACACGTTTGTCATAAATGCAGAAGATGAGCAACAGATGCGTCATGCGGGTGTTTGAGGGGAGACCATCGTTTATCCTCCAGGATTAAGTGACTGGTAAAAGATACCAAATTACACAGGCTTTGGGTTTCTTGCCTGGATGGCACTATGAGCTTGCTTGACCTATTGCAAGGTGATTCATTCATTATGTGCACACTTGGGACGGCAGCAACAATAACAGTCAGTCCTGTCACTGCTGCAAAGCTGCTCAAAGGTTTCAGCTTCTCACCCTTGATTCTGACATCTCCCTGTTTAAAGCTGGACCGGTTTTGCAGAATTGCTCCATGTTGCACGTTGAAAGTGATTTCTTCCTTGCACACCTTGGTGATGGATATTGTGATGTATTATAGGTTTGATGTTCCAGGTGTATATTTGGTAACTGACACTTATATGACACTTATGTGTTGGTAGTGTCATTAATTTCTTATCAATCAATCCTTGCACACCTGCTTAGTCTTTTTTTTTTCCTCCCTGTGAGTCCTGACACTTGCACAACACCATCCCGATAAAGGCAAGCCCAGCATGCAGGTCACACGTGGTGTTAAGTTCATCTGACGTTCTTGGAGGATCATTGGGCACAAGGAATCTCCTTGTTGTCTGCTAAGCACCAGTGATGACACCTTAAACTGCTGGCAGAACAGCTTGTATTTATGTCTGTCACTTAAAAAAACACGTTCACGGTAATGGAGTAATAATAAATGGAGTTTCAATCAAAGATCCTGACATCCCACAAGTCTATGACTGCATGTGTAGGAGTAACCCTGTCATGAATATATATCTACACTAGCTGAGGTACCCAGGGCTGCCCGGGTTAACATGTTTTAGACATGCCAATCATTTTAATAAAAAAAAAATGCCCAACATTTGTTTTTGTAATGCTGATGTCATAAATATAATAGCTAATGGACTAAAGTTTGTCCAGCAGAACTATAAGAGGTGGACTCCCCAAACGAAGTGGAAATACCTGGTTAAAAGACAAACACATTTGAAGTCCTTCATGCAGACTTTGTTTTGCAATCAAATTTATAACAAAATTACACACAAAAGGTAGGTAACAGTAAATGTAAATATCAATGAATCAAAATTGAAGTAGTTTTGTATTTCACTGTTTTTACATTGCAATTTTACAAACATAAAATGAATGTATTCACACAGGAAGGCAAACTGGGTTCTACAGGACAGTCAGGTGCTTAACAGTTGAGAACATAAAGTAGCTGAAGAAAGGGATTAAATAAACAGAGATGGTCAACACATATACAGGGCTGGAAATTTGAATCTGCCTGGTCATATCCACAGCTGGCTATTTTGGGGGTAATTTTCAGTTCAACTTTAAAAAAAAAAAATGGTACCAGTTTGTTCCCCATGTCATGAGGATTCGGAATATATATAGTTTTTAGGGCTACATATTATAGTTTGGGAGTTTATCCCAGACAGACGTAGCCCTTTGTGTCTACAGGATAATTTGTATGTCATTATTATGGCTTCCAATTGTCATCTGTTTCACAGATGATGTATATTGAATGTCTGAAAACACACACGAGTCAACACTTAAAGGGATCCCTGCTTACATTTGGTTTTTATCTGTCCTTTACGTTTAAGTGTACTTGAGGTTTTCTGTTAAACATCCTCAGTTTCCCATCACTTTGTGACTGTTCATATACAAACTACCCTGCTATAACCAATATTTGGGGCTAAAATCATTCACTTTGCCTGTCTGTGACATATGCCACAGAATTTCATGTCAGGTTTGTTTTCTTTTCTTTCTTTTTTTTCTTTTTAAGGGGGGGGTGTGTTTTACCTCAGTGCCTGAGGTTTATTTGTTTCCATCAAATTTTAATATCTGGCATTAATCCAAAAAAGCAGCAAAGCCAAAAGAAAATCATCGGTGAGCTTTAAAACTTGGCCTCTGACAGTTTCTTGACAGAATCTTTCTTACTGTAGGGACACTATTTGATCAAATAACAAAAAAGGCAAATGTTAATGTTCTTGCACACAGCAGCTATAAGGGATTTTTGGCTGTCATACTTCAGACCACAAACAGTCCCACTTGGTTAAAGGGAGTGTGTGAGCTGGATTGGAGTCCAGCAGTGTCTTTCCTCTCGCCTGTTGTTTGAGTGCTTGGAGGAGCTCTGCTCCGCACCGTGACGATGACTTGTCTCGTCTCGCCACTGTCTCACACTCCTCGGAAGTCGTGAAGAAGAGTGTCTGTCTGTGAACTATCTGTTGCTTATCAGAGCTGCACACAGCATTTTTTTTTCCCGTAACCATAAAGTGCACCGCCAGTAAACCCATCTCCTCTTTTACCGTCTTCCCCCCAGTAGTATAAGATGAACAGAGAGAATATTCTATACTTGCAGGTAATCTTATAGAAGGACTTGAAAATGGATAAATGTTCTTGAGTTATCTCCTTCATTTGCCTCAATCTAAAGGACTGATCGTTTCTATCTCACAAAAGGGAGCCATGACAGAACACTATAAAGCATTGCATAACAAACAGAACATGCAAAACTTTGTACACCGTGTCCTTAATGTGCAGGCTGCCTAATGACGTGAAACGTCCGTGGCTGGATGTTTTGTGTTCGCCTCCCTGATTCCCAAAATGACAGTATTTCATGGAGGTGGCAACACAAATGAGTATTGTTTGGTACTGGAGGATTTTTTTTTATGTATGCATCAGCTCCATTGCTTTTTATGATAAGGAATGAGGAATTGGGACAGTTATATTTATATATTAAATAACTAATATTTCTTAATGTTATGTAGTTTTGTGTGACTTTTAACTGTTGTTGAACAACTTTTTTGGGTTGGAACCCACCAGCTGTATCTGGCTACACTGATTTATGTAGTATGGGCTTGGGGCTCAAAAATATTCTTTATCTACCAAAGGAGGTCCTGCAGAACAAGTTTGGGAATCCAGTCAATGCATTTGCTGAGCTGGTGGGATTTGGAAGAGGTTGATTAATATGTTGACTTTTGAGAATTTGCTGGTGGGTTCTGTGCTGAGGCAGGACACCCCCCTCTCAGCTGAGAGCAACAAGGTGGTCTCACTTGGCCAGACATATGGGACCTGGCTGTTCCATTCCTGAACTTTCTTTGTAAAGCTTGAGTGTGCACTTGCACTCCTGAGATGCAGTTGCATCTTATCTACCGATATCAAGACTGTTGAATGAAGTGTCATGAATCTTTGAAGAAGGTGAGATTACGCTCCTAATCCCTCTTTTTTTCTCTCTCTCACCCCTTGTGTGTTCTGCAGATTGCTCGCGCTAGCGCCATGAGTGGGCTACTCAAGAGGAAATTTGAGGAGGTGGATGAGGACCCATGCTACTCCTCGCCCTCCTCCCTCTCCTCTGCCTGCTCCGGCTGGGACTCTGAGGCAGAGAGCTGTTATTCAGACACTTTGGATTCAACTCCCAGCAACCCAAGCTCACCAGCGACAAATTTCAGTGAGTGTCCTAGTCTGCCAAAAACACAGATTCACAGTAGAGCTCAGGCTATACAGTAGTGTTCAGAGTAATAGTAGTGCTATGTGACTAAAAAGATTAATCCAGGTTTTGAGTATATTTCTTATTGTTACATGGGAAACAAGGTACCAGTAGATTCAGTAGATTCTCACAAATCCAACAACCAACAACCAAGCATTCATGATATTCACACTCTTAAGGCTATGAAATTGGGCTGTTAGAAAAGGGGGTGTTCACAATAATAGTAGCATCTGCTGTTGATGCTACAAACTCAAAACTATTATGTTCAAACTGCTTTTTCAGCAATCCTGTGAATCACTAAACTAGTATTTAGTTGTATAACCACAGTTTTCATGATTTCTTCACACCTGCAAGGCATTAATTTTGTTGGTTTGGAACCAAGATTTTGCTCATTTACTAGTGTGCTTGGGGTCATTGTCTTTTTGAAACACCCATTTCAAGGGCATGTCCTCTTCAGCATAAGGCAACATGACCTCTTCAAGTATTTTGACATATCCAAACTGATCCATGATACCTGGTATGCGATATATAGGCCCAACACCATAGTAGGAGAAACATGCCCATATCATGATGCTTGCACCACCATGCTTCACTGTGAACTGTGGCTTGAATTCAGAGTTTGGGGGTCATATCACAAACTGTCTGCGGCCCTTGGACCCAAAAAGAGCAATTTTACTCTCATCAGTTTAATATTCCTCCATTTCTCTTTAGGCCAGTTGATGTGTTCTTTGGCAAATTGTAACCTCTTCTGCATATGTCTTTTTTTTAATAGAGGGACTTTGCGGGGGATTCTTGCAAATAAATTAGCTACACACAGGCGTCTTCTAACTGTCACAGCACTTAACTCCAGACTGTCTTTGATCATCCTGGAGCTGATCAATGGTTGAGCCTTTGCCATTCTGGTTATTCTTCTATCCATTTTGATGGTTGTTTTCCGTTTTCTTCCACGTGTCTTTTTTTTTTTTTTTTTGTCCATTTTAAAGCACTGGAGATCATTGTAGATGAACAGCCTATAATTTTGTGCAACTGCGTATAAGTTTTCCCCTCTCCAATCAACTTTTTAATCAAACTACGCTGTTCTTCTGAACAATGTCTTGAACGTCCCATTTTCCTCAGGCTTTCAAAGAGAAAAGCATGTTCAACAGGTGCTGGCTTCATCCTTAAATAGGGGACACCTGATTCACACCTGTTTGTTCCACAAAATTGATGAACTCACTGACTGAATGCCACACTACTATTATTGTGAACACCCCCTTTTGTACTTTTTTTTACTAATAGCCCAATTTCATAGCCTTAAGAGTGTGCATATCATGAATGCTTGGTCTTGTTGGATTTGTGAGAATCTACTGAATCTACTGGTACCTTGTTTCCCATGTAACAATAAGAAATATACTCAAAACCTGGATTAATCTTTTTAGTCACATAGCACTGCTATTATTCTGAACACTACTGTATGTCCTTTGGTGTATTGACTCATCTTTACTGCTGCACAGAGGCTCTAATAACACAACAAGTACAATGGGTAGTTGAAGAAATTTATTCAGTTAGCAAACCATGAACCACTTTGCAGAAATAGTTTCATGCTTCTGCAATGGCTACTTCTTTTGATTTCTTACCGTCAAGTGGGTTATCAGATTATGCAGCGTTTGACCACCTTGGCTTCTGGCTCTACTTCCTTCTCATCATCTCATAGTGAGAACCTCACCTTTTCCTGAGAAGATGAGCAGATTCAGGGTGTGTCTGGACATTTGTCTGAGATGGCAGAGAAGAGATTCTGGGTTGTGGCTTTTTTTTTTTTTTTTTGTGATGGGGGTGGTAAACAGTTGTTGGGTTTCTAGGATAGCAGGGCGGGAAGCCAGGAAGAGAAGAGTGGCAAGCTGCCAAAGCTGAAAACACACAAAGCCTTGTCTGGAGCCCGGGCACGCACCCAGCACAGGTGCTGAAAGAAGCTGTGAGAAGGAGGTAGACAAAAAAATAAGTGTTGTGTTTGTGTGTGGTGGTGGGGCGGGGGGAGATCATCGTGGAAAAGCAGATTGCATGGCGCATTATGATCAAGTGTTTATGTTGGACCGAAAGCTGTTTGCCGTTGTGATGGGAACGGGGGGGCGGCAGCAAAGCAATCCCATTAAGAGGTGATGATGACGATATCATTCATCTTCCTGCAAGTGTCATGAGCCTGACTGCATTTAATGGATGTGCAGCTGAAGCTGGTGGTTTGATTCTTATTTCAGTGAAGCAAACGTCAAAAGGGTGGACATCCAGTTTAAAATCCCTCCTAAAATATTTCACACTGAGTTTTTGAAAAAAAAAAAAAGTTGTTTCAGAAAAAGTCACTGTTTGGAGATATTTAAAAAGCAGTCAGGAAAATGAAACATTGAATCCTTCAGAAAACAAATTGTTTTTGAAATGTGTAATACGCGATCTGAAACAAGTCCATCAGACGTGCTAAACGAAATGCTAATTCATTGGCCTAGAATAATTAATTTATTTTGGAAAGTTTGAAACTGGTTGTTGCAGAAAATGTCTATTAAATTCTTAGAATGCAACAGTGTTGCTTTAGAAATGCTCAAAATGTGAACTTGAACAACTTGGAAAAATAATCCAATGTTGTGTTTTTTTTATATATATATATATATATATGAGGTCTATTAGAAAAGTATCCGACCTTATTATTTTTTCAAAAACCATATGGATTTGAATCACGTGTGATTACATCAGACATGCTTGAACCCTCGTGGGCATGCGAGAGTTTTTTCACGCCTGTCGGTTACGTCATTCGCCTGTGGGCAGTCTTTGAGTGAGGAGTCGTCCACACGCTTGTCGATTTTTTTTTTCATTGTTTAGGAATGGCTCAGAGACTGTTGCTTTGTTTGATAAAAATTTTTTCAAAACTGTAAGGCACAACTGAGTGGACACCATTCAATAAATTCAGCTGGTTTTCGGTAAAAATTTTAACGGCTGATGAGAGATTTTGGTCTGTAACTGTCGCTTTAAGGACGGTCCACGGCGCCTGACGGCGATCTGCGCTTTGAGGCGGCAGCGTCTCGCCGTTTCAAGTTGAAAACTTCCACATTTCAGGCTCTGTTGACCCAGTAAGTCATCAGAGAACAGAGAACTTTCAGAAGAAGTCGGCATGAGGAGTTTATTCGGACATTCCATTGTTAACGGTCATTTTGTAATGAAAGAACGTGCGGGCAGAGTCGCATGTCGGGCTGGACCCGACCGCGGGGGGTCGCGGCAGGAAAAACACCTCCGTTGGAAATCTTAACGGGCAAGTTGGAACATGCCCAAGCTGTTAAACAATTTCTCAGTTACTCACTTGTTGAAAGCCATCAAAAGCCGTCTGAATTTTACAAATGGTCTTCAACACGGAGATGTTTTTCTGGTCGCGGCGCACACAGATTTGCGTCGTCGTCACGGAAACGACTCAGCGAATTTGCGCGCACGTTCTTTCATTACAAAATGACCTTTAACAGTGGAATGTCCACATAAACTCCTCATGCCGGCCTCTTCTGAATCTTCTCTGTTCTCTCACGACGTCCTGGGTCAACAGAACCTTAAATTAGGATGATTTCAGCTCGAAACAGCCAGACAACGTCGCCTGGGAGCGCTGCGCGACGTCCCGCTCCGTGGGAAGTCCTTACACCGACAGAAACACCCCATAATCTCTCATCAGCCGTTAAACTTTTCACAGAAAACCAGCTTAATTTCTCGAATAGTGTCCACTCGGATATTCCTCACAGGTCCAGAAAAAATTTTGATAAAGCAACGCGCGCCGTCTCGAGCAGCGTGTGAAACAAAGGAATTCAGCCGAGAGGGCGGGACCACATCTCACTCAAGGCCTGCCCACAGGGAAATGACGTCACCGACACGCGTGAAAAAACTCACGCATGCGCACGAGGGTTCAAGCATGATTGGTGTAATCGCATGTCATTCAAATCCATATAGTTAAAAAAAAAAAATAAAAGGGTCGGTTTATTATCTAAGAGACCTCGTGTATATATATATATATATATATATATATATATATATATATAGAGAGAGAGAGAGAGAGAGAGAGAGAGAGAGAGAGAGAGAGAGAGTTTTTCTTGGTAGACAACATTCAGAAAATGCAAAAATAAATAAATAAAGGAGGTGCTTGATGAAAAATAGACTGTTTTGAAATGCTTATATTACTAAACAGTTGCATTAGAACTACTCAAATCAGAAAATGAAACAACTTTGAAAAATGAGGTGCGGCTCCATCCAGAGATGGGAGTGGGTGTTTTCTTCTGCCGGCTTCCCGTCTTGTGCACCAGCATGGACTCCCAAAATCTCCCCAAAATTTCCTGTATTGTCAATTGTGTCGGTAGCATGGCCCAAGCAGAGGGTCACCCCTTTGAGTCTGGTCTGCTTGAGGTTTCTTCCTCAAATCATCAGAGTTTTTCGTTACCACTATCACCTGTGTGTTTGCTCTGGGGGTTGGTAACGTTAGACCTTACTTGTGTGATGCCCCTTGCAGCATCTGTGTTGTGATAAATTGAAAATGTATCCTTTTTTAAGAAGAAACACCAAGATAGTGTTATCTAATCACATGAGGAGATTTCTTGGCTGAGAACATGATTTGCAGTTTCACAATGCTTGAAACTCTAAATTAAGCAACTGCTTCAGAAAACTTACTGGGGACAAAACAAAAAAAATCTGATATCGGGTGGAGAGCGGGATTCCAAAAAGACCTTTCCTGGCTATGCCCCTGCAGTGTTGAACACGAAGGTTTTTGTGTTGGTTCCCTCCATCTTAGCTTTTCTTGTCATTCCAAGAGGAATAATGCATAGATGAAGCGGTTTTTCTCTCCTAACTTCTGAGACTTTGGACTGCATGCACAGGGTGTGTCAGAAGATCGGACGTTCTTTGGCTGAGAAATGGGAATCTACCACGAGAGTTTCCCACCACGTTATGAAGTTTGTGTGCCCATACATGTGTGGAATATCATATTTTTTTTCCTCTTCTCGCTCTCTCTGGAAAAAAAAACGACTTGCCAAGCTAAGAACAGGAAAAAGGTTTTTTTTTAAATATAGAGCAAGGCTCAAAATTTGTTGCATATTCCTTGGCCAAGGAAGTGGAATTTATCAAAAAGACATCAATTGTTGGACTAGTTCCCACATATGGCTCTGCTTTGATTCCATGTGGTTTTTATGTGCATAAAAAGATGGTTTGTTCTTGTGGGTCCCAAATGTTTCTACCAGAGAAAAGACCTTTTGACTCCTGTCGGTTACTGAGCCGTTTATGGTGAGGGTGAGTAGCTTTTATCCCCGTTGTGAGAGCAACGCTCTGCCTCCCACCTCTTCCGGGAGTCTCCAGTGTTTTCTCGTTCATTTGTAATCCTGGCAGATCTGCTTCCTTACTGCTTTTGGCTGCTAAAGGGAAATTCCTGGACTGGGTGTTGTTTTTTGTTTTTTTTTGGTCACACAGTAGGACAAGAAACGAGACAGAACAGGATTTGTCATTGAGGTTCCACTTAAAGGATGTAAGGGTGTTGAAATCTTGTTCAGTGTCATTTAATTGGGTACACGATAAAGCTTGGATGACAATCAGCCCAGCGAACCGGTGTCCTTTTTCAGTCTGTGCAGCAGTGTTTCCACTCATCACAAGAATTCAAGTGATGGAGTATTGTCCCACCTAGTGGTGCAACTGTGGCAGTGTCCTTATGAAGAAAATTCACTGATTCAGATGGAAAAAAAAAAGTACTCAAGCCCAATTGTTTCCCCATCCACAGCAACATCTATCCTTAAGAAGTCCAAGAGGTTACGGCGGACCAATGTGACCTTTGACCAGGTGACAGTGTACTTCTTCCCTCGGTGTCAGGGCTTCACTAGTGTTCCTAGTCGAGGAGGCTGCACCCTGGGCATGATGCCACATCACAGTGCACACCGCACATATACACTTCCTGAGTTTACCATGGAGCAGCGGTCCCAGCGGCAACAAAAACTCATCAGTCGACTCAGGGAAAAGAAGCTGGAGGCTCTCAAACTGAAGGTGAGTCTTACTGCTTCTCGTTTGTTTCCTTCAACCATCCTAACAGCATCGATGAGACACTTGCATACCAAATGCCGAAGGGTGTTCATCTCTCATTTTAGAAAACAATCCGATACATATCTAGATACACGGGCTACAATACAGTTCAGGTACAACCTTTTTTATATATATAATGGAACTATTCAATATGATGTAGTTGATGTAATTCTTTGTTTAATGCAGACATTCATTTTCCCTAATAAATCAAAATAAGATAAAAGGGGTGTTGGAGCAGAAAGACGAGCAGAAAAGAATCCAACTGTTTAGAGTCTAGCCGGTTTAGCATAACTAAACCAGCATAACAGTACATACAACATAACAGTATTAACAAATTGCGAACTCAACGTTAAGTTCAAAAGATTATATTTACCTCTTATATCGTCTACCAGTGCAGCCGTTCTGCTCTGTGTACGCCTGATCCTGTCAGACCTCAGATTTTAAGCAGAGTACTGTAGTTCCTGATTATTGCTTGGAGGAGCCCTCTTTGGAAGTCCTGGGCCCAGTTTCATAAAGCAGTCTAATCTTGTTTAGTGGACTAAGCTCGCTTAATCGACTCATCTTTTGACGTTAGTCGTTGCATAAAGCGCGTAGTCAGCTAAAGTTTTGTGTTACCTGACTAAAGTTTTTAGCCTGTTACAGAGGAGGCTAATTTTACTTTAGTTGATAAAACTTCCGTGTCTTACCTAAAAACAGGCGGATATCATGTACCTCCACTTGATGGAGGAAGAAAGGAAGGAGAGACTTGTGGTGGGAGCGGGTGTTCCGAGACCGGAATAATCCATTGGAGATGTTTACGGGTGCCAAGTTCGGGAGCGCTTCTCCTCTGCTATGGCAGACTCGGCCATGTTTGTAGCAGACGGACCAACCCGGAAGTAAATAAAACTCTCGCGCATTGGAGGCATTTCTTGGCAACGGCAGTCACGAGGCCACTATGACCATGAAAATTGTCGACTAACACAAAACGGCTAATCTACAAATTTAGTCATCAGTGTGAAACGGAGATTAGACGGATAATGTTGGGCGACTAACCTTAGTCACCTGATTAAGTTTAGTCAACTAAATGATTAGACTGCTTGATGAAACCAGGCACAGGAGTTGTGTTTCTCCATGTAAAACTGGAGTTGCGTCATGCAGGGCATCTCAAGTAAAAACGTGCACCACTTCCCAATGCAGATCTGTACTAGCTCCAAGGTAGCGACTCTGAACAAAACAAGGGCAGAAGAAAGACAAACCATATTGTCTGCTAGTTGCTGGTTTTGTTGTTAATCTCACAAGCAAAGTTAATGTTCCTGTGACCAGTCTCACAAGAGCATCGCACTGAGCTTTAAACTTTTACAAGCATTTGAAGATGCAGAATTAGCAGTGTAACAGCTTAACCTTCCCACTTCATAATGTTAAAATCAAGGTTTGTTGTGGATTTATGTTGATTTAGGTGTCCCTGAATTGATGTAGTCATGTCTTTTGCTTTAAAACTGATTTCTGATTTGTATTGTGGCCCCTAATAATGTCCTCTTTCTTTTTATTTCTTCTACCAGCTGACTAAGAACGGAACCCAGAAGAGCGAGGAGGCTGAGCGGCTTACAGTCAACGACATCCCTGAGCATGATATTGACATCAGCAGCGTAAACCTGGACGAGGGCTTGTTCCTCCAACCATACACATCTAAACGCCGTTATGCACTGCTTAAAGCGGCTGGTGTGAAGAAGATTGACAAGGAGGAGAAGAGGCAGCTGCGTGAGCTGAGGATCTCCAGGGAGAACTGTGGTTGTGACTGCCAGGGCTTCTGTGAACCCGAGACGTGTAGCTGCAGCCTGGCTGGCATCAAATGTCAGGTACAAAGAGTTTGCCTGTAAAATGTCATGTTCTGTTGGATTTAGTGATTCAGTTTAAGCGCCACCTGTTTTGTGTGAATTCGAGTTGTAATGGAAGTATTTTCTCACAGATGGACCACTCCTCCTTCCCATGTGGCTGCACCAAGGATGGCTGTGGAAACACAGAAGGTCGCATCCAGTTCAACGCAACCAGGGTACAAACGCATTACATCCACACCGTCATGAGGCTGGAGCTGGAGAAGAGGTTGGAAGAATCTGGCACAGAGGAGGAGGAGGACACCGCTGAAGCTACCCAACTGCAAACTGTTCAGCCCGGCCACCCCAGTGGTCCCCTGACTTTACTCCCTCATGTCGAGCATACCTCAGCTCTACCAGCAGGACCCTCCTTCCCCTTTTGCTCAGACCTGGCAACAGCCGGTGAGAATAGCTGCAGCAGTGATATGACAGATTTATCAGTGTCTTCTGGCCAGAGTGAAGACTTCGAGGTAGGCGAGAACCCCAACAAGGATCACGCCCAGCTTGATGTCGATGAGAAAGGTCTGAGTCGCATCCTCAGTTTCGCTGACTCCGAAAACTCCTCAAGAGAAAATGAGGCCAACATCCATAAAGACTCTTGTTGCTCTGACCAGCGGCAACAGCAGCCATCAACTGTACCATTTAGTAGTTTTAGCATGGCAGACTTTGCAGACGAAAATGATAACATAGAAGCTGCACTGTTGAACTCTGCAGACGATCACACGGACAATCGACCAACAGCAATTTCAGAACTTTTGGACGAGAATGCCAACCAAGGAAATGGACTGTTTCATAGCATTAGTGTGCCACACACTCCCTCCCCCACCGTGGACCGCTCGGAGAGCTACAGCATGGATCTGAGCCTCTCTTCGGAGTCGGACCTGGAATTCTTTGATGGGTTTCCATGCCTGGGCCCAAGCTCACTCTACAACTCCCTCAAAGAGTACGAACACATGGACAACTTTTTTCAGTTTCAGTTGCCTAGTTACCCCAGCTTCCCATCAGCTGGTGACCCCGGAACATGCCTCTTGGAGTCACTAATTGGCCTTTCAGAATCTGTCCCCGAACCCCCTGCTGCTTTTACAGACAATCAGCTTTTGGAAGAAGCCATGAAATTGTCTGTGATGGAGTCTGTGAAAGTTTGACAAAAACTTTGAAAATCTGCAGACACTTTTACAAAATAAAAAAAGGTTCAGAGTGAGGGGTAGAGGAGGACTGCACATGCACATAAGATGTCGATGTAAACATGTTGGATTTGGAGGAAGCTGTGATTATTATTTTATTTTTTTCCCCCTGTTTGCCTCATAATTGTTTGAATTCCAGACTTGCCTTCAAAATGTTAGCAAAGCAGTTTGGGGAATATTGCTGTGTGACATGGCAGCTAGTGGGAAATGACAAAATAATCCAATTTGACCATCTTAACCTTCAGGCCCATTCAATCCAATGATGGCCCTCAATTCCTAAGAAAGCTTTTTTAACCAAACTAAGTTTAATGACCACATGCTGAACAGCAGTCAACTTTTAAGGGGCCAGAATTGGAAACTCAACACGGCTGAATGTGCACCTCAGGGATTTATTCTCTTCTAGCTTTTGAAGGCAGTGTGTGGTGACCATTGCTGTGAATCCCATGGGTTTGCCTTTGTATAAAACCCCAGTTGAACCACAATGTTGTCCTGTTCATGCCTTCCCACTGGCCCCAGTATTTGCACCCATATGACTTTAGTTGGCAGTTAGAAGTAAGAGGACTTGATCTCTGCCAAGGGTCTTATCTGGTACAAATAATCCCTCTAAAAGCTCCTCGATCTGCACTTTATCTGTGAAAATGGATATTGATGAATAGGCATTGTTTTGGTTGTTTGGGGCCGATTTCAACAGTTCAACGCTAAATTATGGATTTTCTTATTTATGAGCTGGCAAACTAAAAATCATGCTCAAAACAAAAGCTATAGCTATGATGTCTTTATTGCATTTAAGTTATTTCCTTTCATGACTATTTATTTCAGATGAAGCCTGCTTTTGCTCTTGAAGCACCATGGTTTGAGTATTTTCACCTGAAAGTGCAATCTTACTTTTTTAATATCACACTTAGGCGTTGTTTTGAGGAATGGGACCACAAGTCCAGTAGTATTTATCTCTTCCCTTATACTGTACATCTAACATATTTTTGCTAAGTTATTTTACTAGCTATTTAATTTAAGACATTTTGGCAATAAAATGGGCAGTTAGATTTTACTGGATGTGCCTGCTTACTAGGGAAGCCATGCCTCTGTCAATGGCATGTGTGCACAGTGCTTCCATTTAGGCTTTGGGACTGAAAACTGTGGAGTCTCCCTAATCACCGAAACAAAATTATAAGTCTACTGTGTCACTGCCTAATGCAACCGTAAAAAAAAAAAAAAAAATACACTAATATTTTCTAACTAATATATGTAGGTTGACAAAAAAGAATTCTAATTACTGACAAATCAAATTATTTTATTAAGAAAGTAAAATGAATAATTTTCAATTTGGGACAACCTTTGTACTATTATAAAGAAATGTATACTTATGAAGGCTGTTGCTCTCATTCTAAAAGTATTTTTCCATAGGATGTCTTATGGTTAGATATTGTAGTGAAATGTCACTAAAACTTAAGTCAATTGCAATGATCAATTTGATTGTACTCTGAATTTTTTTGGAAGTCTGTGACTTGGGTTCCATTGTGTTATCCAATAAAAGTATAAAGGGTTCTTGTGGATAAAAACTGCATATATTATACAATTTTTATCGCATACACAAAACCTAAAAATTGAAGAGATGCCTCATTATTTGTAGAACAAGACCTTTCAAAGGTCTTTCTGCTGTCACACATGAACGACTGAGGGACATGAGAGAGTTGATGTACATATCTCACCCTTTCTGCAGCTGTTTCATCAGCCTTTCTGGACCCTTTCGAGATTATGCATGCAGGTCCTGTTTGTTAAAACTTGCTCTGATTAATTGTATATTTTGAAAAGTGCCGCGTGCACATTGGGGACGCTTTATTCGCGTTTTGCTTTTTTGGTTACTTTGAAGTCCATCTGATATACTGTATGTTCGTTCCAATGCCATGAAGAGGGCACTGATTTCTGCAAGTTTTGTTTCTCTTGTATAAAATATCAAATCTCAATGAAGAAATGACAACAGTGAGTGTTTATCAATGTAATGTATTACAGTACAGCTTCTTTTCTTTTGCAAAGAACGTGTCTTACTTTTGCCTTTGTGTTGTACATATTTCTGCTTGAATGGTCCTGCAGAGCAAACAAAGCTGCTTTATTTTTTACATATTCACACTTTAACCTGCTGTTCAAAAATGTTTTCTTTTATCTAAGCCATTTTGACAGCCTGTCCCTCCAAATAATAATAAAAAAAAATCATTTTCTAAATTCCTGAGTGTTTGTCTCATCAAAGAACACCATGTTCCTTTGTGGACATAATGTCTGATTCTGTTTCATGTGATTTTTGGCTTCATTTTTTTTAAGTTTTGGATGACTATATAGTCACTTTTATATCTGTTAGAGGTGTGTGTGTCATTTCAATATTTGGTCAGATTTATGTTAAATTTTTACATTGTTATCTTTATATAACAGCATCAGGTGCCCCTCAAAATACACTCACTCATCTTCATTCAACAACTTACTCCAACTAAGCGTCACAGGGGGGCTGGAGCATATCCCAGCAGTCATAGGGCGTGAGGCCGGGTACACCCTGGACAGGATGCCAGTCTGTTGCAGAGTTGCATATAGACAAACAAACACGCACACACACTTATGGACAATTTAAAGTTTCCAATCCACCTAACCTGCATGTCTTTGGATGTGGGAGGAAGCTAGAGCACCCGGAGGGAACCCACACAAACACGGGGAGAACATGCAAACTCCACACAGAAAGGCCGCAGGTGGGATTCAATCCCATGACCTTCTTGTTGTGAAAACCCTCTTTTCCACTTTTTTTTTTACCCATAGCCCAATTTCATAGCCTTAAGAGTGTGCATATCATGAATGCTTGGTCTTGTAGGATTTGTGAGCATCTACTGAATCTACTGGTACCTTGTTTCCCATGTAACAATAAGAAATATACTCAAAACCTGGATTAATCTTTTTAGTCACATAGCACTACTATTACTCTGAATACTACTGTACTCTGCTCAATTCTCCCATTCCAAATATAAGAAAAATTGACCCAGAGCGTATTACTTCATTAACAAAATGTTTCCCTTGCATAGATGCAAGGGGAACGTTTGTTTTTTGGTGATGTCTCATTTTCACAACAATCTGACAGTTGTCAACAAGACAAACGTTGCTCAAGACTTAATCTTTCTTCATGGGCTTCCATTAGTCTTCTTTCGTTCTGTGGGGGCATTTTGTTGTGCATATATAAAATAAGGCCACAAGTTCTTTCTTCCTGTCTATTTTGTAGCCCCATTTTTTTTTTTTTTTTTTTTTGGCAAAATTCTTCCAAAACATCAACTTTGCAGGCCTTAAAATCTTAAATATTTCTGTTGCTGTGTTTTGGGTAGTTGGGAATATTGACCCGGCCGAGACACTAAATTGGCTTATTCATGTCTGTCTTCAAGGTTAAAGAAAAGCGCTGACTTTTTGAAGTCACAGCTTTGTATTCAGACTGATTCCATACAAGAAAGAAGTGTCGAGCCTGTGACTGTGTTCATAACTCACATTATGGGCACCAAAGGTTGTCAGTGATTGAGGTCCAATCCCTCTGATTTAAAATAACCTGAGGAATTTTTTACATGAGATGAGAAGCTCAGGATTGCACCCATTCCATCTGTTTTTGTTGCTTATCTCTCATATCCCTGGAGAAATGCTGAATGCAAAGCACAGTGGCACATGAATCCTGTAAGTACTTCAATTTTGACAATGAAGAACCCAACATCATTCAGTAAGTTCTTTCAGCTTCTCCCTTTGTTTCACTTGGGGTATGAGTTTTACACCAGATGCCCTTCCTGACGTGACTCCACATTACAGGAACAATGGGCACGGGTGATCTTTAACTGTGAACCACTTTGAAAGCAAGTGCACAAACAAACAAAAAAAGTGATGTTTGGACAGTGTGTGAAGAACAATCACCACCACATTAAGAACTACACATACAAAGTCTCATCCTTCTAGTACAGTATTGAACACAAATGACATGCATATGAATTTTATTGACTGACTGGCTCCAGTTGACAAATGAGACAAAAACTGTCACATTTTACCATCTTGCAGCGCTACTTTTACCTGGATATAACCTGAAAAACAAAAACACTGGGTCAGGTGACATTTTGTAAATCATGTTGTTCAGTGCAGCATTAAAGACATACAGTACTATGAATCTTACTGAATATATCCATTCCAGGTAAGAGGAGACTCTGGTGAAGACGGTGGGTTTTTGCACTTGGTTGCACATGCCAGCAGGGCCATAACTGACAACACCATGGACCCTCCATTCTCCGTCAGTAAAGCAGTTCAGAGGACCTCAGAGTCACCCTGGGACAGGTAGACAGTGAAAGGCATCAGAGTAGCAATGACTCATATCCCTGCATGTGCACATAAATGGGTTTTCAGTCTTTTTTAAAGAAAAATGATTTACTAATTTGGATCACCTCTCTTGCCCCATTGGATTTGGAGAAATCCTAGAAAATGTGTTTTTAGCATAATTGTTTCATCATTTCATGATGTTTTGTTGATGTTATAGCATTACTTGTACCATCTGAATACAAATGGTTTAGTCATTGATATAAGCATCACATTGTTTCTCTAGCCTCGTTGGTTGCAAAGATATCCTGAAAAATGTTTTTCGGGCTATATTTTTGACAGCCTTGATCTTGACCTTTGACCGATCTGTTTCAAAAATTAATCAACTGGAGACATTCTCCTAAAGAATACTCCAAAAAAAAATTCTACTCATGGTTTTCGGAGGTATTTTGTCCATAGAACGAGATACATGGTTACAAAACCCTGCACTACCCCTGGTGTGCTGGGTAACAAGTACAGATGAAGGCTAAATATGACAATTATCGTGTCTGAGGCATAACATTTAATTTATTTATTTGCAATATTGTGAGACTGCGTACAGGGTGTTGGTAGAATGGCACCGTGCTGAGTGCCATTGTATATTTTCACATACCTGGCAGCCAGATATGACTCCGTCCCCTCCAGCACACACCATGGTGCTCAGAGCAAGGCTTCCCCACCAATCAGGCTGTGAACAGACAGAATGCTCCACCACATTGATGGGCGCCACTTGTAGGATGTCAGGTACGCTCCCAGAATCTACTCAAGAAGTGATGTTAGAGATTAAATGGGGAATGTGATTGTTGGATGCACATCCACAGTATTTCTGTGAAGTGTGTGAACATGTACACCCCAATTCCAATGAAGTTGGGATGTGTGTAAAATGTAAATAAAATCAGAATACAATGATTTGCAAATCCTCTTCAACCTATATTCAATTAAAGTCACCACAAATGAAAGATATTTAATGTTCAAATTGCTAAACTTTATTGTTTTGTGCAAATATTTGCTCATTTTGAAATGGATGCCTGCAACACGTTTCAAAAAAGCTGGGACAGTGGTATGTTTACTACTGTGTTACATCACCTTTCCTTCTAACAACACTCAGTAAGCATTTGGGAACTGAGGACACTAATTGTTGAAGCTCTGTAGGTGGAATTCTTTCCCATTCTTGTTTGATGTATTACTTCAGTTGTTCAACAGTCTGGGGTCTCTGTTGTCATATTTTGTGCTTCATAATGTGCCACACATTTTCAGTGGGCAACAGGTCTGGACTGTAGGCAGGCCAGTCTAGTACCCGCACTCTTTTACTACGAAGCCACGCTGTTGTAACACGTGCAGAATGTGGCTTGGCATTGTCTTGCCAAAATAAGCAGGGATGTCCCTGAAAAAGATGTTGCTTGGATGGCAGAATGTGTTGTTCCAAAACCTGGATGTACCTTTCAGCATTGATGGTGCCATCACAGGTGTGTACATTGCCCATGACATGGGCACTAACACACCATACCATCACAGATGCTGGCTTAGTGCTGGTAACAATCTGGATGGTCTTTTTCCTCTTTTGTCTGGAGGACACGACGTCCATGATTTCCAATAACAATTTGAAATGTGGACTCATCAGACCACAGCACAGTTTTCCACTTTGCGTCTGTCCATTTCAAATGAGCTCGGGCCCAGAGAAGGCGGCGGTGTTTCTGGATGTTGTTGATGTATGGCTTTCGCTTTGCATAGCAGAGTTTTAATTTGCACTTGTAGATGTAGCGATGAACTGTGAGAACTGACAATGGTTTTCTGAAGTGTTCCTGAGCCCACGAGATAAGCGCCTTTACACAGTGATGTCGGTTTTTAATGCAGTGCTGCCTGAGGGATTGAAGGTCATGGGCATTCGATGTTGGTTTTGGCCTTGCCGCTTACATGTAGAAAGTTCTCCAGATTCTCTGAATCTTCTGATTATATTATGCACTGTAGATAATGGAATCCCTAAATTCCTTGCAACTGAACGGTGAGAAATATTGTTCTTAAACTGTTGGACTATTTTTCATGCAGTTGTTCACAAAGTCGTGATCCTCGCCCCATCTTTGCTTGCGAACAGCTGAGCCTTTTGGGGATGCTCCTTTTATACCCAATCATGACACTCACAATTAGTGTCCTCAGTTCCCAAATGCTTATTGAGTGTTGTTAGAAGGAAAGGTGATGTAACACAGTGGTAACCATACCACCATCCCAGCTTTTTTGAAATGTGTTGCAGGCATCCATTTCAAAATGAGCAAATATTTGCACAAAAACAATAAAGTTTATCAGTTTGAACATTAAATATCTTGTCTTTGTGGTGTATTCAACTGAATATAGGTCAAAGAGGATTTGCAAATCATTGTATTCTGTTTTTATTTACATTGCACAACGTCCCAACTTCACTGGAATTGGGGTTGTAGCATATGTGTAGTGTGCAGTATGAATGTTTACTCACAGTCTATCAGGCCCCACCCGGTGATGTAACAAGTGAAGCCATGAGGCAGTGTTTGATGCTCAGCGGGGAGCCCAGCTATCGCCACAAAGCCATTGGCATACACAGGCTCGGCCAGTTTCATAATAGTAATGTCATTTCTAACAGAAATACACAAAAACAAACTTGTGTGTTCCTGCAGAGACACAAAATACTTGGTGTGATTATTAATCCTCAGAGTCCAAATGACAGTCTCCTCCAACCTGGTTAACTTTTCATCACATTTCTATCACTAGATTATATCTTTACACAGTTTTCGAGACAAATATAAGCTGAGATTGTTCTAAACATTTTGATATGCAACATATGATGATTATACTAAAACACCTGAAAAGGGAAATTTATTTAGGTACTTGGTGTGCACACCATGGACCTAACATCTAAAGCTTTCTGATTAGCCCATCCTTTCAATAAAACAAATAGTCTGCAGTAGAATTTATATCAGACATTTGCTCTTCTAAGGAGTAAACACACTTGGCCTTTTCACTGTCACAATTCCACCTGCAGTGCGCATGACGGCACTTTATTTTTCCATAAGCTTGCCTATGGGTGCACAGTTAGCAGGTATGCTTTGGTGTTTAAAGAATGTATAAAAACCATAAGTGCATCTGGTGAAACTTAGGAATTATGCCTATGTTATAGTCTGCTCTTTTTCATGAGTGGAAAATAGGGCCTCAAAATATCTGCCATGACACAAGTATAATTTTGGCCTGAAGTTGCTTGGTAATTTATTTCTCAGAAATTCATATCTGGACTTCTGCTTGGTATGTGTGACACATCTGGAATGGATGGGGTGGGGCAACTGGGTGCTCGTTTATGTTCTGATTTTTAATATAATACTTAGCGACTGGGGCAGAGTAACATCAAATGAAATTGATATTCTATTGAAGGGATGCTGTCCAATCAATGGTTGTCTGGGGGACAACAGGCCATCTGTGTAATATATCATAATGCATAAATGCATAAAGCCCCTTTAGGGACTAAATTAAAGGTTTAACTTGCTGTTACTTTACCCTAATCCAAGCTCTCCATTCCAGGCAGGATGGACAACAACCCTTGCCACATCGATGAACTGCTCACTGCCCTCATACACAAACAGGTTGTACTCACCCACCACCACACGGTAATTTGAAGCATCCTTGCTGACATGGACACAAAGAGTAAGCACAGACAATAATCATAAATGGTGAGTATGTTGGTATTTTAAATGTTGGATGTTTAATAGAATGACCCACAAAAGGCCCAACCTGAGAATGCAGTGAGCCGCTGTTAAAATGTGGAAAGCATCAATGATGGTGCCACCACATATGTGGTAGAACGAACCATCATTGTATGAGTCGTACTGAAGAGAAACCTGCATGAGTGGAAAAAAAAGAGAAAGAAAATATTCTCTGTAAAATGTTCAATAATGTCATTATTCAACCCTCATCAACCCATGTTGTGAAATATACTTATCTCTTAACACCTTTGGTCCAAGTGGACCCCACCAGGACTTCTTGTTTTTTTTTAATACTGTTAACATTTATTTATTTATTTTTGTTTGTCCATTCTGATATATATCTGAAATATAACTAGACAGGGATAGTAATATGCATTTTTTTTTAAATGGCCAATAAGTGTTTGGCTAACAAACCACATTTCATTTACAAGAATTTTGAGATTTTTGAGATTTTTTTTTCTTCTTTATGTCTTTATTAAACATGGCTTTTCAATGCAAAATTGAAAAGTCACCCTACTCTACACCCTACACCCTACTCATGATGCAAACATGCTGAATGAAAACTGCTCTGACAGTGTGGTAGTTATGAAAACTTGACACAAAGTCCAACCAAATACTTTATGTCAAACTGGGCCACAGATGGACTCCATAAGAAAATTATGGAGCCCATAGTATTTAATCAAATTATGATGGAAGGAAGTGAAATTGCATGCAACTATATAGATGACAATTACATAAATTCAAGCTGAATAAGTACAACGGGTTCAGAAAATTTATAAAAATAACCTCCTTAGGTGCACTTGAACCCCATGTGCACTGATTAGGGTTAATGGACAAATACAAATAATACAATTTGGATACATTTTACCTGCCATTTCCAGGTGTTGGGTTCAGCGTTGTTGCCTCCTATCACCCTCTCATTGTGCACATAATGGTTTAAAGGCGCCTCCGCGCAAATCAACCCTTTTTTCACAAATAAATAGACATTAGCATTAGAGTGATTCTGTCATAGCTGTGCCATTTATAAATGTCACACAAAATTTACAAAAGCTTACCAAAACAGGAGATGAAAGCCACAAACCAAATCATGTTGGACAGGTGAGGACCTCATGCAGTTGGCTTTTCACTATTTATATCAATTTAATATTGGAAGACCTTCACAAAGTATGAGGCAACTCTGGAGTTATGTGCCAATATCCACAGTGTGTGTGTCTCATATCATGATGAATGTGCCCAAAACAAATGCTTCATAACCTCAGATGTTTTTTTTTTTTTTAATCAACAGCTTAAATCTATTAAAAAAGCTCAGCAAAGATTTAAATATTAAGGCTCCTTGAAAGCTGTTATTGAGGTTTTGTATTATAAATTCCCTTAAAAGTGTTAAAAGCAACAATAGTTCACATGCGTTATCAATGCTGGGAAAAGACCAGATGCAGTCGTGGGAAGACAAAGTCAGATAAATGTCATCTGTGAGCTGAAACACAAATTTTCCTCTTGATAAGTGTCTCATTATTTCACAGCCATGTAATACTCAACACTGTTATTTACACAAATGTAAACCAAAGAATGAGCTGTTGAGTAAAGCCAGTAAACAACTGTATATTGCTGTAACTATTTCAACAGCTCTGTCACATGCATTCTAAAAAATTAAGCGCCATATTTAGAAATAAATAACAGCAAATATGCAATAAATGAAATAATTAATGTTAAAAAAATATACTAATCAAGTACCACCCCCTTTCTTTAAATTTGATCAATAATATTTGCAATGTGCCATCACGTTATTCAACTTTTCATGGTCCATAACTAAATTCAACAGATATAAACATTTATGACACAGCAAATCCAGGAAAGTAATATGTGGTAATCAAAAGATGAAATCAACATGTGCTCTCTCCTAGTCCTCCTTTATAATTATACATTCCACACTGGGGAATTGTGACAACTCACTGCACAAGTCCCCACTGTTATAGTCAGCTTTTTAAAAGGTTTTATTAATACTGTAATCAGCCACATGGGTTGTGCAGTCAGTACTTTGTGAGTGCTGGTCCCAAGCCCAGATAAATGAGTAGGGTTGCTTCAGGAAGGTCAGCCATTGTAAAACAAGCCAACACATCCATGCAGAGTACAAATCAAATTTCCATACCGGATCGGTCGAGAACTGGCTACCCAACAGGGTGCCAAAAGAAACTGGGCTACTGCTGGGTGAAGAAGAAGAGGAGAAGGTGTCCACAGACAGTGGGAGAAGAAGAAAACTAAAAAGGTGGAAGTGAAAGTTGGGACTTTGTATGTTGGCAGTATGACTGGTAAAAGGAGAGAGCTGGCTGATATGATGGAAAGGAGAAAAGTAGACATATTGTGTGTGTAAGAGACCAAGTGGAAGGCCAGGAGAATAGACGGGGGATTCAAGTTGTTGTGTCATGGTGTAGATGGGAAGACAAATGGTGTTGAGGTTATTCTAAAGGAGAAGTCCCAAACTGATTCCAGAAGGGGCCAAGAGGGTGCAAGTTTTCTTTGCAACCACCCACTCCACCAGGTGATTTCACTGATTAACTGATTCCACCTGCTCAAAGTGATGTTAATCATTGATCTTAGTCAGAGACATGAAGAAAGTAAACAGGAGTAAGAGGAGATGTGGTGCAAGGCGAAAAGTGAAGTGGGAAAAGCTAAGGAAAAGGCATATAGTGAGCTGTACAAGACGTTCAACAGTAAGGAAGGAGAAAAGGACTTAAACCAACTGGCCAAACAAAGGGACAGAGCTGGAAAGGATCTGCAGCAGGTCAGGGTAGTAAAAGATGCTGATGGTAATGTGCTGACAAGCAAAGAGAGTGTGTTGGGAAGGTGGAGGGAATATTTTGAGGAGCTGAGGAATGAAGAAAATGAGAGAGAGAAAAGACTGGATGATGTGAAGAGAGTAAATCAGGAAATGTATGAGATTAGTAAGGATGAAGTGAGGGCAGCTATGAAGAGAATGAACAGAATGAAGAGTGGAAAGGCAGTCGGTTCAGATGACATTCCAGTGGAGGCATGGCAATGTCTAGGAGAGATGGCAGTGGAGTTTCTAAACAGATTGTTTCAAAAAATCTTGGAAAGTAAGAGGATGGCTGAGGAGTGGAGACGAAGTGTGCTGGTTCTGATTTTGAAGAACAAGGGTGATGTGTGTGATCTGCAGTAACTACAGAGGAATTAAGCTGATCAGCCACAGCATGAAGTAATACGAAAAAGTAGAACAAGCGAGGCTTAGAAAACAAGTGAAGATCTGTGAGCAACAGTATGGTTTCATGCCGAGAAAGAGCACCACGATGCAATGTTCGCACTGAGAATATTGGCAGAGAAGTATAGAGAAGGCCAGAAGGAGTTGCATTGTGTGTTTGTGGATTTAAAGAAACCTCATGACAGGGTGCCAGTTAAAAACTTGTTGCATTGTATGAGGAAATCTGGAGTGGCAGAAGTATGTGACGGCAGTGCAGGATATGCACAAGGATAGTGTGACAGCAGTGAGATGTGCAATGGCATGACAGATTCATTCAAGGTGGAGGTGCACTCTAAAAAAATGAGCCACTGTCTCAACGAGAAAAGTCAGAGAGGCAAGGTTGAAATAGTTTGGACATGTGCAGAGGAGGGACCCAGGGTATATAGGGAAAAGGATGCTGAGGATGGAGCCACCAGGCAGGAGGAGAAAAGGGAGGCCAAAGAGGAGATTTATGGATGTGCTGAGAGAGGAGATGCAGGTGGTTGGTGTGAGAGAGGAAGATTCACAGTGAAATGGAAACCATTGATGTGATGTGGTGATCACTAATGGAAGCAGCCGAAGGAAGAATTAATACTGTAATCATTACAAAGTAGTTGTAATGAATAAAACAGAATTAAAAGATAACATGTATGGAGTGTGCGTAATGCCTAGTCTACACTGGCAAACCTGACCAAACTTTTGTTTGCAAACATTACCAAACACCGCGTTTGCTTATGTTTGTCTTACAAACAAATGTTTGGTAATGTTTTCCAATGTTTTGTACTTTCCCTCTAAAAATTATCAGAAACAATGGCAAAATTCAAGAGAGAAGTCATCAGGGCATCTGCAGCAGTAATATGTTTAATTGCTGTGGAACGTCGCCGCCGCCGCCAAAAACAACACAAGCCTCGCTTGTGGTGCAGATCCTGGATTAAGAAAAGACACAAGTATGGGGCCTACAATTGCCTTCTTAAAAAAACAGTCCTCAGACAAACCAAGTTATAAGAACTTTCTGAGGATGGATGAGGCAGCTTTCGAGGAACTCCTTCAGAAGGTGGAGCCACTGATACAAAAGCAAGACACACACTTGATTATGGTGTTGTATAGGCATGGCTGTTTCTCATATTCCTCAATTAAATTTTGTATCTCTTCAAATCCCCACACTCTTTCCTTCTTGGAGGCTGCCATTTTGTCCAACTAGTAATTCGCATGATCACCAGCTATTCTCTGATTGGCTGTTTGTTGGCAAACTTCACCAAACATGTTTTCAAGAATGAACATGTCCAAACTTTTGCAAACTAGTTTGGTGGTGTTTGGCAATACGTCCACACTACCAAACTCGGGCAAACTTTTCATGGCAAACACCACCAAACATGAAGTTTGGTGGTGTTTGCAAACAAATGTTTGCTAGTGTAGACTAGGCTTTAATATCACAACAAACAAAATTAAAAGTATATGTTATACCATATTTCAGGAGGAAAAGAATCAATGTTTGTGTTATTGAGAGCATTTTGGAAAACAGAGAATGCCTTTCCTTACCTATTTGTTGTTTAACAATTTTACCTATGTAAAAATGAACACAAAAGAAATTTTGCTGAAGAATTCCCTTTTTGAACCTGGCGCAGAGAACAAAGCAGCTACGCCCCTATTCCACAGAGCATGAGCGATCGATTTTTCTGCCATCTTTATTTATTAGTTTTGCCTGGGCGCGAGCAGCTGCTGATGCTTGCTAAAAGCTAGCCTCTAACTCACTCTGCTGCATAGTTTGTAGTTTAGTAATGACAGTTTGGTTACGCCAGTCGTGTAGTTGTAGTTAAAGTTTGCGTTAAAAGGAAATGGGCTTAGCGCAAAGTTCTCTGCTGTCAGACGGGGGAAGTAACAGTGGATACCACGTCCATGCGGTTGGTTAATGTCAAACTGGGATTTACTGGAGAATTTTTGGTTAACCTAATGTTTTTTCCTGTAAATATATAACTCAGAAAAGTGTGGTCATTTCCATAACGGTGTTAGCCTGTGATGAGTTGGTAAATATTCAGACATAAACAGTACGGGCTCATCAAGTGTCTACTGGTTACTACTAAGGATTTAGTGATGTTAATTATGTGGTTATTAGATGTATTAGAGCATTACAGGGTGAGTTCTTCCAGTGAGCACCCCCGTCTCATAGCTGTAACACTTTGAACTTGACACATGGGGGCGACAGTGAGTGTATCCATTTATCTCTCAATTTCAGGTTCAAGAAGAGTCCCGTGCTCAGAAGGCTGGCCTGGAGCCCTTCTTTGATTTCATTCTTTCGATAGGACATACCCGTCTTGTGAGTAGATTCCTTAATGCTAAAGTCACAATCATACCAACTGACATTTTTTCGACTAAGCGACTAATGGATTTATCAATCAATCAAGTTTTATTTCTAAAGCGCTTTACAACAACCAAAGTTGATCAAAGTGCTGCACACAGTTAAAAACAACCATAAAATAATCCAGAAGATTATCCAGAAAGATTTACGAGAGATTTATCCAGAAAATAATCAACAGAATCATTGATAAAGTCAGTTGTAGTTTTGTGAAATATGTTAGGATTTTGTTTCCAAGGTTTTCTTCATTATATTTTTTCCATGACTGCCTTTTGTAATTTTTGGCACATTATATTCTTTATATGTTGCAATAAAAAGTTAAATAAATACTTTTTAAAACAGAATATTCAAATGCGATGTTGAAAGCTATTGGTAGAATTTATGCCTATGATCTATTGGTAAATTCATGAAAGGATAATTGACTAATCAGAATATAATCAATACAAAATAGTAGTTAATCGAAAAGCAATCTATAGATCAATTAGAAAACTAACTATAGTTGCACCACTAGTCTGGACCATTAGACACTTTATATTGTATTTGTAGAACAACATAGGTTAAGTTTTGTTATGATTTCATTTAATTAAAAAGCCAAAATGTTAAATATTCATGTTTCACATTCTAAAATATGAAGATGTTCTGCTTTTCAGTTTTGTAACATTGCAAATTAATTAAGTTTGTGTTGGACTGTTGGGAGGACAAAACAAGACAATTTAAAATACAAGCTCAGACTTTGGAAGTGATTTTAATTTTGTCTGTTTTCTTCTACTTTATAGGAGAATAATTACAGGAGCATGCAGAATTATCTGATTATTTAAAAATACAGGTAGCCATTGGTTATAATTCAAATATATTGCATATTGTTGCGACTTTAACTTTGTCATGGTGTTTTTAAGGTATAATTTTTTGCTGAAGATATGTTTTTGCCTGGGGCATTATATTTGTCAACAGAAATACTCATACAGTTGTTTTCAGAATTTATTTATTTTTCAAATATGTACGAGGTCTGTCAATAAAGTAACAGTCCTTTTTATTTTTTTCAAAAACTATATGGATTTCATTCATATGTTTTTACGTCAGACATGCTTGAACCCTTGTGCGCATGCGTGAGTTTTTCCACGCCTGTCGGTTACGTCATTCACCTGTGAGCACGCCTTGGGAAGGAGTGGTCCCGCCCCCTCGTCGGATTTTCATTGTCTGGAAATGGCGGAATGATTTGGACTTTTTTTCCATCAGAATTTTTTCAGAAGCTGTTAGAGACTGGCACCTGGAAACCATTCGAAAAATTTATCTGGCTTTCGGTGAAAATTTTACGGGCTTCACAGAGAATAAGGACTGTTACTACAGCTTTAAGGATCCCTTTAAGGACGCTCGGCGCGCTGCGCTCCGAGCTGCGACGACACGGCACAAGCCACCGGACCATTTCTAAACGGATGGCTCTGTGGATACGAGACCGTCGTGTGCTCTTTCTCTGGTTATCACAAGAGCTGGACATCAGCCATTTTCCAGCAGATTTCACTTTTAACAAGAGATTTTGTCATGGAAAGCCGCGCGGAGGTGATTCGCTTTGGAAGCGAGACAACGGAACACCTCCGTTTCGGCATGTCAGAGGACAAGTTTGGACATGTCCAGCTCTCCACAATTTCTCTGATACTTACTGGACTGGTAAGTATTGAAAGCCGAGATAGGCATGTCCCAACTTGTCCCATAACATGCCGAAACGGAGGTGTTCCTTTGTCTCGCTTCCAAAGCGAATCGGTCTTTACACGCGCAAAGCCTCTGTGCGGCTTTCCATGACAAAATCTCTTGTTAAAAGTGAAATCTGCCGGAAAATGGCTGATGTCCAGCTCTTGTGATAACCAGAGAAAGAGCACACGACGGTCTCGTATCCACAGAGCCATCCGTTTAGAAATGGTCCGGTGGCTTGTGCCGCGTCGTCGCAGCTTGGAGCGCGGCACGCCGAGCGTCCTTAAAGGGGTCCTTAAAGCCAGATAAATTTTTCGAATGGTTTCCAGGTGCCTGTCTCTAACAGCTTCTGAAAAAATTCTGATGCAAAAAAGTCCTTTTCATTCCGCCATTTCCAGACAATGAAAATCCGACGAGGGGGCGGGACCACTCCTTCCTAAGGCGTGCTCACAGGTGAATGACGTAACCGACAGGCGTGGAAAAACTCACGCATGTGCACGAGGGTTCAAGCATGTCTGACGTAAAAACATATGAATGAAATCCATATAGTTTTTGAAAAAACTAAAAAGGACCGTTACTTTATTGACAGACCTCGTATATTATCCTTATGTAGCACCAGGGGTCCTTAAAAATAAAAATATTCCCACATGATTAAAAATGACCATGTGAGACAACATATGGTGATAGTCCAGAGTAGCATTTTAATCAGAATTCTGGTCAGAAAAAGAAGGCCAGTGGATGTAAATACTGCATATTTTCAGACAGGTGCAAAAAACAAAGAGTGGGCATACACAGATGCTCACATGTGTTCTCTGATGTTTTTCCTAGACTATTTTCTCAAAAAATTGAATTATCCTACTGTGCAGTCATGTTTAAATTAGCAGCTCACAGTAGCAAAATTGAAAGTCTTTTTGGTTAAATTGTGCTTTTAAACTATTCCCTCATTTCTTCACTGTCACAATTGGAAAAGTGTGTGTGTGTGTGTGTGTGTGTGTGTGTGTGTGTGTGTGTGTGTGTGTGTGTGTGTGTGTGTGTGTGTGTGTGTGTGTGTGTGTGTGTGTGTGTGTGTGTGTGTGTGTGTGTGTCTTTTCACTGCAGAATAAAGAAAATGACTTGCTGAAAGACCTTCTAAAGGCCAATGTGGAGAAACACGTCAAACTTGAGGTGTACAATTCTAAAACCCAACGTGTCTGAGATTTGATGGTGACTCCCAGTAACGTGGGGTGTCCAGGGCCTGCTGGGTGCCAGCGTACGCTTCTGCAGCTTTGAAGGAGCCAGTGAAAATGTTTGGCATGTCTTGGTAAGTCTAGTTAATTGTTGATAGAGGCTGGCCTTAACGCTTTATTTGTTTTTGTGTCGTGATTAAAAGTCATGAGATCGTTGCATCTGGTGACCTTTTTTTAAACTTTTTGTGGCCTTGATATAAAATAGTTTAACAGCAGCGTGGTCGTAATTACAGTGGCTTGCAAAAGTATTCAGCACCTTGGTATTTCATACATTTTAAATTTATTTATGGCATTTCAAATACAAAAAGTAAAGTAAACCAAATACTGCATGTTTTGCATTTTTGTATCCTCAGTTGTACAGATTCATGACGAAGTGGTATAGAGGAGGGTTTTCTTTGACCAAAACATTAAATCTAGGCTTGCATCTCAGATGTACCTTCTGGCAAATCGTAGCTGAACTTTCAGGTCTTCTTTTGAATAAAATCCTCTATACCACTAATCATGAAGCTGTGTAACTGGGGATGCAAAATGCAAAACATGCACTATGCACAATTTCTCCAATCACAGCCACATAAGCTTGTAACTTCTTCTGGGTTGTTTGGGTGTCTTGGTGGCTTTCCTCACTCTTCTCCTTCTTGCACAGTCACTCAGTTTTTGAGAACTGTCTACTCCACACAGATTTACCGTTTTCCTTTATTACTACCCATGACCTGCCCTTAAGCCTTTTTTCCCTTTGCTTCTATTCTCAATCCTCTTTTACTGACACCAGTTGTCTCATCGCACACGGGCTCCACGAAAAGAAATCTTACTGGGCCACCCCATATTGTTTTGTCAGTATTATAATTGTATTATATATAAATGCAGTCCATTTATTAGGGGCTTCTCTGGGCCCCTGTCAATCCTTCTCCTTATTCTCCCCTTTTCAGTACCCCTGCATCGCATAACCTCTTCAAACCACTTCAACACTTGCTTGGATATCTCTTCTAATGTTGCTGTATTTCTGAGTCTCTCACTCATTATTACATTGAGCTTTGGAACACCACACAATCATCTCAGCAACTCTCATGTATTATTGCTGGTCTTACTGCTGTCTTTTAAACCTGGACTTACCCCTCGCCTCAGTCCACACACCTGATCTTCTCTTTCCAGATGGCACTTTGTAGATTGTTTTTGCACCATACTTTTCATCTTCAGGTTAAATGATTTCTCAATCTTTTACCTGCTGACCGGAGAAGGGAAAAACACACTTTTGTGAAACAGATCGGCAGATGTTACTACAAAAGTTCCTTTTGGTTTCCTAAAAATGCAGGACGACACAAAAAGATGCTGTCATTCTGATACTGTACACAATATGTCATGACAAATTGCAGTACCAGCTTAGATATCTTGTTCTTAACCCCATGTGCTGTGTTAGAGAAGTTTGGGGGGGGGGAAAGTGTTAATGTCCAAATATTTGTGGTCCTAATTGAGTGCAGAACAGGTTTGAAATTATCTCCTGTAAACATCTGTGTAAAGGTTAAACATGCCTTATTCCAGCCTGGTTATGGCCCTGTTACACCTCAACAATTTAGCCTGCGTATGCCGGCATATGAAAAATACGGCAAATACACTGGCGTATGTCTAATCAGTTCAATCAATCAATCAATCAACTTTTTTCTTATATAGCGCCAAATCACAACAAACGGTTGCCCCAAGGCGCTCCATATTGTAAGGCAAGGCCATACAATAATTATGAAAAACCCCAACGGTCAAAACGACCCCCTATGAGCAAGCACTTGGCAACAGTGGGAAGGAAAAACTCCCTTTTAACAGGAAGAAACCTCCAGCAGAACCAGGCTCAGGGAGGGGCAGTCTTCTGCTGAGACTGGTTGGGGCTGAGGGAAAAAACCAGGAAAAAGACATGCCGTGAAGGGGGGCAGAGATCGATCACTAATGATTAAATGCAGAGTGATGCATACGGAGCAAAAAGAGAAAGAAACAGTGCATCATGGGAACCCCCCACAATCTACGTCTAAAGCAGCATAACCAAGGGATGGTCCAGGGTCACCCGATCCAGCCCTAACTATAAGCCTTAGCGAAAAGGAAAGTTTTAAGCCTAATCTTAAAAGTAGAGAGGGTATCTGTCTCCCTGATCTGAATTGGGAGCTGGTTCCACAGGAGAGGAGCCTGAAAGCTGAAGGCTCTGCCTCCCATTCTACTCTTACAAACCCTAGGAACTACAAGTAAGCCCGCAGTCTGAGAGCGAAGCGCTCTAATGGGGTAATATGGTACTACGAGGTCCCTAAGATAAGATGGGACCTGATTATTCAAAACCTTATAAGTAAGAAGAAGAATTTAAATTCTATTCTAGAATTAACAGGAAGCCAATGAAGAGAGGCCAACACGGGTGAGATATGCTCTCTCCTGCTAGTCCCCGTCAGTACTCTAGCTGCAGCATTCTGAACCAACTGAAGGCTTTTTAGGGAACTTTTAGGACAACCTGATAATAATGAATTACAATAGTCCAGCCTAGAGGAAATAAATGCATGAATTAGTTTTTCAGCATCACTCTGAGACAAGACCTTTCTGATTTTAGAGATATTGCGTAAATGCAAAAAGGCAGTCCTACATATTTGTTTAATATGCGCTTTGAATGACATATCCTGATCAAAAATGACTCCAAGATTTCTCACAGTATTACTAGAGATCAGGGAAATGCCACCCAGAGTAACGATCTGGTTAGACATCATGCTTCTAAGATTTGTGGGGCCAAGTACAATAACTTCAGTTTTATCTGAGTTTAAAAGCAGGAAATTAGAGGTCATCCATGTCTTTATGTCTGTAAGACAATCCTGCAGTTTAGCTAATTGGTGTGTATCCTCTGGCTTCATGGATAGATAAAGCTGGGTATCATCTGCGTAACAATGAAAATTTAAGCAATACCGTCTAATAATACTGCCTAAGGGAAGCATGTATAAAGTGAATAAAATTGGTCCTAGCACAGAACCTTGTGGAACTCCATAATTAACTTTAGTCTGTGAAGAAGATTCCCCATTTACATGAACAAACTGTAATCTATTAGACAAATATGATTCAAACCACCGCAGCGCAGTGCCTTTAATACCTATGACATGCTCTAATCTCTGTAATAAAATTTTATGGTCAACAGTATCAAAAGCAGCACTGAGGTCCAACAGAACAAGCACAGAGATAAGTCCACTGTCCGAAGCCATAAGAAGATCATTTGTAACCTTCACTAATGCTGTTCTGTACTATGATGAATTCTAAAACCTGACTGAAACTCTTCAAATAGACCATTCCTCTGCAGGTGATCAGTTAGCTGTTTTACAACTACCCTCTCAAGAATCTTTGAGAGAAAAGGAAGGTTGGAAATTGGCCTAAGTTGCATAAGTTTTGTACAAGTTAAGAGCACGTTGAAGCACGTTAGTATACTGTGTAGTACAGCGAGTTTGTCAAAAAGGTTTGAGGATGCACAATATTTTTGACACGTGCTAGCGTATGGCTCATACGTCCCGCCTACGCAGCCCGTAAGTTGTAGGTGAGTTATGCAATTGTTGACACACACGTTACTTCTAAGTTACTCATAAGTTGAAATATGTCCATTGATGTTGTCCATTGATTGGCTCAACAACTGAAGCTGCAGCCCTCATGCGAACAGTTCAGACTGTTTCAAATATTAAAGCCATTCACACACTAAGTAAATATAAAGTCTCGTCTTACCTGTTTGTTTCAGTCGGATTCATCATCACAGGCTGATATAAACATACCCACATAAAGCTTTCTGATTTTTGAAAAGGATATCTGAAAATACTTTAATTCCTTTTGTGTGTTTCTCAGCCTGAACCAGAGAATGCCAGCGCTTCGTGCCAAAACAATAAAATTTGCATACTTTAAAACTTGAAAGAGTCACAGCACCTCATTCCTTCACGTCAGTGTTAACCCCAGGCATCAGCCAGTTCTTCAGCATTCTGCACGCGATGAAAATAAATCCCATGAGCCACCAAGACAAAAATAAGATTAAATTTTTAAAAATGTTAAATTACTCTGTTTGGCCTTCATGTGGAGCGGGCCTCGCGACAGCATACGCACGCTTGGTAACGTGCATGTCAACATCAGTGTGCTCTGCTTACCAAACAGTAGGGTTCTGCTGGTGGAGGAAACACAAGCCAAGCCAGACTTCAACCGTTCCGATCCGTACCACTCGGGAAACGTGGTTGTCGGCATACATTGGCTAAATCATCATGGTGTGGCAGGCCTATTATGAGCAAAATGCACCAGTAAACTTTTTGTTTTGTTTTTAAAGCATGTGGAAGCAGATTCTCCAGCAGCTTTGGCAGGACTGAATGCACACAATGACTACATTGTCGGAGCTGACCAGGTGTTGCAAGATGTAAGTTGACCGTGGCATGTATCCACATGTTGCACAAACAACATTTTAAATGTAGTTTTATTTTTTAAACCGATCCAGTCAGAAGATTTCTTTTCTTTGGTCGAAGTCAGTGAGGGGAAACCTCTGAAGCTGCTGGTGTACAACACACAGAGTGACCAGTGCAGAGAGGTCGTGGTGACTCCAAATGGAGCGTGGGGAGGAGAGGGAAGGTAGGATGACTTTTATCTTCCACCTGAGGTAGTGGTTTTTAAGTTGGATGCAATCAAAAATATTAAGGATGTTGTGGAAGCTGAAATCCATTATTCAATGCAACCCATCTATGAAGTATACAGTACGAGTAATAGTGTACAGTACAGTAATAGCTCTGATTACATTAAGGGAAACCGGCTCTCACTGCAAACTGCACTTTAATGTTGGAATGTGATGTACCTGGATGAAATTCAGATGAATGCATTCCACATAGCTGGCATGGCTCAGTGTAAGATTGACTGGCACACTCCTGACCGATTGGTCAGAAGTGCCCCTGTTGCAAGGAAGCCCAGCGTGGCGCTTTGGGTCAGCTGCAGTTCTGCAGCTGTGTGCAATTCCAATAACACTGGCCTTGGTAAGCGAAATCGGCTTATGAGCCAATTATTGTCATTTGCAAGTAAATCCTTGCATTCCCTAAATACGAGGTCTGTCAATAAAGTATAGGTCCTTTTTATTTTTTTCAAAAACTATATGGATTTCATTCATATGTTTTTGCGTCAGACATGCTTGAACCCTCGTGAGTTTTTCCACCCCTGTCGGTGACGTCATTCGCCTGTGAGCACTCCTTGTGGGAGGAGTCGTGCAGCCCCTCGTCGGAATTCCTTTGTCTGAGAAGTTGCTGAGAGACTGGCGCTTTGTTTGATCAAAATTTTTTCTAAACCTGTGAGGCACATCGAAGTGGACACAGTTCGAAAAATTAAGCTGGTTTTCGGTGAAAATTTTAACGGCTGATGAGAGATTTTGAGGTGATACTGTCGCTTTAAGGACTTCCCACGCAGTAGGACATCGCGCGGCGCTCCCAGGCGTCGTCGTCAGCCTGTTTCAAGCTGAAAACCTCCACATTTCAGGCTCTATTGATCCAGGACGTCGTGAGAGAACAGAGAAGTTTCAGAAGAAGTCGGTTTCAGCATTTTATCCGGATATTCCACTGTTAAAGGAGATTTTTTTAATGAAAGACGTGCGGACGGATTGCAGCGTCGGCTCGCAGCCACCGCGACGCTCCGCCACAGGAAAAACACCTCTGTTGGAAGCCTTAAAGACAAGTTGGAACATGCCCAACTGTTAAACAATTTCTCAGATACTCACTCCACTGAAAGCCATCAAAAGCTGCCTGGATTTTACAAATGGTTATCAACACGGAGGTGTTTTTCCTGTGCCGCCGCACCACGCCGGCTGTGTCCCGACGCGCGGACCCGTCCGCACGTCTTTCATTAAAAAAATCTCCTTTAACAGTGGAATATCCGGATAAAATGCTGAAACCGACTTCTTCTGAAACTTCTCTGTTCTCTCACGACGTCCTGGATCAATAGAGCCTGAAATGTGGAGGTTTTCAGCTTGAAACAGGCTGACGACGGCGCCTGGGAGCGCTGCGCGATGTCCCGCTGCGTGACGTCCCACTGCGTGACGTCCCACTGCGTGGGAAGTCCTTAAAGCGACAGTATCACCTCAAAATCTTTCATCAGCCGTTAAAATTTTCACCAAAAACCAGCTTAATTTTTCGAACTGTGTCCACTTCGATGTGCCTCACAGGTTTCCGACGAGGGGCTGGACGACTCCTCCCACAAGGAGTGCTCACAGGCGAATGACGTCACCGACAGGCGTGGAAAAACTCACACATGCGCACGAGGGTTCAAGCATGTCTGATGTAAAAACATGTGAATGAAATCCATATAGTTTTTGAAAAAAATAAAAAGGACCTATACTTTATTGACAGACCTCGTACATGCTCACATTGGATTGCACCATTTACAAGGTCCTCTAACAACACTGACGCAGCCGTTGTTGATGCCATTTTCCTCATCACTTTGCACATGCTTTTATATCCATCCATATAACTGCAAAGACGTGGGTAAGTTAAGTGCTCATAAATGTGTCTCTGCTGTACACAGCACTCTGATGACTTCTTGTTTTCACACTATTAAGGGTTCCCAGCATCACCTCTACGTGTCGGTAGTGGAAAAATAGCCAGCCATGATTTTTGTGTGATGCACCGCACATTTCCACAGTCATTTCACTTTTGATACATCTGAACATTAGCATGGAGACGGTAGTACGCCATGTTTTTGTGTGTATGTACGCTTTGTACATGAGGCCCCATTTCTTGTGGTCTCTGTACTGTATGCATTAGTCAAATAGGATATATATGTATATGTGGCGTTAATCTCTCGCTACAGACAAAAGTTGCAATTCGTCCTTGTGTGGTCAACTTGTTTGCTCATTGGTCAGCTGTGTAACTATCAGCAAGTCAGAGTTCCTGCTGTTGAGGGGGCTCCATTTTACAGCTGTAGCTGAAAGGCAAAAAAGTTTTCAAAAGAAATCAACTTTAAAAAACATTCATCTTCTACTGTTTTAATATTAACATATAACATATTAACATATTAACATTTATATAACATATTAACATAGGCTTAACACCTATGTGTTATTATTTTAGAATATTTTATTTCACTTCCGAAGAAGATCACTACAGCGGATGATGTGGATAATGTTAGGCGAGAACTGAACAATTCATGAATATCAGTAATAGTAATGAGTTACATATGTGTCAGAGTAGAATCTCAAATATCTTTTAATTCTGTTTCTTGGTGGCTTCTCTCACTCATCTCCTTGCACCATCACTCAGTTTTTGAGAACTGCCAATGACAGACGCATTTACCGTACTGGTTGTATGGTACAAACTGGGAATGTTCATTTGTCCACCCCCAGACGTGTAAAGAAAACTATAAAAGTGATGATTTGCATTAAAAAATAATCCCTAAATTTAGTTCCGCTATGACTGCAGAACATGAAGGGACTGTGTATGAAAATAGCCGTACTTCCTAAATAATGCAATTTTGTTTGTTTTTTGTTTTGGTTAAACCCATTGAATTAAAGCTCGAAGTTGAAAGTCTGTACTACATTCATGTATTGATTGTTTCATTTCACCTCCATTACGGTGATGTACACAGACAGAACGACACAAGCTGTATCGCTGTCCAAATACGTATGGACCAGAGCGTTTAAAGTTGACTGGATTGTCTACCAGCACCTCCAACTGATTGTTTCGAGGGGCCCCACCCCCTCATGTTCATGTTGTACGTTTTTCACACCATTTTGGTCAGTAAGGTCAGACCTTACTTGTCTGAAGTGCCTTGACACAACTTTGTTGTGATTTGGCGCTATATACAGTAGTGTTCAGAATAATAGTAGTGCTATGTGACTAAAAAGATTAATCCAGGTTTTGAGTATATTTCTTATTGTTACATGGAAAACAAGGTACCAGTAGATTCAGTAGATTCTCACAAATCCAACAAGACCAAGCATTCATGATATGCACACTCTTAAGGCTATGAAATTGGGCTATTATTAAAAAAAAAGTAGAAAAGGGGGTGTTCACAATAATAGTAGTGTGGCATTCAGTCAGTGAGTTCATCAATTTTGTGGAACAAACAGGTGTGAATCAGGTGCCCCGTATTTAAGGATGAAGCCAGCACCTGTTGAACATGCTTTTCTCTTTGAAAGCTTGAGGAAAATGGGACGTTCAAGACATTGTTCAGAAGAACAGCGTAGTTTGGTTAAAAAGTTGATTGGAGAGGGGAAAACGTATACGCAGGTGCAAAAAAAATATAGGCTGTTCATCTACAATGATCTCCAATGCTTTAAAATGGACAAAAAAAAAAACAGACGTGTGGAAGAAAACGGAAAACAACCATCAGAATGGATAGAAGAATAACCAGAATGGCAAAGGCTCACCCATTGATCAGCTCCAGGATGATCAAAGACAGTCTGGAGTTATCTGTAAGTGCTGTGACAGTTGGAAGACGCCTGTGTGAAGCTAATTTATTTGCAAGAATCCCCCGCAAAGTCCCTCTGTTAAATAAAAGACAAGTGCAGAAGAGGTTACAATTTGCCAAAGATCACATCAACTGGCCTAAAGAGAAATGGAGGAATATTTGTGGACTGATGAGAGTAAAATTGTTCTTTTTGGGTCCAAGGGCCGCAGACAGTTTGTGAGATGACCCCCAAACTCTGAATTCAAGCCACAGTTCACAGTGAAGACAGTGAAGCATGGTGGTGCAAGCATCATGATATGGGCATGTTTCTCCTACTATGGTGTTGGGCCTATATATTGCATACCAGGTATCATGGATCAGTTTGGATATGTCAAAATACTTGAAGAGGTCATGTTGCCTTATACTGAAGAGGACATGCCCTTGAAATGGGTGTTTCAACAAGACAATGACCCCAAGCACACTACTAGTAAACAAGCAAAATCTTGGTTCCAAACCAACAAAATTAATGCTTCGCAGATGTGAAGAAATCATGAAAAACTGTGATTATACAACTAAATACTAGTTTAGTGATTCACAGAATTGCTAAAAAAGCAGTTTGAACATAATAGTTTTGAGTTTGTAGCGTCAACAGCAGATGCTACTATTATTGTGAACACCCCCTTTTCTACTTTTTTTACTAGTAGCCCAATTTCATAGCCTTAAGAGTGTGCATATCATGAATGCTTGGTCTTGTTGGATTTGTGAGATTCTACTGAATCTACTGGTACCTTGTTTCCCATGTAACAATAAGAAATATACTCAAAACTTGGATTAATCTTTTTAGTCACATAGCACTACTATTATTCTGAACACTATTGTAAATGAAATAAATTGAAATTGATATTAATTTCTTCTCCAAACTGAGGAGAGGCATGAGCTAAATGAAAAAATGGATCACATCAGTGATGAGAACTGATAAATGAGTCCATTATTAATTCCTCATGTACTGTGATCCTTCATATGATATCCTGCTTGTCATCTCTGGTTTTCTGAAATACGATACACGGACGGGGTGTTTGTCTCCTGGTTTGACAGACAAACAAATATTCTCTGCGGGAGAATGCGAACAAAACAGATTGTTTCCAATTTTTCATTCTAGTGCTGCTTTGTTTTTCAAGATGCATCATGCTCAGTGAGTCATACCACAGTTCAGTTATGATCTCAGACCCTCTGCAGTTATCCAATTTTAATGAGGAATTGTCGTCACAGTAAGTGAAATAGCGCTAACCTTATTTGAATTTGCTTAGCCTGATCCCTACAGTACGTGAGTGGTATTTCACTTGTTCTGTTTGTATTTAATTTTAGCTTAGGCTGTGGTATTGGCTATGGCTACTTGCACAGGATTCCAACCCGTCTGCTTCACCTTCACCCAGAGACTGAAAATGTTTCACAGTCTACAGCTGCCAACAGCAGACAGCAGCTATGTGAGCACACTGAGGTATAACACCATACACACACACGCACACACACCTTTTTGCAACTTAAGATGCTGTTCCTCAAGTTGCTATCTGAACTTTGTTGTGTGAGATTATCATTGTAGTCGAGGGTTTGATTACTTCTCTTTCCTCAGGTGCCTTCAGAAGCCGCGTGTAGCCCTTCCGGTGCAAGTCAAACAGGTTCGCATCAGGAAGAAGCAACTGTACTTGAACTGAATGCATCCCCTCCCCCACAGACAGCTGCACACTTTAGTAAGTTACTTATTTTATTTTACAGTTTTTCTCAATTGCTTAGACTGTTTTATCATTAGTATTTTGTTATTGTGTTTTTTTTTTTCATTCTTTTTACTTTTTATGTTTTTATTCTTTTATTGTGCTTTTAATCGTTTAATTCATTTTCTGTTTTTCAAGTTGTGTTGTATGAAGTGCCTTGAGGCGACCCCGTCGTGAATTGGCGCTATATAAATGAATAAATTTGAAATTTAGACACAGTTCCTGGAACAACTCACCATTTTCTCAAGTCTTCACACACAATTTTAAAAACACCCAGCAGTACAAGCATCTAACTCCTGGGTCCCAACCAGTTTTTACCCTCAGACAATACACACAAGCTGTCAAAACACACACTACATGAGTGTTTGTTACACACTGGAGGGATTAATTCAACACACTGCCACCAACATGTCCACAATAGTGGTTAATCATAGTAACCCCTATTGTGGACATATTCAGCACATATGGAGGTTCATCAGCATCAACATCACCATGATCTTGTCTCAGGTCAGGGTCAGGCCATAGTATTTCATCAACATCATACATTATGTCTTCTCCCACCAGGCAGCATGGGAAATATCCCCTTGTGTGTCGGATCCAACCCTGGAAAGATTCGAGAGAAATATCCTCACAGGCATTCACCATTGCCCCCAGGAGATTGTGCTGTGTGTGTGGGTTACGGTTGTACACACTCCACTGACACGGCAAGAAAAATTTGTGTATTGGATTCAGGAAAGGGGGGTATGCTGGCAGAAAAAGGACGGCAAACTTGGAGTGGTCATTTAACCAGGTGTGAACCAGAGCAGCCCGATGGAAGCTCATGTTATTTGAAATGACAGCATATTGGGTTTGCTCTGGTTGTCGTGGCTCCCCTTTATGTTGTATAATGTTATTGTGTAACTGATCTAGAAACTATGGGCCGGTGATGTTGCCTCTCCTCTGCCCTGGAACTTGTGTGATTGCGCTGTCCAATGATGTTGCAGCCCCTGTGGCGCCTTTTTGTGAGATTAAACCCTGGTTCATCGGTAAAGATGTATTCATGAGGATCAGCCATGGCATCCATGTCAAAGATTCTCTACAGGAGTCACAAAACACACATTTTACTTCAAACACAGTACTGTGTGTATTGGAATGAAAGATGAGATTACATACTATAGCATTTCTGTACAGTATAGCAATTACCTGCACATACTGGAATCGTTGCTTAACCCTGTCAGAATTCCTCTCAAAGGGCATGCGGTAAAGTTGCTTTGTTCTTATGTGTCTCCGCTGTATTACCCGGCCAACAGTGGAAAGGCTTATGCTGTTAGACCCTTGAAATATTCCCTGGTCTTCAATAATGCAGGTTTGAATCTCCCCTCAAAGTAATGGCATTACAACCCCTGGCAAAAATTATGGAATCACCGGCCTCGGAGGATGTTCATTTAGTTGTTTATTTTGTAGAAAAAAGCAGATCACAGACATGACACAAAACTAAAGTCATTTCAAATGGCAACTTTCTGGCTTTAAGAAACACTATAAGAAATCAAGAAAAAAAAATTGTGGCAGTCAGTAATGGTTACTTTTTTAGACCAAGCAGAGGACAAAATTATGGAATCACTCAATTCTGAGGAAAAAATTATGGAATCATGAAAAACAAAAGAACGCTCCAACACATCACTAGTATTTTGTTGCACCACCTCTGGCTTTTATAACAGCTTGCAGTCTCTGAAGCATGGACTTAATGAGTGACAAACAGTACTCTTCATCAATCTGGCTCCAACGTTCTCTGATTGCTGTTGCCAGATCAGCTTTCCAGGTTGGAGCCTTGTCATGGACCATTTTCTTCAACTTCCACCAAAGATTTTCAATTGGATTAAGATCCGGACTATTTGCAGGCCATGACTTTGACCCTATGTGTCTTTTTGCAAGGAATGTTTTCACAGTTTTTGCTCTATGGCAAGATGCATTATCATCTTGAAAAATGATTTCATCATCCCCAAACATCCTTTCAATTGATGGGATAAGAAAAGTGTCCAAAATATCAACGTAAACTTGTGCATTTATTGATGATGTAATGACAGCCATCTCCCCAGTGCCTTTACCTGACATGCAGCCCCATATCATCAATGACTGTGGAAATTTACATGTTCTCTTCAGGCAGTCATCTTTATAAATCTCATTGGAATGGCACCAAACAAAAGTTCCAGCATCATCACCTTGCCCAATGCAGATTCGAGATTCATCACTGACTATGACTTTCATCCAGTCATCCACAGTCCACGATTGCTTTTCCTTAGCCCATTGTAACCTTGTTTTTTTCTGTTTAGGTGTTAATGATGGCTTTCATTTAGCTTTTCTGTATGTAAATCCCATTTCCTTTAGGCGGTTTCTTACAGTTCGATCACAGACGTTGGCTCCAGTTTCCTCCCATTCGTTCCTCATTTGTTTTGTTGTGCATTTTTGATTTTTGAGACATATTGCTTTAAGTTTTCTGTCTTGACGCTTTGATGTCTTCCTTGGTCTACCAGTATGTTTGCCTTTAACAACCTTCCCATGTTGTTTGTATTTGGTCCAGAGTTTAGACACAGCTGACTGTGAACAACCAACATCTTTTGCAACATTGCGTGATGATTTACCCTCTTTTAAGAGTTTGATAATCCTCTCCTTTGTTTCAATTGACATCTCTCGTGTTGGAGCCATGATTCATGTCAGTCCACTTGGTGCAACAGCTCTCCAAGGTGTGATCACTCCTTTTTAGATGCAGACTAACGAGCAGATCTGATTTGATGCAGGTGTTAGTTTTGGGGATGAAAATTTACAGGGTGATTCCATAATTTATTCCTCAGAATTGAGTGAGTCCATATTTTTTTTCCCTGTGCTTGGTCTAAAAAAGTAACCGTTACTGACTGCCACAATTTTTTTTCTTGATTTCTTATAGTGTTTCTTAAAGCCAGAAAGTTGCCATTTGAAATGACTTTAGTTTTGTGTCATGTCTGTGATCTGCTTTTTTTCTACAAAATTAAACAACTGAATGAACATCCTCCGAGGCCGGTGATTCCATAATTTTTGCCAGGGGTTGTACATTACTGTGCATGTATTGTGATGCATGTACAGTGGCAATGAGGCAAATAACCTGTTTTCCCTCCTGAAAGTGTAGACAAAGGATTCAACTGTGAAATGGCTCAAGACTGGCTGGACTAGCTGACCAGCTCCTTTCATTGGCCTCCCATGTACCACATGATGAACGAGAGTGAAACACATTTCATCAAATATCACTTGTCTTTGCTGTCCTCTTCCTCATCCTCGTCCTCTCTGTTGTCTAGCAACCTCTGCATGGCCAATTCTAATTGGTGTGTTAACAATTTTTAGACTGTTTTCACCTGGAGAAGGGTGTGGTCTCTAAGTTTAGGTTATGAGACCTTGAGTTAATTATACTGAGAGCATGTGTTTGCTGAATGAACACATAGAGCAATGAATGATTTGTGTGGTTACTTTCATGTAAGGTTTTGCAGGAAGAGTTTTGAATATTGAGATGTGTGGAAACAGGTGAGTTGTGTTTATGGTTATGGGAAATGTGCGTGTGCTTCTGGGAATGACAGAAAAGTTTGGGTTTTTGTGCTACAGGAACTAGGTTTTGTCTTTTATCAATTGAGAAAAACTGTATTGTCTGACCTAGTTGAGAAATATGTATTTTGTATGAGTGTATGTTTGTTCTTTTGGATTGATAGGCACCTCAGACATAAATGAAGCAACTCCTGAACTGTCCGCTGTGGTTTCCATCAGAGACGTGAGCTCCATAGATGCTAATTATGGAGAAAACTCTAAAGATCATCTAAGCGTGGGTGAGCACAAGAACACAACATTTCTGAGTTAATTTTAACCCTTGTGTGATGTTGCCAGCGCTGCTAAAATGGCAGTAGCAGAGCATATTTGGCATCATATTGTCAACCAGTGCTGAGAGTTTTTGGCCTGAAAGTAGATCAATAAAGGAAACTAGGCTTTGGCAAGATGGACTGATTTATGACAGATTATCCAAAGAAAGAATTCTAACTGTATTTGTTTTTACAGACATGCAATCTGGTGGCCGAGCAGCCTCATTTGCTGAGGGGGAGGCCGAAGTGGACCTCCAGAAAACTGAGAGTGATAATGGTACCAATGCAGCCAGCAGTACTGGTCCCAGCAGGAAGGGTGGAGATGGAACCCTGTGTGACAACAGTGTCCCAGAGATGTAGAATGCATCACTGGAAAAAAAAAAAGTTTTATTTATATACAGTTGCCTTTACTGTATGGAAAGTTGCACATTTATGTTGACCAACACGGTAATCCAGTGGTGTTACAGTGTGATTACAGGCTGTAAATTTGGGAAAGCAATCGCTTCAACATCATAATCGACAAGAAAAATGCCAAAGATGAAGAATATTTCATCATATATATTATCACCTTCTAAATATACAAACTGCTGTAACTAAAATGAATGTGTATATATATATATATATATATATATATATATATATATATATATATACGAGGTCTGTCAATAAAGCAACGGTCCTTTTTATTTTTTTCAGAAACTATATGGATTTCATTCATATGTTTTTACGTCAGACATGCTTGAACCCTCGTGCGCATGCGTGAGTTTTTCCACGCCTGTCGGTGACGTCATTTGCCTGTGAGCACTCCTTGTGGGAGGAGTCGTCCAGCCCCTCGTCGGAATTCCTTTGTCTGAGAAGTTGCTGAGAGACTGGCGCGTTGTTTGATCAAAATTTTTTCTAAACCTGTGAGACACATCGAAGTGGACACAGTTCGAAAAATTAAGCTGGTTTTCAGTGAAAATTTTAACGGCTGATGAGAGATTTTGAGGTGATTCTGTCGCTTTAAGGACTTACCACGGTACGAGACGTCGCTCAGCGCTCTCAGCTGCCGTCGTCAGCCTGTTCAAGCTGAAAACCTCCACATTTCAGGCTCTATTGATCCAGGACGTCGTGACAGAACAGAGAAGTTTCAGAAGAAGTCGGTTTCAGCATTTTATCCGGATTTTCCACTGTTAAAGGAGATTTTTTTAATGAAAGACGTGCGGACGGGTCCGCGCGTCGGGATGCAGCCGACGCGGTGCGGCGGCACAGGAAAAACACCTCCGTGTTGATAACCATTTGTAAAATCCAGGCGGCTTTTGATGGCTTTCAGTGGAGTGAGTATATGAGAAATTGTTTAACAGCAGGACATGTTCCAACTTGTCCTTAAGGCTTTCAACAGAGGTGTTTTTCCTGTGGCGGAGCCCGTCCGCACATCTTTCATTAAAAAAAATCTCCTTTAACAGTGGAATATCCGGATAAAATGCTGAAACCGACTTCTTCTGAAACTTCTCTGTTCTCTCACGACGTCCTGGATCAATAGAGCCTGAAATGTGGAGGTTTTAAGCTTGAAACAGGCTGACGACGGCGGCTGAGAGCGCTGAGCGACGTCTCGCACCGTGGGAAGTCCTTAAAGCGACAGAATCACCTCAAAATCTCTCATCAGCCGTTAAAATTTTCACTGAAAACCAGCTTAATTTTTCGAACCGTGTCCACTTCGATGTGTCTCAGGTTTAGAAAAAATTTTGATCAAACAACGCGCCAGTCTCTCAGCAACTTCTCAGACAAAGGAATTCCGACGAGGGGCTGGACGACTCCTCCCACAAGGAGTGCTCACAGGCGAATGACGTCACCGACAGGCGTGGAAAAACTCACGCATGTGCACGAGGGTTCAAGCATGTCTGACGTAAAAACATATGAATGAAATCCATATAGTTTTTGAAAAAAATAAAAAGGACCGTTACTTTATTGACAGCCCTCGTATATAAAATATAGTAGTAGCATATTGCTGAGATTGAAGCAGCTTTGGCTGTTATCTATTTTAATTTATTTTCCCCTGAGGTTTTAATTATGTTCCTGTCTGATTTTTTTACAGCTGTATTAAAAATATTGTTAAAATAAAATTTAAAAAACTCCTACACTTACAGTGTTTTTATTACATCCATTTTTTAATACCTGCTTACTCCAATTAAGGGTCACGGTGGGGGTGGTTGGAGCCATCCCAGCAGTCACAGAGCATGAGGCGGGGTACACTGTGCATGCCAGTCTATTGCAGGGCCACACACACCTATGGTCAGTTTAAAGTTTCCAGTCCACCTAACCTGCATGTTTCTGGATGTGGGAGGAAGCCACACAAACACGGGGAGAACATACAAACGCCACACAGAAAGGCCACAGGTGGGTATCAATTCCATGACCTTGCTGTGAGGCAACAGTGCTAACCACTAAGCCACCATGCCGCCTGTTTTTATTATATTTCGATTCCCTCTTCATTATTGCAATACAGATGATTGTTTTTTGTTTGTTTTTATTTATATGTGAATCATTGAAGAAACCCTTTAGTGATGTCACTGCCAGGTTTAAGACTAAAAGAATACGTTTTCATTTCAGACAGTAGGTGTCAGCAAATACCTCTGGAAATGAAGCCTTGAAAACCTCAGGTTAGCTCTTTTAATAGTAAATGGGTGTATTTGAGTGTTGGTACCCCTAAAAATGTAACTGCATGGATGCCTTGAAGTGATACAGCCCATCAGTCGTAATGGTCATATGTAAAAGTTCTTTTCAAAAGCTCATTGATTATGTAAAATACCAGATGTCATTTTAAAATGTATATATAAGGTATGTATTATATTACCGTTAAAGGTATATTATTTGTTTAACGGTTGTCCGAACAGAGCTCAGTTTGGTGTTCGATCCTAAGCTTAAGGATCCTTGTAGAGTCAACACGCAGCATCAGTGGTTAAAGATGTCACATTTTCAGTTCTGGCTGACATTAAACAGGATGATGGAGGTGAACCAGACAGGCCAAAAACAAGGGAGCTGTCGTGGCAGAAGGCAAATATGCCTCAATTATTTACCAGAGCAGTCCTCTGTCGAATGAGGGGGATGGGGAGCGAGGGAGAGAAATCACTGCGTGGGAACAACCGTGAGAACAAGATGGATTTGTCTTTATCTGTTAGTGTGCTTTTCTTAGCATTTCCCTTTCGTACCTATATCTGTATTATATTAAAAACATGACCTTAATCCACAGTGAGGAGTAGCTCAGTGTCGTTCTCCCTGTTGGTATTTAAAAACAACTCCATGTAGATTACAGAATACCAGCTCCAAGCAATTCCAAATACAGGCTAATTATGGCAACAGTGAGACCATGTGTTTGTAATGCAGATACAGTGGCTTGCAAAAATTTCACAACCAGTGGCTTGTGAAATAATGCTTTTTTATTTTTTTTAATCACCTGAAAAACCACTTCATGGGAGTGTAACAACCTTTTAGCAAGATTTCATGTTTTCCAAATATACATATTTCCATTCAGCGCATCTTCAATTCTGTACTTCAAATTGTGCAGTTTGGAGAGAGAGGGGGTGGGCAGACAGGGCAATTAAAGCAAGTGCAAAATAGATTGAAAAACAGTTTCTTACCCAATTGCTGTTGGATCAGGCTTCTCGATACAAAAAGTTCTAAAATTATCTTCCTTAGACTCAAACTGAAAGTAAATCTCTACAACTTGATATAAATTAATTAAAAATATAAAAGCCAAGATGATAGGTTGCATAAATCAACCCCTTTGGTGTAATACCTGTAAATAATCAGTTTAATTGAGGAAGGTTTAATTAAAAAGAAGACCTGAAAGTTCAGCTACAATTTGCCAGAAGGTACGTCTGAGATGCAAGATGTTTTAGTGAAAGAAAACCCTCCTCTGTACCACTTCATCATAAAGCTGTATAACTGGGGATGCAAAATGCAAAACATGCAGTATGCACAATTTCTCCAATCACAGCCACAGAAGCTTATAACTTCTGGGTTGTCTTGGTGGCTTTCCTCACTCTTCTCCGTTCTCAGTTTTTGAGAACTGTCTAGTCCACACAGATTTACCATAGAGTGCCATACTGTTTGTATTTCTTCATAAGTGATGTAAATGAAGTTCAAGACATAATCAGTGACTTGGAAATGTTCATGTATCCGTCCCCTGAACTGTCTGAAGAAAACTGGCAAAGAGATTATTTACAGGTATTATAACAAAGGGGCTGATTACTTATGCAACCTTTCATCTTGGCTTTTATATTTTTAATTCATTTATATCAAGTTGTTGAGGTTTACTTTCAGTTTGAGTCTAAGGAAGATAATTTTAGAAATTTTTATATTGAGAAGCCCAATTTACTTTTTATATCTGAAATGCCATAAACAAATTAAAATGCATGAAATACCAAGGGGCTGAATACTTTGGCAAGGCACTGTAGAAGCCAACATATTTCCCAATCTCCCAATGGTAAAGAATAAGAATTGAATTCATTTATTGTCATTGCACAAGAAGCACAATGAAAGTCAAAAACAGCAGCCCTCGAAGACAGTGCAAAGATGAAAGTACAGTAAATACATAAAATAGATAAAAAAAAAACAATTGGAAAAAGACTGATAAAAACATATTGCACATTAAATTACTCTGCAGCATTCAGGGCTTCTGAGTTTGCTGATCTTCTCAGTGGACTTTGCCACCCCAATTTAAGTGACGCTGTCAAAGCCAAAAACTGCAGATGCAGACCACTGCATGGTCCAGTCAAATTTCAGGACATCTGATTTCAATCCAAATTTGTTTGATCTTGAAGAAGGGCAAAGCCACAGGAAATCCCTACATTGAAAACACAGGTGGCAATCAAGCCCTTGAGAGTTCTATTTGTCTTTGACAATTGTGTTATGTCAGAGAAATCCTGATTTTTAAATGCTGAAAAGGGATTACATCTGTCAATGCAGCTGAAGAGAAAGTCCTATATAGACCCTTAGGCCCATTGCTGCCAGTGCTGATCCCAGTCCTTAATGTTAAGCAGACAAGCGACAATGACTCCCCAAGCCATTGTAGGTTACTTCCAAAGCCAAGGCTGGGACCTATTTACTGTTGGTTGGACCCAGACAATCCAGATAAAGTGTCTCATCCAGGGTCCTAGAGAGGTTGTGCGAGTGTGACTCAAACCAAGAACAGTTTCTATCTTTGCAGTAGAGCTCTAAATGAGTTTGAACTGCTTTTGTTCATACTTTAATAGTAGCGCTGTAATGCGCTTGACTCAAAACAACCTCCTTGGCTCAAAGCCATCCATGTCCCAATCTTAATGTGCATGTAGAATTGTGTCAGGAAGGGCATCAGGTATAAAACTAATCAACATGTGGATTAGGGCTAGAAATTTATTTTCATTGTCAATTATTTCCTCTGTTAATTATAAGTTGTTAGGTCAATAAAATGTCTGAAAATGGTGAATAATACTGTTTCCCTGAGGCCAAGGCAACATACTCCATTGTTTAAATTTTGTACACAACCCAAATAGGCCAAAGGCCCAATACTATCCACATGTACCCTACAAAACAGCGGCACAAAACTTCTTTTTATGATACCCATGTATGTCCAAAATCCAAATCTGACTGGTAACAATGTATAAATGGTGATGCACTATGTGTATTTGTAATGTATTTTCAATAGTTATGTCGTAGGCTCTGACACTTTGCCCTGGAATCACATTCTTGGTTTTGAAAGTAGCATTTTTCATGTAAAGGAATCCATTTATGGCATTTTCAGGAAGCTATCGCTGGTAAAATTGGAGAAATTCAAGCTGGCTGCCATGAAACGCCTATTTTCATATGACCCATTTTCTTCCCATGCTTCTTCCCAGCCACAGCTGTCCAGAGCTAATTTTATGGTGCTCTTGCATGTAAAACAAAATTAATTGTTAGTGTATGAATGACATAAATGAGGATGCACTGTGTAATTTGACACATTTTAACAATATCTTTGAGTGTGACTGATGAAAAATCAATTCTGGCCACATTTGTGGTACTATTTGACCTCCAAGCGTAATATTAAAATTTTATCACATTAAGGAATTCTAAAGACCAAAAACCTTACTGACCTTGCACTACTGACATAACACTACTGCAAAAATGATTCATTGACTCTGGAGTTGGAAAGTCACCAATCGTAGATGCTTCTCAATATGAAGATTGTGACAGTGGTGCTTGAGTAAACTGATGGCATTCATCAGTGCTCCCGAGACAGTATAATGTTGTGTGAATGGGATGTGTATGATTGAAGTGTGTTAGGCTCTGTCTTTTGTTGCCAGCAAGTCATTTTAATATTATGATGTAACAATGAAAATATTCAGCCTCATATAAATAATGAAATTGTGGTGCATGGGGACGTGTTGGGCCTTCTGCCTAAAAGGTGGTCAGTGTACTGTCAGAGAGGAGTAAAGAAACCAGAAGAAAGAAAGAAGAAAATCATATTAAATAATAATCAGAGAATTTAGACTCAATGATTAATTGTTAATCCAAATAGTTGGCAATTAATTTCAGAGTGTATTAATAATTGGTTAATCCTTTCACCTCTAATGTGGGTCCATATACAAACTGCTGCGGTGACTCAAAGCATGGACAGGAATTAAAAAAAAACTTGCATAATGCAGATAAAAATTAAATTGCCTTTTTTATGACCATAGCTAACCTTTAAGACGGGAATAGAGTTGGTATAAACTAGCAAAAAAACAAAACAACCAAAGAAAAACCTAACAGGCCATATTTCTTCATTATAAAGTTGCTGGTGTTCTTTTGAGCGTACTCTGAATTTTTGTAACTCGGGCAGCAGATGCTCCGTGCACTCTTTTTCATTACTCACTCACTCATCTTCAACTACTTACTCCAATTAAGGGTCACGGGAGGCTGGAGCCTATCCCAGCAGTTACAGAGTGTGAAGTGGGGTACACCCTGGACAGGATGCCAGTCTGTCGCAAGGCCACATACAGTAGTGTTCAGAATAATAGTAGTGCTATGTGACTAAAAAGATTAATCCAGGTTTTGAGTATATTTCTTATTGTTACATGGGAAACAAGGTACCAGTAGATTCAGTAGATTCTCACAAATCCAACAAGACCAAGCATTCATGATATGCACACTCTTAAGGCTATGAAATTTGGTATTAGTAAAAAAGAGTAGAAAAGGGGGTGTTCACAATAATACAGTAGTAGCATCTGCTGTTGACGCTACAAACTCAAAACTATTATGTTCAAACTGCTTTTTCAGCAATCCTGTGAATCACTAAACTAGTATTTAGTTGTATAGCCACAGTTTTTCATGATTTCTTCACATCTGCGAGGCATTAATTTTGTTGGTTTGGAACCATGATTTTGCTGGTTTACTATTGTGCTTGGGGTCATTGTCTTGTTGAAACACCCATTTCAAGGGCATGTCCTCTTCAGCATAAGGCAACATGACCTCTTCAAGTATTTTGACATATCCAAACTGATCCATGATACCTGGTATGCGATATATAGGCCCAACACCATAGTAGGAGAAACATGCCCATATCATGATGCTTGCACCACCATGCTTCACTGTCTTCGCTGTGAACTGTGGCTTGAATTCAGAGTTTGGGGGTCGTCTCACAAACTGTCTGTGGCCCTTGGACCCAAAAAGAACAATTTTACTCTCATCAGTCCACAAAATATTCCTCCATTTCTCTTTAGGCCAGTTGATGTGTTCTTTGGCAAATTGTAACCTCTTCCGCACGTCTTTTATTTAACCGAGGGACTTTGCGGGGGATTCTTGCAAATAAATTAGCTTCACACAGGCGTCTTCTAACTGTCACAGCACTACACAAGTAACTCCAGACTTTGATCATCCTGGAGCTGATCAATGGGTGAGCCTTTGCCATTCTGGTTATTCTTCTATCCATTTTGATGGTTTTTTCTCTGTTTTCTTCCACGCGTCTCTGTTTTTTTGTCCATTTTAAAGCATTGGAGATCATTGTAGATGAACAGCCTATAATTTTTTTGCACCTGCGTATAAGGTTTCCCTCTCCAATCAACTTTTTAATCAAACTACGCTGTTCTTCTGAACAATGTCTTAAACGTCCCATTTTCCTCAGGCTTTCAAAGAGAAAAGCATGTTCAACAGGTGCTGGCTTCATCCTTAAATAGGGGACACCTGATTCACACCTGTTTGTTCCACAAAATTGACAAACTCACTGACTGAATGGCACACTACTATTATTGTGAACACCCCCTTTTCTATTTTTTTTTTTTACTAATAGCCCAATTTCATAGCCTTAAGAGTGTGCATATCATGAATGCTTGGTCTTGTTGGATTTGTGAGAATCTACTGAATCTACTGGTACCTTGTTTCCCATGTAACAATAAGAAATATACTCAAAACCTGGATTAATCTTTTTAGTCACATAGCACTACTATTATTCTGAACACTACTGTATTGACAAACACATTCACACCTACGGACAATTTAAAGTTTCCAATCCACCTAACCTGCTTGTCTTTGGATGTGGGAGATGGGAGGAAGCTGGAGCACCCACACAAACGGAGAAAAACACGCAAACTCCACACAGAAAGGCCACAGGTGGGAACTGAACCCATTACCTTCTTGCTTTGAGGCAACAATGCTAACCACTGAGCCACCGTGCTGCCTCTTTTTCATTCCTTTGTAACGTAATTATACAGCGAAGGATTCCTGACAAATAAAGCAATCGTTAAAGGTGACGACAGCACTCAGAGACTTGATTGCTAACAGTGTTTTAGTGTGACTCTGACAGGGAAAAAGTGAACTTATCCTTTAAATTCCAAGCATGAGGAAATGGAGTGCATTTTTGCATCCCTTTTGAACTATGCACAATGTGAACAATTCAGAGAATAAGAACTTTAATAAAGGACACCTTAATGAGTTTCCTGTCTGGCTGGGGATTTGAACCTATGTTCCCCCTACTCTTGCAACCACTTCTCTAACTATTGGGCCACCATTTCCCGTAGGAATGGTTATTTGTAGTTGCTATGCAACCAAATGTGGAATGAATGGAAACTGACTTACTGCTGGAGAGCAAGAAAAGGTTTTAATAAAATTATAATCTATTCAAATTAGAATTCTTCACAGTTGGATGGGTTTTCGTGACCCCAATGCTTTCTTATCACCTAAAAGTTTCATAATTTGGAGAGAGCATTGAAATGTAATGTCTGCATGTCAAGAGGGGAAGTGGACACTTCTGGAACATAACTTTCTTTTCTGAAATTGTTTGAAACGACACTGCGGTGCTGCTGTACCCACTTGTCATCTTATCTTTTACTCAGCCCTAGAGTGTCTTCGCTCACACCAGCAAAGTGCTTTAGCCGATTGCTGCGGCATGACAAATTGTAGGCTGTCTGTGAAGTAAGTGAGAAGTGGATGAAGGGACAGGATGAAACAGAGATAAAGTTGGCAACAGTTTGTAAAATCGCCAAAGTGATCACATCTTCTGTCTGTAACGTCATATAGAAAATGGCATCATTTTGCAGGAAGAAGTTTAGAGAGAGCCGTCCTATGTGATAGAATAGATAGATTTAAAATTTTGTCCGTCCTCTGAGATCAGCCCTATTCAAGTCCAACCCCCCTCGTAGAATTTTTAAAAAGGCCATTTTAACCATTTAGCTAACGTTTGTCTCTCAACCTGCCGCAGTTGATTGACGTGCATACGTGTCAAAGTCACATGAGCGAATTAAGCAGTCTTCCCATCAAATTCCCCACACTCTCAGTTTCCGTTTGAATGTTAGTTGAAAGTGCAGACTTCAACTTATATACCTTTTTTTTTTATTTTGTTGATAGACCCAGTAAAACCTGAATAATGATTAATAATCTTCGCCAGGCTTTTTCCTGAATATTATGTTAAAGCCAAAGTGAGGACACCCCTCCTGCACCAATGAATTCTTCTGGAACTTCAGGTTTAGGTCATGTTTTACACTAAGCCCCCTTATACTGCAGGAACTCTGTGTCCCAGGTCTCACTACACTCTGAAAAAGGAACTGCTGCCCTCAACAGAAAAACTGATGTAACAATTTGCATAGATTTTTAAAAATTATTTCAACTTAGTTATTTCAACTTTCAACTGAGTTCATGCCACAAGACTTCTTTAGGCTTTTACTGTTTTTTTTTTGTTTTGTTTTTTTTTGCACCATTGGAATTCTCCCTCAAGAATTTGAGGTGAGTACTTGTTGCAAATAGAAATACACCTGATGCACAGTGTCTGAACATGTGACCTGAGTTGCCACATCCAGTTGGGCCAACTCCCCTTAAAAATCTGTGCAAATGGTTGTAGATCAGATACCCTGAGGAAGATAGTTTGGGGACCTTCATGATTCAAAGAACACAGAACTTCATTGAGTATGAGGTACTTCTTCGCATTTTCCTTCTCATATTAGCTGCTGGATGGCTAATCTGTAGATTTGGGTACCAGTTTTGGTCACACTACCTGTTTTGTGTCATTGGATAAGAAACTCCACTGTCCTGTTTCACCCAGCTGCAAATTGGTACTGGCCTTGGCCGAGGAACTAAGGGCCCTGTCCCACTGGCGTTTAGGAGGATTTGCGCATGAAATGAGGAGACAAAAGCTGAGCATCCGCAACAAATTTGGGCAGAAATGACAAATGTCCCGGGGTGGATCAGCGAATACATGAGGAAGAAAAGCGGATATAAGAGGGAACAGAAGCGAAGGCGACCGCGGAGGCGCCCCCATGAGGGGCACAGCGGCCATGATGCACTCGCTTCATCCGTGCCCACTCTGTCTGCATGCGTGACATACCATTTGCGACCATGATGTGGCCGTGCTGGGCACGCGTCATATCTGTTTTGCACGCTGTCCCGGTCCGCCGCCAAGCCACGCCAACCCATCGGTTGCGGATATCAGCGGATGACAGGGGATATGCGGTGCGTTGGTTGTGTATGTCCTGCGTATGTCTTCAGTATGTGTTCAGGCAGTGAGTCATCCGCAGCAGGATTTTTGAGCCGCTCAAAAATCCTGGCTGCAGACATGTGTGCCTCTGCGGATGATCACGGACGTGTTTGGATGGCGGCCGACTCATACAGGAATGTTACACGGTTATTGCGGTTGTTTGGCAGATGTGGGCCACTTTTGTGCGCATTCCATCCGCAAATCCTCCTAAACGCAAGTGGGACAGGGCCCTAACCTGCGACAGACTTAAGCAATATTTTCAATATGATGACAAAAACAGACAGTTTCCATTGATTGAAGGAATGTGACTGCTGAGTTTTATTCTCTTGTGAGATTTGTAATTCCAGTGAGAATGTACAAGAACTGTAATTCCAGTGGTGCTGGTGATGGAAGGGCAAGTCCCTCTAATCACTCCTTCCCTATCCTGGTCCTCGGGACCTTAAGTACTGCACATGTTCCACGTGTTTCTAAACTAATCAGAGTGGCTCAGCTCAGTCAGGTGTGTTCAATTCATCAACACCTGACTGTGCACGTGACTGAGCTGAACTCTTGTGATTACTTCTGGGAAACAGCGCCGCCGTTCGGCATAAGCAGACTACGCAGCCTGCGTGGGGCACCAACCATGTTGCACTAGTTTGCAGGGCCTCCAATTGACTGAAAAATGTGTTTAAATTATTACATTTCAAAATCAATATGAATTATTTATGAATAGGCCCATCGTTTTTGTCTTTAAACATTGTGTAGGCCCCTACCCCATTACTTAATTGGGGCAAATTAACAGTTTTTTTTTTTTTTCCTAATATAAAGCCCCCATCCACCCCCGCCCCGATTCCCTGAAATGGTACAGCCCTGTTTGCGTCTTTCTCTGTTAGCTGTGTCGCCTAAACAGGGTTGCCAGGTGTGACGATTTCCAGTCCAATAAATGCTCAAAAATGCATGGAGGCACTAAATCCTGCACAATTTGAACTGATTTTTAAAATGTGTGTGTGGCAATTCTATCCAAAAAAACTCGTCCAGTGCCGTATTTTTACCCTAAACAAACCAATTGGATGGGAAAACACCCAATCTGGCAACCTTGCGCGGCGCATGGTTGCCAGATTGGGTGTTTGCTCCTGACAGTTTGTTCCTATCTTTGGATGACCTGATCAGTGATTTTTCTGCCAGGAAAGCTCGCCGTGCACTTTTGTAAAGCCTTCTTCTTTATTTATGAGCAGAATTATTTTTGTTCATCGGCCATTTTGTTTGGAACCTGCAGTTGATTTTATTTATTTTTTTATTTTAAAGCCGTCTTTATTTGCATAATTATATTTGTTCATTGCTCATTGTTTATTTGGAATCTACAGTGTTTTTTAATTTAATTAAATTCTAATGCTGCTGTTAAGAAAGTTATTTATTATTTATACATTATAAATGGTGCTGCTGTTCTTTACTGTTATTGGCCTTACTTATTATAACATTGTAAATGTTCATTGCTATATGTGTATTTAATATGAATTTTAATAAATAGTAATGGTTTGAGTAGAACTTTTGTGTGTGTGTGTGTGTGGGGGGGGGGGGGGGGGGGGGGGGGGGGGTCCTCTTGTATGGGGGTGGTGGAGCCTCCCTGACCAGTTATGCTTAGGGCCTCCAAAACCTTAGCAGCGGCCCTGCTGGAAAATGGAAAATGTGCAGCTCTTTGGGTCCTGAGTACCAGGATGTGGAAATTGTGCTGAATATTGCCATTTCATTGTTTTGGATTTTCACTGTTGCCTTAACATTATCTCTTTTAAGGTTAAACAAGTTGTCAGTCTCTTACTCTCTCTGGCCACAAGTACCACATTTATTTTCGAATGTCATGTGACTATCTCTATGTGTCATGTGATCTGTCAAAATGTCATGGTGGAAAAAGTGTTTCCCTTCCAGTTTTGTGAAATAATGCTTTTTTTTCTTCTAATCACCTGAAAAACCACCTCATGGAGTGTAACAACCTTTTAGCAAGATTTTGTGTTTTTGAAATATACATACTTCCATTCAGTGCGTCTTCATTTCGGTACTTCAAATTGTGGAATTTGGAGGGGGGGGGCAGACAGGGGCTATTAAAGCAGTGCAAAATGGATTGAAAAACAGTTTCTTACCCAACTGCTGTTAGAGCTGTGAATGTCACTGAAACCAAACAGCCATGTCACATGCCAGACTTGAAATGAGTGCAATATTTGTTATGTGCAATATCAACTGCCACTGAAATATCACAGTTTTGTACATACTTTTTTCTTTTTATATGCAATCTCTTTTTTGCTACTATGTTCTTATGTATATTTTTTATTTGCGCTCTGGACATACCTTTTTCATTTGGTTAATGTTATGTTTTCTTTTCTTAACCCAGACCTTTTAAATCTGTGTGTGATTTACTCAGGTTTATATTTGCACTGAAAGGCTTGCACCTTACGTTTTGTTGTACTTCTTACAACAGTAAGAATCTGTATCTGTATACAGTAAATTTTGCAGAGTAAAACTATACTCTGCTAGAACCACATTTGGTCCCAGTCCAAATAGAGTTAAATATATGCTATCACGGTGCTAAAAATCAACTCTATCATGCTGTGAATGACTTATTGGAGTTGAAAAAATGTGAGTTGACAAGACGGTAGCGCTGAGTTCACTCTATAATAGTGTATTTTACTCTGCAAAATTTACTGTGTATCTGTAGCGGAAATGTGTCTAGTGATTCTGATCTGCTTCACGCTTCAGAATCTGGGGATAAGCACTGGCACCATTGGGTCTCTGGGCCAACATAGTACCAAATTCTACTTTCTACTCCATTGCAAGATAGGACATTTTATTAATGTCTTGGGAAATACTAAGTTTATTTTATGAAACAAATCATACGGGGGGTGGGCTTAGCTTATAATAGCGGTTGTCTGTCTCTGAACAAACCTTGTTTGCCCCGTTTCTTCTCTACTTAAGTTCATTAAACTATATTCTGGGTCACCACTGGAAAAGAGATGAACTGGCATGTATTCATACTCCAGTCAAACAAAAGGAAACAGATGATGTTGGTCTTCCTGGAGTTTTCAAAGCCCTGCAGGCAGCTGCTCTTCTGTTCCTGTTGTATTTGTGAGCACAAATCTATGTTGTAATTATAGATAACCCACTGCCACACTAATCTCTTCTGCTTTGTCTTTTTGCCACCTTCACACCCCTATCACACACATCTTAGCAGGATGGCGGATATATTTGGAAATGCTGGGAGCTGTTTGCACATAAGTGGCGTGCAGCGTTCTTCACAGTGTGCACAGCAGAGCCTGCAGATGATCTCAGTGAGAGCCGTCTGCTTTCCACCACCAATGTACAGCTCATAATTACATTCATTCATGCAGAAGGGCTGACACTGAGGATCCTGGGTTCAGAAGGATGCTTTCAGCTCATTCTAACTGCATCAGCAGTAAATGGTGCCTAATTTTACACCCCTGCAGTAGCACATTTCTTAATGTTTTGAGTTCTGTGTGTCTGTCAGTCAATCCGGGTGTGAACAAAATAAGAGTTTTGATTCAATTTGGTCCAGTTTTGGTGCAATAGTTGATAGTCAACCAAGGACAAATTGATTGGTGACTTACTGGTTAGCACTGTTGCCTCCCAGCAAGAAGGTCATGGGATTGAATCCCACCTGTGGCCTTGTGTGGAGTTTACATGTTCTCCCCGTGTTTGCGTGGGTTTCCCCTCCGGGTGTTCCGGCTTCCTCCCACATCCAAAGACATGCAGGTTAGGTGTATCAGAAACTTAAATTGTCCGTACATTGCATGTTTGTTTGTCTGTATGTGGCCCTGCGACAGACGATGTCTTGTCCAGGGTGTACCCGCCTCACACCCTATGACTGCTGGGAGAGGCTCCAGCCCCGGTGACCCTTAATTGTACTATAAGCGGCTGAAGATGAGTGAGTGTGAGAATTGGGCAAAAGTCCAGGTCACAGGTGTGCCATTAGAGGGAATTAGTTCAAGAGGCACTTATGGATATTATTATGTACTAAAATGAAGTGATATATCAGCTTTCTATTGCTCACATGACCTTGGGTGACCTTGAAATGTCAAACTCAAGGCTGTTACTGTTTAAATTAGAGTTTCGAGTCAATATGGTTTAAAACAGGTTGAAGAGTGTTATTGAGGATAAAGTGGCTCAACTTTGGATAAAGTAAATCAGACATCAAGGCTGTACAGAACTATGTATTATAGTATCAGTGAATTACATTAATTTGCCTGACTTTCTTAAACCTACAAGGTGAGCATTGTACTCTTAGTGCTACTATTTGTTGCAGTTGTTTGCTGTAAACTATAGTTTAACTCTCATAATCTGTGATGTGTGTTAAAACACATTTACATTTGGTATTTAAGATGCTTTGATTTAAATTGACTTGCAGTTGAGGAAATACAAGCTTGAACAATACAAAGATGCATGAGAAGCAAAGTTAAACTTCAGGAACTTAGTGACACACACATACATACAATATGTAATTTTTTATATAAATTTATTTATTTTTCAAAAAACTGCATGAGATTCAGTCCATCGAGTGTTAGCAGGACACTCTTTTCACAAGTCTGACCTGATATGTCAGATCGCTCCAAGGTAGCAACAATGTCAAGAAGCCTTGATGGAGTTCAGGCAGATTTAATCACTGCCTTGTAGGCAGTGATAAAATTATTCAAGATTATCCATGGAGCTAGCAGAGAGAAATGAAGAGTAATGAGTAGAGCTTTCTCTGAGCGAAGGCGAGCACTGTGTTCCTGATGGTCTGAAGGGATTTGAAGTTAAACCCTGCTAGTGCAAGGCACTGCTGTCACATCTGCTTTGCATCTCAGATAAGATTTTTCTGCTACTGTAAATCTGCATGATCAGGAAACAGGTGTCAAATGTTCTGTGAGGGTTAGGTGGTTGGCAGTTATGACACGCGTGTTGCAGACAAATGGTCCCCCTAAAAAACGGTCCCCCTGATGACACGGTTCATGGATCATCAACTCGTTTCTGCTTCAAACTGCACTCCAGTCATCATCTATCTCAGCGACAGATATCTGAAGCTTTTGTACAACAATCATTTTCCACGTAAATTCAGCATTATTTCATCATAAAAGATGGCGGAAGCGATCAGAGCGCTGTGGCTAAATGAGCTGCTAGCTTATGTGTTCATTGCGCATCGGACATTTCAAAGCATCACAGAATTTCGCATCATTCTGCCTAAAACTGACTTTAGAATGATTTAAGAGGTTTTACCTTTATCATCTGATGGTTAATAATCTCATTAATCCATTTGATTCCGTCTCAGACGTGCTGCTGTGGTCCGAAATGACGCATGTGCAGATGCAAAAGGTGGACTGATTTTTAGGGGCGGACCGTTCGGTCTGCAACACCGGGTTTCATACAGGTTGCTGAGAAGAAGTGGCAAGGATTGGAAATGGACACTAATATGATGTTAAATGGAAAGACTGCACAGAATGACAAGATCTCGGTTGCTTGATGGTGACTGTCATTCATTTGAGTAGTCAGACAGTCGTGGTGCATTCTTAAATAGTGACAGTGATGTAAGGAGGTGCCTCGTGTTTCCACTGATCATCCTTGAGATGCTTCTGCAGCTATTGGAGTCCATCTACACTCTAAAAAAGGAACTGCTGTCTCAATAAGAAAAACTGATGTAACAATTTTCTTAGATTTTTTTTAAGTTATTTCAACTTTCAACTGAGTTAATGCCACAAGACTTCTCTAGTTAAGTTGAAATAACTTTTTAAAAAAAACCTATGCAAATTGTTGCATCACTTTTTCTCATTGAGACAGCTGTTCATTTTTTAGAGTCTGGAGTAAATTCCGTTGATTAGACATGATTTGGAAGGCACACACACCATCTACATATCAGGTGCCACAGATGACAGTGCAAGTCAAAGCGCAAACCAAGCATGAAATTAAAGGAATTGTCTGTCAACCTCTGACACAGGATTGCATTGAGTCACAAATCTGGGGAAGGGAACAGAAACATTACTGCTCTTTAAAGGGACCTAACCCGATGGTTACTCTGTCAGAGCTGCAGCATTCCCATGTGGAGAGAGAAGAACCTTCCAGAAAGACAACCATCTCTGTAGCAATCCACCAATCAGGCCTGTATGCTAGAGTGGCCAGATGGAAGACACTCGTTAGTAAAAGGCACATGGCAGTCCACCTGGAGTTTGCCAAAAGGCATCTGAAGGACTCTCAGACCATGAGAAACAAAATTCTCTGGTCTGATTAGACAAAGAATTCTTTGGCATGAATACTAGGCGTCATGTTTGAAGGAAACCAGGCACCATCCCTACAGTGACGCATGGTGGTGGCAGCATCATGCTGTGTGGATGTTTTTCAGCAGCAGGAACTAGGAGACTAGTTAGGACTGAGGAAAAGATGAATGCAGCAATGTACAGAGACATCCTGGATGAAAACCTGTTCCAGAGCGCTCGTGACCTCAGACTGGGGCAACGGTTCATCTTTCAGCAGGACAATGACCCTAAGCACACAGCCAAGACATCAAAGGAGTGGCTTCAGGACAACTCTGTGAATGTCCTTGAGTGGCCCAGCCAGAGCCCAGACCTGAATCCAATGGAACATCTCTGGAGAGATCTGAAAATGGCTGTGCACCGACGCTCCCCATCCAACCTGATGGAGCTTGAGAAGTGCTGCAAAGACGAATGTACAAAACTTCCCAAATATACAGTGGTTTGCAAAAGTATTCAGCCCCTTGGTATTTCACGCATTCTCAATATTAAATTTTTAAAATACCGAAGGGGCTGAGTACTTATGCAACCCATCATCTTGGCTTTTATATTTTTAATTAATTATATCAAGTTGTAGAGATTTACTTTCAGTTTGAGTCTAAGGAAGATAATTTTAGACATTTTTATATTGAGAAGCCTGATTTACTTTTTGTATATGAAATGCCATAAACAAATTAAAATGTGTGAAATACCAAGAGGCTGAATACTTTTGCAAGCCACTGTAGGTGCCAAGCTTGTTGTTGTGAAAGTGTAGGAACACAGACCCACAACAGGGGCGCAAATGAACGGACAATGGAGGAGTCGAATGACTCTGCTTTTACTGCTGTGAAACAGGCACAACAAATACAACCGATTACAATACTGAAATGGAGTCCAATTACAACGGTGTCGTGTGGGCAGGCTCGACGATAGGAGACGTCTGTCCAAGTCGAACCGGAACCAACCCGATTTCCTCTGCCACCGAACCCCGGGAATACTGGAGCCGCCAAGTCCCGAATTCCCAGGTGGCCACTGCCTCTGCTCGTCGGATCCGGTACTGCTGGCAAGAAACAGAAACAGTCAGGTGTGGATGTGGCTGCACCCAGCAACACGGAGGGTGGAGAGTCCACCTCCACCTCTCGTCAACAACAATGTAGGAAGGTGAGTACTTATCCGAATGTTGTCTAGTAGTCAGCTGTCCTACAGATAATCAAACGAGAATACAATTAAAGTTACACGTGTGTGCAGGCTGAGATGGTTACCTCTTTGGTAAGGTGATATCTCGGCAAATGAGGTGGAGATGCCGTCCTGTTGATATACCTCCTTGTTAATTGGGATCAGCTGTCTCCAGTGATGGGTGGCAGCTGTCATCCTGGCTGCTCCTGTAAGGCGGCAGCGCCCTCCGGTGCCTGGAGCCCGCACTCCAGGCAGGGCGCCCTCTAGTGGCGGTGGGCCAGCAGTACCTCCTCTTCAGCGGCCCACACAACAATGCACCTAAGACCCCCCCCTCAACGGGCGCCCCTGGCGCACACCGGGCTTGTCAGGGTGGCGACGGTAGAAGTCGGCCAGGAGGGCCGGGTCCAGGATGAAGCCCTTCTTCACCCAGGAGCGTTCTTCGGGGCCGTACCCCTCCCAGTCCACCAGATACTGAAAACCCCGGCCCATCCGTTGGACGTCGAGGAGCCGGCGCACGGTCCAAGCCGGCTCTCCGTCGATGATCCGGGCAGGAGGTGGCGCCGGACCCGGAGTGCAGAGGGGTGAGGTGTGATGAGGCTTAATCCTAGAGACATGGAACACTGGGTGAATCCGCAGTGAGGCCGGAAGCTGGAGCCTCACTGCGGCGGGATTGATGACCTTAAGTATCTTATACGGACCGATGTATCGTTCTTGCAGTTTTGGGGAGTCCACTTGTAGGGAATGTCCTTGGTGGACAACCACACTTCCTGCCCGGGACGATACGTGGGGGCTGGGGCCCGCCGCCGGTCTGCATGGTTCTTCGCCCTCGTCCGGGCCCTTAACAAAGCAGAACGGGCACGCCACACCCGACGGCACTTCCGTAGGTGGGCCTGGACCGAGGGCACACCGACCTCCCCCTCAACCACCGGAAACAACGGGGGTTGATACCCCAAGCACACCTCGAAAGGGGAGAGGCCGGTGGCTGACGACACTTGACTGTTGTGGGCGTACTCGATCCAGGCCAGGTGGGTACTCCAGGCCGTCGGGTCGCGGCTGTCACGCAGCGTAGGGTCTGCTCCATCTCCTGGTTGGCCCGTTCTGCTTGTCCGTTGGTCTGGGGTGATACCCGGACGAAATTCCTCATGTACTGTGATCCTTCATATGATATCCTGCTTGTCATCTCTGGTTTTCTGAAATACGATACACGGACGGGGTGTTTGTCTCCTGGTTTGACAGACAAACAAATATTCTCTGCGGGAGAATGCGAACAAAACAGATTGTTTCCAATTTTTCATTCTAGTGCTGCTTTGTTTTTCAAGATGCATCATGCTCAGTGAGTCATACCACAGTTCAGTTATGATCTCAGACCCTCTGCAGTTATCCAATTTTAATGAGGAATTGTCGTCACAGTAAGTGAAATAGCGCTAACCTTATTTGAATTTGCTTAGCCTGATCCCTACAGTACGTGAGTGGTATTTCACTTGTTCTGTTTGTATTTAATTTTAGCTTAGGCTGTGGTATTGGCTATGGCTACTTGCACAGGATTCCAACCCGTCTGCTTCACCTTCACCCAGAGACTGAAAATGTTTCACAGTCTACAGCTGCCAACAGCAGACAGCAGCTATGTGAGCACACTGAGGTATAACACACACATACACACACACGCACACACACCTTTTTGCAACTTAAGATGCTGTTCCTCAAGTTGCTATCTGAACTTTGTTGTGTGAGATTATCATTGTAGTCGAGGGTTTGATTACTTCTCTTTCCTCAGGTGCCTTCAGAAGCCGCGTGTAGCCCTTCCGGTGCAAGTCAAACAGGTTCGCATCAGGAAGAAGCAACTGTACTTGAACTGAATGCATCCCCTCCCCCACAGACAGCTGCACACTTTAGTAAGTTACTTATTTTATTTTACAGTTTTTCTCAATTGCTTAGACTGTTTTATCATTAGTATTTTGTTATTGTGTTTTTTTTTTCATTCTTTTTACTTTTTATGTTTTTATTCTTTTATTGTGCTTTTAATCGTTTAATTCATTTTCTGTTTTTCAAGTTGTGTTGTATGAAGTGCCTTGAGGCGACCCCGTCGTGAATTGGCGCTATATAAATGAATAAATTTGAAATTTAGACACAGTTCCTGGAACAACTCACCATTTTCTCAAGTCTTCACACACAATTTTAAAAACACCCAGCAGTACAAGCATCTAACTCCTGGGTCCCAACCAGTTTTTACCCTCAGACAATACACACAAGCTGTCAAAACACACACTACATGAGTGTTTGTTACACACTGGAGGGATTAATTCAACACACTGCCACCAACATGTCCACAATAGTGGTTAATCATAGTAACCCTATTGTGGACATATTCAGCACATATGGAGGTTCATCAGCATCAACATCACCATGATCTTGTCTCAGGTCAGGGTCAGGCCATAGTATTTCATCAACATCATACATTATGTCTTCTCCCACCAGGCAGCATGGGAAATATCCCCTTGTGTGTCGGATCCAACCCTGGAAAGATTCGAGAGAAATATCCTCACAGGCATTCACCATTGCCCCCAGGAGATTGTGCTGTGTGTGTGGGTTACGGTTGTACACACTCCACTGACACGGCAAGAAAAATTTGTGTATTGGATTCAGGAAAGGGGGGTATGCTGGCAGAAAAAGGACGGCAAACTTGGAGTGGTCATTTAACCAGGTGTGAACCAGAGCAGCCCGATGGAAGCTCATGTTATTTGAAATGACAGCATATTGGGTTTGCTCTGGTTGTCGTGGCTCCCCTTTATGTTGTATAATGTTATTGTGTAACTGATCTAGAAACTATGGGCCGGTGATGTTGCCTCTCCTCTGCCCTGGAACTTGTGTGATTGCGCTGTCCAATGATGTTGCAGCCCCTGTGGCGCCTTTTGTGAGATTAAACCCTGGTTCATCGGTAAAGATGTATTCATGAGGATCAGCCATGGCATCCATGTCAAAGATTCTCTACAGGAGTCACAAACACACATTTTACTTCAAACACAGTACTGTGTGTATGGGAATGAAAGATGAGATTACATACTATAGCATTTCTGTACAGTATAGCAATTACCTGCACATACTGGAAATCGTTGCTTAACCCTGTCAGAATTCCTCTCAAAGGGCATGCGGTAAAGTTGCTTTGTTCTTATGTGTCTCCGCTGTATTACCCGGCCAACAGTGGAAAGGCTTATGCTGTTAGACCCTTGAAATATTCCCTGGTCTTCAATAATGCAGGTTTGAATCTCCCCTCAAAGTAATGGCATTACAACCCCTGGCAAAAATTATGGAATCACCGGCCTCGGAGGATGTTCATTTAGTTGTTTATTTTGTAGAAAAAAGCAGATCACAGACATGACACAAAACTAAAGGTCATTTCAAATGGCAACTTTCTGGGCTTAAGAACACTATAAGAAATCAAGAAAAAAAAAATTGTGGCAGTCAGTAATGGTTACTTTTTTAGACCAAGCAGAGGACAAAATTATGGAATCACTCAATTCTGAGGAAAAAAATTATGGAATCATGAAAAACAAAAGAACGCTCCAACACATCACTAGTATTTGTTGCAACCCCCTCTGGCTTTTATAACAGCTTGCAGTCTCTGAAGCATGGACTTATGAGTGACAAACAGTACTCTTCATCAATCGGGCTCCAACGTTCTCTGATTGCTGTATGCCAGATCAGCTTTCCAGGTTGGAGCCTTGTCATGGACCATTTTCTTCAACTTCCACCAAAGATTTTCAATTGGATTAAGATCCGGACTATTTGCAGGCCATGACTTTGACCCTATGTGTCTTTTTGCAAGGAATGTTTCACAGTTTTTGCTCTATGGCAAGATGCATTATCATCTTGAAAAATGATTTCATCATCCCCAAACATCCTTTCAATTGATGGGATAAGAAAAGTGTCCAAAATATCAACGTAAACTTGTGCATTTATTGATGATGTAATGACAGCCATCTCCCCAGTGCCTTTACCTGACATGCAGCCCCATATCATCAATGACTGTGGAAATTTACATGTTCTCTTCAGGCAGTCATCTTTATAAATCTCATTGGAATGGCACCAAACAAAAGTTCCAGCATCATCACCTTGCCCAATGCAGATTCGAGATTCATCACTGACTATGACTTTCATCCAGTCATCCACAGTCCACGATTGCTTTTCCTTAGCCCATTGTAACCTTGTTTTTTTCTGTTTAGGGTGTTAATGATGGCTTTCATTTAGCTTTTCTGTATGTAAATCCCAATTTCCTTTAGGCGGTTTCTTACAGTTCGATCACAGACGTTGGCTCCAGTTTCCTCCCATTCGTTCCTCATTTGTTTGTTGTGCATTTTTGATTTTTGAGACATATTGCTTTAAGTTTTCTGTCTTGACGCTTTGATGTCTTCCTTGGTCTACCAGTATGTTTGCCTTTAACAACCTTCCCATGTTGTTTGTATTTGGTCCAGAGTTTAGACACAGCTGACTGTGAACAACCAACATCTTTTGCAACATTGCGTGATGATTTACCCTCTTTTAAGAGTTTGATAATCCTCTCCTTTGTTTCAATTGACATCTCTCGTGGTGGAGCCATGATTCATGTCAGTCCACTTGGTGCAACAGCTCTCCAAGGTGTGATCACTCCTTTTTAGATGCAGACTAACGAGCAGATCTGATTTGATGCAGGTGTTAGTTTTGGGGATGAAAATTTACAGGGTGATTCCATAATTTATTCCTCAGAATTGAGTGAGTCCATATTTTTTTTCCCTGTGCTTGGTCTAAAAAGTAACCGTTACTGACTGCCACAATTTTTTTCTTGATTTCTTATAGTGTTTCTTAAAGCCAGAAAGTTGCCATTTGAAATGACTTTAGTTTTGTGTCATGTCTGTGATTCTGCTTTTTTTCTACAAAATTAAACAACTGAATGACCATCCTCCGAGGCCGGTGATTCCCATAATTTTGCCAGGGGTTGTACATTACTGTGCATGTATTGTGATGCATGTACAGTGGCAATGAGGCAAATAACCTGTTTTCCCTCCTGAAAGATGTAGACAAAGGATTCACTGTGAAATGGCTCAAGACTGGCTGGACTAGCTGAACCAGCTCCTTTCATTGGCCTCCCATGTACCACATGAATGAACGGAGTGAAACACATTCATCAAATATCACTTGTCCTTTGCTGTCCTCTTCCTCATCCTCGTCCTCTCTGTTGTCTAGCAACCTCTGCATGGCCAATTCTAATTGGTGGTTTAACAATTTTTAGACTGTTTCACCTGGAGAAGGGGTGTGGTCTCTAAGTTTAGGTTATGAGACCTTGAGTTAATTATACTGAGAGCATGTGTTTGCTGAATGAACACATAGAGCAATGAATGATTTGTGTGGTTTACTTTCATGTAAGGTTTTGCAGGAAGAGTTTTGAATATTGAGATGTGTGGAAACAGGTGAGTTGTGTTTTATGGTTATGGGAAATGTGCGTGTGCTTCTGGGAATGACAGAAAGTTTGGGTTTTGTGCTACAGGAACTAGGTTTTGTCTTTTATCAATTGAGAAAAACTGTATTGTCTGACCTAGTTGAGAAATATGTATTTTGTATGAGTGTATGTTTGTTCTTTTGGATTGATAGGCACCTCAGACATAAATGAAGCAACTCCTGAACTGTCCGCTGTGGTTTCCATCAGAGACGTGAGCTCCATAGATGCTAATTATGGAGAAACTCTAAAGATCATCTAAGCGTGGGTGAGCACAAGAACACAACATTTCTGAGTTAATTTTAACCCTTGTGTGATGTTGCCAGCGCTGCTAAAATGGCAGTAGCAGAGCATATTTGGCATCATATTGTCAACCAGTGCTGAGAGTTTTTGGCCTGAAAGTAGATCAATAAAGGAAACTAGGCTTTGGCAAGATGGACTGATTTATGACAGATTATCCAAAGAAAGAATTCTAACTGTATTTGTTTTTACAGACAATGCAATCTGGTGGCCGAGCAGCCTCATTTGCTGAGGGGGAGGCCGAAGTGGACCTCCAGAAAACTGAGAGTGATAATGGTACCAATGCAGCCAGCAGTACTGGTCCCAGCAGGAAGGGTGGAGATGGAACCCTGTGTGACAACAGTGTCCCAGAGATGTAGAATGCATCACTGGAAAAAAAAAAAAGTTTTAATTTATATACAGTTGCCTTTACTGTATGGAAAGTTGCACATTTATGTTGACAACACGGTAATCCAGTGGTGTTACAGTGTGATTACAGGCTGTAAATTTGGGAAAGCAATCGCTTCAACATCATAATCGACAAGAAAAAATGCCAAAGATGAAGAATATTTCATCATATATATTATCACCTTCTAAATATACAAACTGCTGTAACTAAAATGAATGTGTATATATATATATATATATATATATATATATATATATATATATACGAGGTCTGTCAATAAAGCAACGGTCCTTTTTATTTTTTCAAAAACTATATGGATTTCATTCATATGGTTTTTTACGTCAGACATGCTTGAACCCTCGTGCGCATGCGTGAGTTTTTCCACGCCGTCGGTGACGTCATTTGCCTGTGAGCACTCCTTGTGGGAGGAGTCGTCCAGCCCCATCGTCGGAATTCCTTGTCTGAGAAGTTGCTGAGAGACTGGCGCGTTGTTTGATCAAAATTTTTTCTAAACCTGTGAGACACATCGAAGTGGACACAGTTCGAAAAATTAAGCCTGGTTTTCAGTGAAAATTTTAACGGCTGATGAGAGATTTTGAGGTGATTCTGTCGCTTTAAAGGACTTACCACGGTACGAGGACGTTGCTCAGCGCTCTCAGCTGCCGTCGTCAGCCTGTTCAAGCTGAAAACCTCCACATTTCAGGCTCTATTGATCCAGGACGTCGTGACAGAACAGAGAAAGTTTCAGAGAAGTCGGTTTTCCAGCATTTTATCCGGATTTTCCACTGTTAAAGGAGATTTTTTTACATGAAAGACGGGCGGACGGGTCCGCGCGTCGGGATGCAGCCGACGCGGTGCGGCGGCACCGGAAAAAACACCTCCGTGTGTGATAAACCATTTGTAAAAATCCAGGCGGCTTTTGATGGCTTTCAGTGGAGTGAGTATATGAGAATTTGTTAACAGCAGGACATGTTCCAACTTGTCCTTAAGGGCTTTTGCAACAGAGGTGTTTTTCCTGTGGCGGAGCCCGTCCGCACATCTTTCATTAAAAAAAATCTCCTTTAAACAGTGGAATATCCGGATAAAAGGCTGAAACCGACTTCTTCTGAAACTTCTCTGTTCTCTCACGACTCCTGGATCAATAGAGCCTGAAATGTGGAGGTTTTAAGCTTGAAAACAGGCTGACGACTGCGGCTGAGAGCGATGAGCGACGTCTCGCACCGTGGGAAGTCCTTAAGCGACAGAAATCACCTCAAAAATCTCTCATCAGCCGTTAAAATTTTCACTGAAAAACCAGCTTAATTTTTTCGAACCGTGTCCACTTCGATGGTGTCTCACAGGTTTAGAAAAAAGTTTGATCAACAACGCGCCATCCTCTCAGCAACTTCTCAGACAAAGGAATTCCGACGAGGGGCTGGACGACTCCTCCCACAAGGAGTGCTCACAGGCGAATGACGTCACCGACAGGCGTGGAAAAACTCACGCATGTGCACGAGGGTTCAAGCATGTCTGACGTAAAAACATATGAATGAAATCCATATAGTTTTTTGAAAAAAATAAAAAGGACCGTACTTTAGTGACAGCCCTCGTATATAAAAATATAGTAGTAGCATATTGCTGAGATTGAAGCAGCTTTGGCTGTTATCTATTTTAATTTATTTTCCCCTGAGTTTTAATTATGTTCCTGTCTGATTTTTTACAGCTGTATTAAAAAATATTGTTAAAATAAATTTAAAAAACTCCTACACTTACAGTGTTTTTATTACATCCATTTTTTAATACCTGCTTACTCCATTAAGGGTCACGGTGGGGGTGGTTGGAGCCATCCCAGCAGTCACAGAGCATGAGGCGGGGTACACTGTGCATGCCAGTCCTATTGCAGGGCCACACACAACCTATGGTCAGTTTAAAGTTTCCAGTCCCTACCTGCATGTTTCTGGATGTGGGAGGAAGCCACACAAACACGGGGAGGAGCAAGACAAAACGCCACACGAAAGGCCACAGGGTGGGTATCATTCCATGACCCTTGCTGTGAGGCAACAGTGCTAACCACTAAGCCACATGCCGCCTGTTTTTAATTATATTTCGATCCTCTTCATTATTGGCAATACAGATGATTGTTTTTGTTTTTGTTTTTATTTATATGTGAATCATTGAAGAAACACTTAGTGATGTCACTGGCCAGGTTTAAGACTAAAAGAATACGTTTTCATTTCAGACCAGTAGGTGTCAGCAAATACCTCTGGAAATGAAGCCTTGAAAACCTCAGGTTAGCTCTTTGAATAGTAAATGGGTGTATTTGAGTGTTGGTACCCCTAAAAATGTAACTGCATGATGCCTTGAAGTGATACAGCCCATCAGTCGTAATGGTCATATGTAAAAGTTCTTTTCAAAAGCTCATTGATTATGTAAAATACCAGATGTCATTTAAAATGTATATATAAGGTATGTATTATATTACCGTTAAAGGTATATTATTTGTTTAACGGTTGTCCGAACAGAGCTCAGTTGGTGTTCGAATCCTAAGCTTAAGGATCCTTGTAGAGTCAACACGCAGCATCAGTGGTTAAAGATGTCACATTTTCAGTTCTGGCTGACATTAAACAGGATGATGGAGGTGAACCAGACAGGCCAAAAACAAGGGAGCTGTCGTGGCAGAAGGCAAATATGCCTCAATTATTTACCAGAGCAGTCCTCTGTCGAATGAGGGGGATGGGGAGCGAGGGAGAGAAATCACTGCGTGGGAACAACCGTGAGAACAAGATGGATTTGTCTTTATCTGTTAGTGTGCTTTTCTTAGCATTTCCCTTGTCGTACCTATATCTGTATTATATTAAAAACATGACCTTAATCCACAGTGAGGAGTAGCTCATGTCGTTCTCCCCTGTTGGTATTTAAAAACAACCTCCATGTAGATTACAGAATACCAGCTCCAATAGCAATTCCAAATACAGGCTAATTATGGCAACAGTGAGACCATGTTGTTTGTAATGCAGATACAGTGGCTTGCAAAAATTTCACAACCAGTGGCTTGTGAAATAATGCTTTTTATTTTTTTTAATCACCTGAAAAACCACTTCATGGGAGTGTAACAACCTTTTAGCAAGATTCATGTTTCCAAATATACATATTTTCCATTCAGCGCATCTTCAATTCTGTACTTCAAATTGTGCAGTTTGGAGAGAGAGGGGGGTGGGCAGACAGGGCAATTAAAGCAAGTGCAAATAGATTGAAAAACAGTTTCTTACCCAATTGCTGTTGGATCTAGGCTTCTTCGATACAAAAGTTCTAAAATTATCTTCCTTAGACTCAAACTGAAAGTAAATCTCTACAACTTGATATAAATTAATTAAAAATATAAAAGCCAAGATGATAGGTTGCATAAATCACCCCTTTGGTGTAATACCCTGTAAATAATCAGTTTAATTGAGGAAGGTTTAATTAAAAAGAAGACCTGAAAGTTCAGCTACAATTTGCCAGAAGGTACGTCTGAGATGCAAGATGTTTTAGTGAAAGAAAACCTCCTCTGTACCACTTCATCATAAGCTGTATAACTGGGGATGCAAAATGCAAAACATGCAGTATGCACAATTTCTCCAATCACAGCCACAGAAGCTTATAACTTCTGGGTTGTCTTGGTGGCTTTCCTCACTCTTCCGTTCTCAGTTTTTGAGAACTGTCTAGTCCACACAGATTTACCATAGAGTGCCATACTGTTTGTATTTCTTCATAAGTGATGTAAATGAAGTTCAAGACATAATCAGTGACTTGGAAATGTTCATGTATCCGTCCCCCTGAACTGTCTGAAGAAACTGGCAAAGAGATTATTTACAGGTATTATAACAAAGGGGCTGATTACTTATGCAACCTTTCATCTTGGCTTTTATATTTTTAATTCATTTATATCAAGTTGTTGAGGTTTACTTTCAGTTTGAGTCTAAGGAAGATAATTTTAGAAATTTTTATATTGAGAAGCCCAATTTACTTTTTATATCTGAAATGCCATAAACAATTAAAATGCATGAAATACCAAGGGGCTGAATACTTTGGCAAGGCACTGTAGAAGCCAACATATTTCCCAATCTCCCAATGGTAAAGAATAAGAATTGAATTCATTTATTGTCATTGCACAAGAAGCACAATGAAAGTCAAAAACAGCAGCCCTCGAAGACAGTGCAAAGATGAAAGTACAGTAAATACATAAAATAGATAAAAAAAAAAACAATTGGAAAAGACTGATAAAACATATTGCACATTACATTACTCTGCAGCATTCAGGGCTTCTGAGTTTGCTGATCTTCTCAGTGGACTTTGCCACCCCAATTTAAGTGACGCTGTCAAAGCCAAAAACTGCAGATGCAGACCACTGCATGTCCAGTCAAATTTCAGGACATCTGATTTCAATCCAAATTTGTTTGATCTTGAAGAAGGGCAAAGCCACAGGAAATCCCTACATTGAAAACACAGGTGGCAATCAGCCCTTGAGAGTTCTATTTGTCTTTGACAATTGTGTTATGTCAGAGAAATCCTGATTTTTAAATGCTGAAAAGGGATTACAGTCTGTCAATGCAGCTGAAGAGAAAGTCCTATAGAACCCTTAGGCCCATTGCTGCCAGTGCTGATCCCAGTCCTTAATGTTAAGCAGACCAAGCGACAATGACTCCCCAAGCCATTGTAGGTTACTTCCAAAGCCAAGGCTGGGACCTATTTACTGTTGGTTGGACCCAGACAATCCAGATAAAGTGTCTCATCCAGGGTCCTAGAGAGGTTGTGCGAGTGTGACTCAAACCAAGAACAGTTTCTATCTTTGCAGTAGAGCTCTAAATGAGTTTGAACTGCTTTTGTTCATACTTTAATAGTAGCGCTGTAATGCGCTTGACTCAAAACAACCTCCTTGGCTCAAAGCCATCCATGTCCCAATCTTAATGTGCATGTAGAATTGTGTCAGGAAGGGCATCAGGTATAAAACTAATCAACATGTGGATTAGGGCTAGAAATTTATTTTCATTGTCAATTATTTCCTCTGTTAATTATAAGTTGTTAGGTCAATAAAATGTCTGAAAATGGTGAATAATACTGTTTCCCTGAGGCCAAGGCAACATACTCCATTGTTTAAATTTTGTACACAACCCAAATAGGCCAAAGGCCCAATACTATCCACATGTACCCTACAAAACAGCGGCACAAAACTTCTTTTTATGATACCCATGTATGTCCAAAATCCAAATCTGACTGGTAACAATGTATAAATGGTGATGCACTATGTGTATTTGTAATGTATTTTCAATAGTTATGTCGTAGGCCTCTGACACTTTGCCCTGGAATCACATTCTTGGTTTTGAAAGTAGCATTTTTCATGTAAAGGAATCCATTTATGGCATTTTCAGGAAGCTATCGCTGGTAAAATTGGAGAAATTCAAGCTGGCTGCCATGAAACGCCTATTTTCATATGACCCATTTTCTTCCCATGCTTCTTCCCAGCCACAGCTGTCCAGAGCTAATTTTATGGTGCTCTTGCATGTAAAACAAAATTAATTGTTAGTGTATGAATGACATAAATGAGGATGCACTGTGTAATTTGACACATTTTAACAATATCTTTGAGTGTGACTGATGAAAAATCAATTCTGGCCACATTTGTGGTACTATTTGACCTCCAAGCGTAATATTAAAATTTTATCACATTAAGGAATTCTAAAGACCAAAAACCTTACTGACCTTGCACTACTGACATAACACTACTGCAAAAATGATTTCATTGACTCTGGAGTGGGAAAGTCACCAATCGTAGATGCTTCTCAATATGAAGATTGTGACAGTGGGTGCTTGAGTAAACTGATGGCATTCATCAGTGCTCCCGAGACAGTATAATGTTGTGTGAATGGGATGTGTATGATTGAAGTGTGTTAGGCTCTGTCTTTTGTTGCCAGCAAGTCATTTTAATATTATGATGTAACAATGAAAATATTCAGCCTCATATAAATAATGAAATTGTGGTGCATGGGGACGTGTTGGGCCTTCTGCCTAAAAGGTGGTCAGTGTACTGTCAGAGAGGAGTAAAGAAACCAGAAGAAAGAAAGAAGAAAATCATATTAAATAATAATCAGAGAATTTAGACTCAATGATTAATTGTTAATCCAAATAGTTGGCAATTAATTTCAGAGTGTATTAATAATTGGTTAATCCTTTCACCTCTAATGTGGGTCCATATACAAACTGCTGCGGTGACTCAAAGCATGGACAGGAATTAAAAAAAAAACTTGCATAATGCAGATAAAAATTAAATTGCCTTTTTTATGACCATAGCTAACCTTTAAGACGGGAATAGAGTTGGTATAAACTAGCAAAAAAACAAAACAACCAAAGAAAAACCTAACAGGCCATATTTCTTCATTATAAAGTTGCTGGTGTTCTTTTGAGCGTACTCTGAATTTTTGTAACTCGGGCAGCAGATGCTCCGTGCACTCTTTTTCATTACTCACTCACTCATCTTCAACTACTTACTCCAATTAAGGGTCACGGGAGGCTGGAGCCTATCCCAGCAGTTACAGAGTGTGAAGTGGGGTACACCCTGGACAGGATGCCAGTCTGTCGCAAGGCCACATACAGTAGTGTTCAGAATAATAGTAGTGCTATGTGACTAAAAAGATTAATCCAGGTTTTGAGTATATTTCTTATTGTTACATGGGAAACAAGGTACCAGTAGATTCAGTAGATTCTCACAAATCCAACAAGACCAAGCATTCATGATATGCACACTCTTAAGGCTATGAAATTTGGTATTAGTAAAAAAGAGTAGAAAAGGGGGTTTTCACAATAATACAGTAGTAGCATCTGCTGTTGACGCTACAAACTCAAAACTATTATGTTCAAACTGCTTTTTCAGCAATCCTGTGAATCACTAAACTAGTATTAGTTGTATAGCCACAGTTTTTCATGATTTCTTCACATCTGCGAGGCATTAATTTTGTTGGTTTGGAACCATGATTTTGCTGGTTTACTATTGTGCTTGGGGTCATTGTCTTGTTGAAACACCCATTTCAAGGGCATGTCCTCTTCAGCATAAGGCAACATGACCTCTTCAAGTATTTTGACATATCCAAACTGATCCATGATACCTGGTATGCGATATATAGGCCCAACACCATAGTAGGAGAAACATGCCCATATCATGATGCTTGCACCACCATGCTTCACTGTCTTCGCTGTGAACTGTGGCTTGAATTCAGAGTTTGGGGGTCGTCTCACAAACTGTCTGTGGCCCTTGGACCCAAAAAGAACAATTTTACTCTCATCAGTCCACAAAATATTCCTCCATTTCTCTTTAGGCCAGTTGATGTGTTCTTTGGCAAATTGTAACCTCTTCCGCACGTCTTTTATTTAACCGAGGGACTTTGCGGGGGATTCTTGCAAATAAATTAGCTTCACACAGGCGTCTTCTAACTGTCACAGCACTACACAAGTAACTCCAGACTTTGATCATCCTGGAGCTGATCAATGGGTGAGCCTTTGCCATTCTGGTTATTCTTCTATCCATTTTGATGGTTTTTTCTCTGTTTTCTTCCATGCGTCTCTGTTTTGTTGTCCATTTTAAAGCATTGGAGATCATTGTAGATGAACAGCCTATAATTTTTTTGCACCTGCGTATAAGGTTTCCCTCTCCAATCAACTTTTTAATCAAACTACGCTGTTCTTCTGAACAATGTCTTAAACGTCCCATTTTCCTCAGGCTTTCAAAGAGAAAAGCATGTTCAATAGGTGCTGGCTTCATCCTTAAATAGGGGACACCTGATTCACACCTGTTTGTTCCACAAAATTGACAAACTCACTGACTGAATGGCACACTACTATTATTGTGAACACCCCCTTTTCTATTTTTTTTTTTTTACTAATAGCCCAATTTCATAGCCTTAAGAGTGTGCATATCATGAATGCTTGGTCTTGTTGGATTTGTGAGAATCTGCTGAATCTACTGGTACCTTGTTTCCCATGTAACAATAAGAAATATACTCAAAACCTGGATTAATCTTTTTAGTCACATAGCACTACTATTATTCTGAACACTACTGTATTGACAAACACATTCACACCTACGGACAATTTAAAGTTTCCAATCCACCTAACCTGCTTGTCTTTGGATGTGGGAGATGGGAGGAAGCTGGAGCACCCACACAAACGGAGAAAACACGCAAACTCCACACAGAAAGGCCACAGGTGGGAACTGAACCCATTACCTTCTTGCTTTGAGGCAACAATGCTAACCACTGAGCCACCGTGCTGCCTCTTTTTCATTCCTTTGTAACGTAATTATACAGCGAAGGATTCCTGACAAATAAAGCAATCGTTAAAGGTGACGACAGCACTCAGAGACTTGATTGCTAACAGTGTTTTAGTGTGACTCTGACAGGGAAAAAGTGAACTTATCCTTTAAATTCCAAGCATGAGGAAATGGAGTGCATTTTTGCATCCCTTTTGAACTATGCACAATGTGAACAATTCAGAGAATAAGAACTTTAATAAAGGACACCTTAATGAGTTTCCTGTCTGGCTGGGGATTTGAACCTATGTTCCCCCTACTCTTGCAACCACTTCTCTAACTATTGGGCCACCATTTCCCGTAGGAATGGTTATTTGTAGTTGCTATGCAACCAAATGTGGAATGAATGGAAACTGACTTACTGCTGGAGAGCAAGAAAAGGTTTTAATAAAATTATAATCTATTCAAATTAGAATTCTTCACAGTTGGATGGGTTTCGTGACCCCAATGCTTTCTTATCACCTAAAAGTTTCATAATTTGGAGAGAGCATTGAAATGTAATGTCTGCATGTCAAGAGGGGAAGTGGACACTTCTGGAACATAACTTTCTTTTCTGAAATTGTTTGAAACGACACTGCGGTGCTGCTGTACCCACTTGTCATCTTATCTTTTACTCAGCCCTAGAGTGTCTTCGCTCACACCAGCAAAGTGCTTTAGCCGATTGCTGCGGCATGACAAATTGTAGGCTGTCTGTGAAGTAAGTGAGAAGTGGATGAAGGGACAGGATGAAACAGAGATAAAGTTGGCAACAGTTTGTAAAATCGCCAAAGTGATCACATCTTCTGTCTGTAACGTCATATAGAAAATGGCATCATTTTGCAGGAAGAAGTTTAGAGAGCCGTCCTATGTGATAGAATAGATAGATTTAAAATTTTGTCCGTCCTCTGAGATCAGCCCTATTCAAGTCCAACCCCCCTCGTAGAATTTTTAAAAAGGCCATTTTAACCATTTAGCTAACGTTTGTCTCTCAACCTGCCGCAGTTGATTGACGTGCATACGTGTCAAAGTCACATGAGCGAATTAAGCAGTCTTCCCATCAAATTCCCCACACTCTCAGTTTCCGTTTGAATGTTAGTTGAAAGTGCAGACTTCAACTTATATACCTTTTTTTTTTATTTTGTGATAGACCCAGTAAAACCTGAATAATGATTAATAATCTTCGCCAGGCTTTTTCCTGAATATTATGTTAAAGCCAAAGTGAGGACACCCCTCCTGCACCAATGAATTCTTCTGGAACTTCAGGTTTAGGTCATGTTTTACACTAAGCCCCCTTATACTGCAGGAACTCTGTGTCCCAGGTCTCACTACACTCTGAAAAAGGAACTGCTGCCTCAACAAGAAAAACTGATGTAACAATTTGCATAGATTTTTTAAAAATTATTTCAACTTAGTTATTTCAACTTTCAACTGAGTTCATGCCACAAGACTTCTTTAGGCTTTTACTGTTTTTTTTTTTGTTTTGTTTTTTTTTTGCACCATTGGAATTCTCCCTCAAGAATTTGAGGTGAGTACTTGTTGCAAATAGAAATACACCTGATGCACAGTGTCTGAACATGTGACCTGAGTTGCCACATCCAGTTGGGCCAACTCCCTTAAAAATCTGTGCAAATGGTTGTAGATCAGATACCCTGAGGAAGATAGTTTGGGGACCTTCATGATTCAAAGAACACAGAACTTCATTGAGTATGAGGTACTTCTTCGCATTTTCCTTCTCATATTAGCTGCTGGATGGCTAATCTGTAGATTTGGGTACCAGTTTTGGTCACACTACCTGTTTTGTGTCATTGGATAAGAAACTCCACTGTCCTGTTTCACCCAGCTGCAAATTGGTACTGGCCTTGGCCGAGGAACTAAGGGCCCTGTCCCACTGGCGTTTAGGAGGATTTGCGCATGAAATGAGGAGACAAAAGCTGAGCATCCGCAACAAATTTGGGCAGAAATGACAAATGTCCCGGGGTGGATCAGCGAATACATGAGGAAGAAAAGCGGATATAAGAGGGAACAGAAGCGAAGGCGACCGCGGAGGCGCCCCCATGAGGGGCACAGCGGCCATGATGCACTCGCTTCATCCGTGCCCACTCTGTCTGCATGCGTGACATACCATTTGCGACCATGATGTGGCCGTGCTGGGCACGCGTCATATCTGTTTTGCATGCTGTCCCGGTCCGCCGCCAAGCCACGCCAACCCATCGGTTGCGGATATCAGCGGATGACAGGGGATATGCGGTGCGTTGGTTGTGTATGTCCTGCGTATGTCTTCAGTATGTGTTCAGGCAGTGAGTCATCCGCAGCAGGATTTTTGAGCCGCTCAAAAATCCTGGCTGCAGACATGTGTGCCTCTGCGGATGATCACGGACGTGTTTGATGGCGGGCCGACTCATACAGGAATGTTACACGGTTATTGCGGTTGTTTGGCAGATGTGGGCCACTTTTGTGCGCATTCCATCCGCAAATCCTCCTAAACGCAAGTGGGACAGGGCCCTAACCTGCGACAGACTTAAGCAATATTTTCAATATGATGACAAAAACAGACAGTTTCCATTGATTGAAGGAATGTGACTGCTGAGTTTTATTCTCTTGTGAGATTTGTAATTCCAGTGAGAATGTACAAGAACTGTAATTCCAGTGGTGCTGGTGATGGAAGGGCAAGTCCCTCTAATCACTCCTTCCCTATCCTGGTCCTCGGGACCTAAGTACTGCACATGTTCCACGTGTTTCTAAACTAATCAGAGTGGCTCAGCTCAGTCAGGTGTGTTCAATTCATCAACACCTGACTGTGCACGTGACTGAGCTGAACTCTTGTGATTACTTCTGGGAAACAGCGCCGCCGTTCGGCATAGCAGACTACGCAGCCTGCGTGGGGCACCACCATGTTGCACTAGTTTGCAGGGCCTCCAATTGACTGAAAAATGTGTTTAAATTATTACATTTCAAAATCAATATGAATTATTTATGAATAGGCCCATCGTTTTTGTCTTTAAACATTGTGTAGGCCCCTACCCCATTACTTAATTGGGGCAAATTAACAGTTTTTTTTTTTTTTCCTAATATAAAGCCCCCATCCACCCCGCCCCGATTCCCTGAAATGGTACAGCCCTGTTTGCGTCTTTCTCTGTTAGCTGTGTCGCCTAAACAGGGTTGCCAGGTGTGACGATTTCCAGTCCAATAAATGCTCAAAAATGCATGGAGGCACTAAATCCTGCACAATTTGAACTGATTTTTAAAATGTGTGTGTGGCAATTCTATCCAAAAAAACTCGTCCAGTGCCGTATTTTTACCCTAAACAAACCAATTGGATGGGAAAACACCCAATCTGGCAACCTTGCGCGGCGCATGGTTGCCAGATTGGGTGTTTGCTCCTGACAGTTTGTTCCTATCTTTGGATGACCTGATCAGTGATTTTTCTGCCAGGAAAGCTCGCCGTGCACTTTTGTAAAGCCTTCTTCTTTATTTATGAGCAGAATTATTTTTGTTCATCGGCCATTTTGTTTGGAACCTGCAGTTGATTTTATTTATTTTTTTATTTTAAAGCCGTCTTTATTTGCATAATTATATTTGTTCATTGCTCATTGTTTATTTGGAATCTACAGTGTTTTTTAATTTAATTAAATTCTAATGCTGCTGTTAAGAAAGTTATTTATTATTTATACATTATAATGGTGCTGCTGTTCTTTACTGTTATTGGCCTTACTTATTATACATTGTAAATGTTCATTGCTATATGTGTATTTAATATGAATTTTAATAAATAGTAATGGTTTGAGTAGAACTTTTGTGTGTGTGTGTGTGTGGGGGGGGGGGGGGGGGGGTCCTCTTGTATGGGGGTGGTGGAGCCTCCCTGACCAGTTATGCTTAGGGCCTCCAAAACCTTAGCAGCGGCCCTGCTGGGAAAAATGGAAAATGTGCAGCTCTTTGGGTCCTGAGTACCAGGATGTGGAAATTGTGCTGAATATTGCCATTTCATTGTTTTTGGATTTTCACTGTTGCCTTAACATTATCTCTTTTAAGGTTAAACAAGTTGTCAGTCTCTTACTCTCTCTGGCCACAAGTACCACATTTATTTTCGAATGTCATGTGACTATCTCTATGTGTCATGTGATCTGTCAAAATGTCATGGTGGAAAAAGTGTTTCCCTTCCAGTTTTGTGAAATAATGCTTTTTTTTCTTCTAATCACCTGAAAAACCACCTCATGGGAGTGTAACAACCTTTTAGCAAGATTTTGTGTTTTTGAAATATACATACTTCCATTCAGTGCGTCTTCATTTCGGTACTTCAAATTGTGGAATTTGGAGGGGGGGGGGCAGACAGGGCTATTAAAGCAAGTGCAAAATGGATTGAAAAACAGTTTCTTACCCAACTGCTGTTAGAGCTGTGAATGTCACTGAAACCAAACAGCCATGTCACATGCCAGACTTGAAATGAGTGCAATATTTGTTTATGTGCAATATCAACTGCCACTGAAATATCACAGTTTTGTACATACTTTTTTCTTTTTTATATGCAATCTCTTTTTTGCTACTATGTTCTTATGTATATTTTTTTATTTGCGCTCTGGACATACCTTTTTCATTTGGTTAAATGTTATGTTTTCTTTTCTTAACCCAGACCTTTTAAATCTGTGTGTGATTTACTCAGGTTTATATTTGCACTGAAAGGCTTGCACCTTACGTTTTGTTGTACTTCTTACAACAGTAAAGAATCTGTATCTGTATACAGTAAATTTTGCAGAGTAAACTATACTCTGCTAGAACCACATTTGGTCCCAGTCCAAATAGAGTTAAATATATGCTATCACGGTGCTAAATCAACTCTATCATGCTGTGAATGACTTATTGGAGTTGAAAAATGTGAGTTGACAAGACGGTAGCGCTGAGTTCACTCTATAATAGTGTATTTTACTCTGCAAAATTTACTGTGTATCTGTAGCGGAAATGTGTCTAGTGATTCTGATCTGCTTCACGCTTCAGAATCTGGGGATAAGCACTGGCACCATTGGGTCTCTGGGCCAACATAGTACCAAATTCTACTTTCTACTCCATTGCAAGATAGGACATTTTTATTAATGTCTTGGGAAATACTAAGTTTATTTTTATGAAACAAATCATACGGGGGGTGGGCTTAGCTTATAATAGCGGTTGTCTGTCTCTGAACAACCTTGTTTGCCCCGTTTCTTCTCTACTTAAGTTCATTAAACTATATTCTGGGTCACCACTGGAAAAGAGATGAACTGGCATGTATTCATACTCCAGTCAAACAAAATGAAACAGATGATGTTGGTCTTCCTGGAGTTTTCAAAGCCCTGCAGGCAGCTGCTCTTCTGTTCCTGTTGTATTTGTGAGCACAAATCTATGTTGTAATTATAGATAACCCACTGCCACACTAATCTCTTCTGCTTTGTCTTTTTGCCACCTTCACACCCCTATCACACACATCTTAGCAGGATGGCGGATATATTTGGAAATGCTGGGAGCTGTTTGCACATAAGTGGCGTGCAGCGTTCTTCACAGTGTGCACAGCAGAGCCTGCAGATGATCTCAGTGAGAGCCGTCTGCTTTCCACCACCAATGTACAGCTCATAATTACATTCATTCATGCAGAAGGGCTGACACTGAGGATCCTGGGTTCAGAAGGATGCTTTCAGCTCATTCTAACTGCATCAGCAGTAAATGGTGCCTAATTTTACACCCCTGCAGTAGCACATTTCTTAATGTTTTGAGTTCTGTGTGTCTGTCAGTCAATCCGGGTGTGAACAAAATAAGAGTTTTGATTCAATTTGGTCCAGTTTTGGTGCAATAGTTGATAGTCAACCAAGGACAAATTGATTGGTGACTTACTGGTTAGCACTGTTGCCTCCCAGCAAGAAGGTCATGGGATTGAATCCCACCTGTGGCCTTTGTGTGGAGTTTACATGTTCTCCCCGTGTTTGCGTGGGTTCCCCTCCGGGTGTTCCGGCTTCCTCCCACATCCAAAGACATGCAGGTTAGGTGTATCAGAAACTTTAAATTGTCCGTACATTTGCATGTTTGTTTGTCTGTATGTGGCCCTGCGACAGACGGATGTCTTGTCCAGGGTGTACCCCGCCTCACACCCTATGACTGCTGGGAGAGGCTCCAGCCCACGGTGACCCTTAATTGTACTATAAGCGGCTGAAGATGAGTGAGTGTGAGAAATTGGGCAAAAGTCCAGGTCACAGGTGTGCCATTAGAGGGAATTAGTTCAAGAGGCACTTATGGATATTATTATGTACTAAAATGAAGTGATATATCAGCTTTCTATTGCTCACATGACCTTGGGTGACCTTGAAATGTCAAACTCAAGGCTGTTACTGTTTAAATTAGAGTTTCGAGTCAATATGGTTTAAACAGGTTGAAGAGTGTTAATTGAGGATAAAGTGGCTCAACTTTGGATAAAGTAAATCAGACATCAAGGCTGTACAGAACTATGTATTATAGTATCAGTGAATTACAATTAATTTGCCTGACTTTCTTAAACCTACAAGGTGAGCAGTTGTACTCTTAGTGCTACTATTTGTTGCAGTTGTTTGCTGTAAACTATAGTTTAACTCTCATAATCTGTGATGTGTGTTAAAACACATTTACATTTGGTATTTAAAGATGCTTTGATTTAAATTGACTTGCAGTTGAGGAAATACAAGCTTGGAACAATACAAAGATGCATGAGAAGCAAAGTTAAACTTCAGGAACTTAGTGACACACACATACATACAATATGTAATTTTTTATATAAATTTATTTATTTTTCAAAAAACTGCATGAGATTCAGTCCATCGAATGTTAGCAGGACACTCTTTTCACAAGTCTGACCTGATATGTCAGATCGCTCCAAGGTAGCAACAATGTCAAGAAGCCTTGATGGAGTTCAGGCAGATTTAATCACTGCCTTGTAGGCAGTGATAAAATTATTCAAGATTATCCATGGAGCTAGCAGAGAGAAATGAAGAGTAATGAGTAGAGCTTTCTCTGAGCGAAGGCGAGCACTGTGTTCCTGATGGTCTGAAGGGATTTGAAGTTAAACCCTGCTAGTGCAAGGCACTGCTGTCACATCTGCTTTGCATTCTCAGATAAGATTTTTCTGCTACTGTAAATCTGCATGATCAGGAAACAGGTGTCAAATGTTCTGTGAGGGTTAGGTGGTTGGCAGTTATGACACGCGGTGTTGCAGACAAATGGTCCCCCTAAAAAACGGTCCCCCTGATGACACGGTTCATGGATCATCAACTCGTTTCTGCTTCAAACTGCACTCCAGTCATCATCTATCTCAGCGACAGATATCTGAAGCTTTTGTACAACAATCATTTTCACGTAAATTCAGCATTATTTCATCATAAAAGATGGCGGAAGCGATCAGAGCGCTGTGGCTAAATGAGCTGCTAGCTTATGTGTTCATTGCGCATCGGACATTTCAAAGCATCACAGAATTTCGCATCATTTCTGCCTAAAACTGACTTTAGAATGATTTAAGAGGTTTTACCTTTATCATCTGATGGTTAATAATCTCATTAATCCATTTGATTCCGTCTCAGACGTGCTGCTGTGGTCCGAAATGACGCATGTGCAGATGCAAAAGGTGGACTGATTTTTAGGGGCGGACCGTTCGGTCTGCAACACCGGGTTTCATACAGGTTGCTGAGAAGAAGTGGCAAGGATTGGAAATGGACACTAATATGATGTTAAATGGAAAGACTGCACAGAATGACAAGAATCTCGGTTGCTTGATGGTGACTGTCATTCATTTTGAGTAGTCAGACAGTCGTGGTGCATTCTTAAATAGTGACAGTGATGTAAGGAGGTGCCTCGTGTTTCCACTGATCATCCTTGAGATGCTTCTGCAGCTTATTTGGAGTCCATCTACACTCTAAAAAAGGAACTGCTGTCTCAATAAGAAAAACTGATGTAACAATTTTCTTAGATTTTTTTTTAAGTTATTTCAACTTTCAACTGAGTTAATGCCACAAGACTTCTCTAGTTAAGTTGAAATAACTTTTTAAAAAAACCTATGCAAATTGTTGCATCACTTTTTCTCATTGAGACAGCTGTTCATTTTTTAGAGTCTGGAGTAAATTCCGTTGATTAGACATGATTTGGAAGGCACACACCCATCTACATATCAGGTGCCACAGATGACAGTGCAAGTCAAAGCGCAAACCAAGCATGAAATTAAAGGAATTGTCTGTCAACCTCTGACACAGGATTGCATTGAGTCACAAATCTGGGGAAGGGAACAGAAACATTACTGCTGCTTTAAAGGGACCTAACCCGATGGTTACTCTGTCAGAGCTGCAGCATTCCCATGTGGAGAGAGAAGAACCTTCCAGAAAGACAACCATCTCTGTAGCAATCCACCAATCAGGCCTGTATGCTAGAGTGGCCAGATGGAAGACACTCGTTAGTAAAAGGCACATGGCAGTCCACCTGGAGTTTGCCAAAAGGCATCTGAAGGACTCTCAGACCATGAGAAACAAAATTCTCTGGTCTGATTAGACAAAGAATTCTTTGGCATGAATACTAGGCGTCATGTTTGAAGGAAACCAGGCACCATCCCTACAGTGACGCATGGTGGTGGCAGCATCATGCTGTGTGGATGTTTTTCAGCAGCAGGAACTAGGAGACTAGTTAGGACTGAGGAAAAGATGAATGCAGCAATGTACAGAGACATCCTGGATGAAAACCTGTTCCAGAGCGCTCGTGACCTCAGACTGGGGCAACGGTTCATCTTTCAGCAGGACAATGACCCTAAGCACACAGCCAAGACATCAAAGGAGTGGCTTCAGGACAACTCTGTGAATGTCCTTGAGTGGCCCAGCCAGAGCCCAGACCTGAATCCAATGGAACATCTCTGGAGAGATCTGAAAATGGCTGTGCACCGACGCTCCCCATCCAACCTGATGGAGCTTGAGAAGTGCTGCAAAGACGAATGTACAAACTTCCCAAATATACAGTGGTTTGCAAAAGTATTCAGCCCCTTGGTATTTCACGCATTCTCAATATATAAATTTTTAAAATACCGAAGGGGCTGAGTACTTATGCAACCCATCATCTTGGCTTTTATATTTTTAATTAATTATATCAAGTTGTAGAGATTTACTTTCAGTTTGAGTCTAAGGAAGATAATTTTAGACATTTTTATATTGAGAAGCCTGATTTACTTTTTGTATATGAAATGCCATAAACAAATTAAAATGTGTGAAATACCAAGAGGCTGAATACTTTTGCAAGCCACTGTAGGTGTGCCAAGCTTGTTGTTGTGAAAGTGTAGGAACACAGACCCACAACAGGGGGCGCAAATGAACGGACAATGGAGGAGTCGAATGACTCTGCTTTTACTGCTGTGAAACAGGCACAACAAATACAACCGATTACAATACTGAAATGGAGTCCAATTACAACGGTGTCGTGTGGGCAGGCTCGACGATAGGAGACGTCTGTCCAAGTCGAACCGGAACCAACCCGATTTCCTCTGCCACCGAACCCCGGGAATACTGGAGCCGCCAAGTCCCGAATTCCCAGGTGGCCACTGCCTCTGCTCGTCGGATCCGGTACTGCTGGCAAGAAACAGAAACAGTCAGGTGTGGATGTGGCTGCACCCAGCAACACGGAGGGTGGAGAGTCCACCTCCACCTCTCGTCAACAACAATGTAGGAAGGTGAGTACTTATCCGAATGTTGTCTAGTAGTCAGCTGTCCTACAGATAATCAAACGAGAATACAATTAAAGTTACACGTGTGTGCAGGCTGAGATGGTTACCTCTTTGGTAAGGTGATATCTCGGCAAATGAGGTGGAGATGCCGTCCTGTTGATATACCTCCTTGTTAATTGGGATCAGCTGTCTCCAGTGATGGGTGGCAGCTGTCATCCTGGCTGCTCCTGTAAGGCGGCAGCGCCCTCCGGTGCCTGGAGCCCGCACTCCAGGCAGGGCGCCCTCTAGTGGCGGTGGGCCAGCAGTACCTCCTCTTCAGCGGCCCACACAACAATGCACCTAAGACCCCCCCCCTCAACGGGCGCCTCCTGGCGCACAACCGGGCTTGTCAGGGTGGCGACGGTAGAAGTCGGCCAGGAGGGCCGGGTCCAGGATGAAGCCCTTCTTCACCCAGGAGCGTTCTTCGGGGCCGTACCCCTCCCAGTCCACCAGATACTGAAAACCCCGGCCCATCCGTTGGACGTCGAGGAGCCGGCGCACGGTCCAAGCCGGCTCTCCGTCGATGATCCGGGCAGGAGGTGGCGCCGGACCCGGAGTGCAGAGGGGTGAGGTGTGATGAGGCTTAATCCTAGAGACATGGAACACTGGGTGAATCCGCAGTGAGGCCGGAAGCTGGAGCCTCACTGCGGCGGGATTGATGACCTTAAGTATCTTATACGGACCGATGTATCGTTCTTGCAGTTTTGGGGAGTCCACTTGTAGGGGAATGTCCTTGGTGGACAACCACACTTCCTGCCCGGGACGATACGTGGGGGCTGGGGCCCGCCGCCGGTCTGCATGGTTCTTCGCCCTCGTCCGGGCCCTTAACAAAGCAGAACGGGCGGCACGCCACACCCGACGGCACTTCCGTAGGTGGGCCTGGACCGAGGGCACACCGACCTCCCCCTCAACCACCGGAAACAACGGGGGTTGATACCCCAAGCACACCTCGAAAGGGGAGAGGCCGGTGGCTGACGACACTTGACTGTTGTGGGCGTACTCGATCCAGGCCAGGTGGGTACTCCAGGCCGTCGGGTGCGCGGCTGTCACGCAGCGTAGGGTCTGCTCCATCTCCTGGTTGGCCCGTTCTGCTTGTCCGTTGGTCTGGGGGTGATACCCGGACGAGAGACTGACCGTGGCCCCCAGTTCCCGGCAAAAGCTCCTCCACACATGCGAGGAGAACTGGGGACCGCGATCTGAGACGATGTCTGATGGTATCCCATGCAGACGGACGACGTGGTGGACTAGGAGGTCCGCTGTCTCCTGGGCTGTTGGTAGCTTCGGGAGGGCCACGAAGTGGGCCGCCTTGGAGAATCGGTCCACTATCGTGAGGATTACGGTGTTTCCCTGGGACGGCGGGAGGCCCGTGACAAAATCCAGGCCGATGTGAGACCAGGGGCGATGAGGCACGGGCAGCGGCTGTAGCAAACCCGATGTCTTGCGGTGGTCGGCCTTGCCCCTGGCGCAGGTGGTACAGGCCTGGATGTAACCCCGGACGTCGGCCTCCAGGGACGCCCACCAGAAGCGCTGCCGGACGACTGCCACGGTTCTTCGCACCCCAGGATGACAGGAGAGCTTAGAACCGTGACAGAAGTCCAGGACCGCAGCCCTAGCCTCTGGTGGGACGTAGAGTCTGTTCTTCAGTCCGGTTCCGGGGTCCAGGTCTCGTGTCAGGGCCTCCCGGACGGTCTTCTCCACGTCCCAGGTAAGGGCGGCCACGATAGCGGACTCCGGGATGATGGGATCCGGGGGATCCGACGACTCCGTTTTGACCTCATCTTCATGTACCCGGGACAAGGCATCCGATCTTTGATTTTTGGTCCCGGGACGGTAGGTGATCCGGAAGTCAAAACGGCCGAAGAACAGTGACCAGCGGGCTTGCCTGGGATTCAGCCGCTTGGCGGTCCTGATATACTCCAGGTTCCGGTGGTCAGTGAAAACCGTGAACGGCACTGACGTTCCCTCCAACAGATGTCTCCACTCCTCAAGAGCCTCTTTCACCGCAAGGAGCTCTCGATTGCCGACATCATAGTTCCGTTTGGCTGGGGTCAACCTGCGGGAAAAATAGGCACACGGGTGAAGGACCTTATCGGTCTTTCCGCTCTGGGATAGCACGGCTCCTATCCCTGAGTCCGAGGCATCCACTTCAACCACTAACTGGCGACTAGGATCGGGCTGCACCAGAACAGGTGCAGACGAGAAGCGCCGTTTCAACTCCTTGAACACGGCATCGCAACGATCCGACCAGGTGAAGGGGACTTTTGGAGAGGTCAGGGCTGTCAGGGGGCTAACTACCTGACTGTAGCCCTTAATGAACCTCCTGTAGAAATTGGCAAAGCCTAGGAACTGTTGCAACTTCCTACGGCTTGTGGGTTGGGGCCAGTCTCTCACCGCCGCGACCTTGGCCGGATCAGGAGCGACGGAGTTGGAGGAGATAATGAACCCCAAGAAGGACAAAGACGTGCGGTGGAACTCACACTTCTCGCCCTTCACAAACAGCCGGTTCTCCAACAACCGCTGCAGGACCTGACGTACATGCAGGACATGGGTCTCAGGATCCGGAGAAAAAATGAGAATATCGTCCAGATATACGAAGACGAACCGGTGCAGGAAATCCCGCAAGACATCGTTAACCAACGCTTGGAAAGTCGCGGGAGCGTTTGTGAGACCGAACGGCATGACCAGGTACTCAAAGTGCCCCAAGGGGGTGTTAAATGCCGTCTTCCACTCGTCTCCCTTCCGGATCCGAACCAGGTGATACGCATTTCTAAGATCGAGCTTAGTGAATATTTGGGCTCCATGCAGGGGCGTGAACACTGAATCCAACAGGGGCAACGGGTATCGATTGCGAACCGTGATCTCGTTCAGCCCCCTATAATCAATGCATGGACGAAGACCGCCGTCTTTTTTACCCACAAAAAAGAAACCTGCACCCATCGGGGAGGTGGAATTCCGGATCAACCCGGCAGCTAACGAGTCCCGGATGTAGGTCTCCATTGATTCGCGCTCAGGCCGTGAGAGGTTGTACAGCCTGCTGGACAGGAACTCACTGCCCGGAACCAAATCAATGGCACAATCATAAGGACGGTGGGGAGGAAGAGTGAGCGCCAGATCCTTGCTGAACATGTCGACAAGGTCATGGTACTCCACCGGCACCGCCCCCAGATTGGGCGGGACTCTGACCTCCTCCTTAGCTCGGGAGCCGGGAGGAACCGAGGAACCTAGACACACCCGATGGCAGGTCTCGCTCCACTGAACCACTACCCCGGACGGCCAGTCAATCCGGGGATTGTGCTTCAACATCCAGGGAAATCCTAAAACCACACGGGAGGTGGCCTGAGTCACAAAAAACTCGATCACCTCCCGGTGATTCCCTGACACCACCAGAGTTACAGGTGGTGTCTTATGCGTGATCGGAGGGAGAAGGGAGCCATCTAGTGCCCGAACCTGTACAGGCGAGGTAAGCGCCACCAGAGGGAGCCCTATCTCCCTAGCCCATCTGCTATCCAACAGATTCCCCTCAGAGCCCGTGTCCACCAGTGCTGGGGCCTTCAGGGTTGAGTCCTCATACAGGATCGTGACTGGGAGTCGTGTAGCAATGTGGGTGTGTCCCACGTGAATGTCTCGACCCACCCCTAGCCCAGTCTCTAGGAGCGGGCGTTTGGAGTTTGACCGCTCGGGGCAGTCTCTTACGTGGTGCTCTGTCGAGCCACAAACAAAACAAGCTCTGTGGGCCTGCCTCCTCTGTGCATCTGGTGCCCTAAATGTTGCCCTACTCGTGTCTTTAGCTTCGTCAGCAGGGGGAGCCGTGGCCCCACGGAGCGCAGGGGCCGTGGAGCGTGGGGAAGGCGGAGCGCGGTCGGATCCGGAAGGGAGAGGGACGGCGCGTGCCCGGCCACGCCCTTCGTCTCATTCCCGCCGACGTTCTTCTAACCGGTTGTCCAACCGTATGACAAGATCGATGAGCCCGTCTAAATCCCGCGGTTCGTCCTTAGCCACCAGGTGCTCCTTGAGAACCAACGACAGTCCGTTTACAAAGGCGGCGCGGAGGGCAGTGCTATTCCAGCCGGACCTCGCAGCCGCGATGCGGAAGTCGACTGCATAGGCAGCTGCGCGCCGACGCCCCTGTCTCATCGACAGTAGCACGGTTGAAGCGGTTTCTCCTCTATTGGGGTGATCGAACACGGTTCTGAACTCCCTCACAAACCCATCATATGTCTGAAGGAGCTGTGACTTTTGCTCCCAGAGCGCTGTAGCCCAAGCGCGTGCCTCGCCGCGAAGCAGGTTTATTACATAAGCTACCTTGCTAGCGTCGGTCGCGTACATGACTGGACGCTGTGCGAAGACGAGCGAACACTGCATAAGAAAATCCGCGCACGTCTCCACACAGCCTCCGTACGGCTCTGGGGGGCTTATGTATGCTTCCGGGGAAGGTGGGAGGGGTCGTTGAACGACCAGTGGAACGTCAATGTTACGCACAGGGTCTACGGGAGGGAGAGCCGCAGCGGCGCCCGGAGGGCGCGCTTCCACCTGCGCGGCGAGAGCCTCCCCCCTGCGGTTCAGGAGGACGTTCTGCTCGGTCATCAAATCTAACCGAGTCGTGAAAGCGGAGAGGATCCGCTGCAACTCACCGATTACCCCTCCTGCGGATGCCTGCGCGTCCTGTTCTTCCATTGGCCATTCAACAGCCGGTTGACACCCCTCGGGATCCATGACGCTGGCCGAGGTATCCTGTTGTGAAAGTGTAGGAACACGGACCCACAACAGGGGGCGCAAATGAACGGACAATGGAGGAGTCGAATGACACTGCTTTTACTGCTGTGAAACAGGCACAACAAATACAACCGATTACAATACTGAAATGGAGTCCAATTACAACGGTGTCGTGTGGGCAGGCTCGACGATAGGAGACGTCTGTCCAAGTCGAACCGGAACCAACCCGATTTCCTCTGCCACCGAACCCCGGGAATACTGGAGCCGCCAAGTCCCGAATTCCCAGGTGGCCACTGCCTCCGCTCGTCGGATCCGGTACTGCTGGCAAGAAACAGAAACAGTCAGGTGTGGATGCGGCTGCACCCAGCAACACGGAGGGTGGAGAGTCCACCTCCACCTCTCGTCAACAACAATGTAGGAAGGTGAGTACTTATCCGAATATTGTCTAGTAGTCAGCTGTCCTACAGATAATCAAACGAGAATACAATTAAAGTTACACGTGTGTGCAGGCTGAGATGGTTACCTCTTTGGTAAGGCGATATCTCGGCAAATGAGGTGGAGATGCCGTCCTGTTGATATACCTCCTTGTTAATTGGGATCAGCTGTCTCCAGTGATGGGTGGCAGCTGTCATCCTGGCTGCTCCTGTAAGGCGGCAGCGCCCTCCGGTGCCTGGAGCCCGCACTCCAGGCAGGGCGCCCTCTAGTGGTGGTGGGCCAGCAGTACCTCCTCTTCAGCGGCCCACACAACACTTGTGGCATCATATTCAATAACACGTGAGGCTGTAATTACTGCCAAAGGTGCATCAACAAAGTATTGAGCAAGGGAGTGAATACTTATGCATACATGATTTTGGGATAAATTATCATCATCATCAAACCTTTATTTAACCAGGATAAAAACTCATTGAGATCAAAAATCTCTTTTACAAGAGTGTCCTGGCAAGTGGCAGCAGTGCGGTTACAAATAAATACAAAAACACGTACAAATAAATACATACACACTTTCACTCAACATAATCAAGTGTGTCTTATTTTAGCATTAGCAAAAAAAAAAACCTTCATGTCATTATGGGGTGTTGTGAGTGGAAAAAAATGAATTTACTCTATTTTGGAAAAAGGCTATAACATAACAAAATGTGGAAAAAGTGAAGCACTGAACAGGTTCCAGATGCACCGTACCTTCTGCACCATCTGTTCTGTGGGGTCTCTTTGGTGGTTTGCGTATTTGTTTAATAGCTCTCTATATGGCGACAGAGCAAGTTCGACAAAGTCTTTCTCAGAGACATCCGATTTGCAGTGTTTCTGGACCATACTTAACCTGGGTGTGACGTTATTACCAGTCATGACTTACAACTTCCAAGGCAACTGGAACACTGCATAACACCACTTTGAGTGGAGCTGTGGAGCTCGGCAGTGGAGTCAGCTGTTAAAGTGGCTGTTGAGCATGAAAAGCATGCACTCTCTCTCAAGCCAGTGTAAGACAGAAGTCATAATGCTTGATCAATATTTGCTATCTTGACTGTAAACGTACAAAACTTGAGGCGGTAGAATGCAGAAGCCTCTAATCAGGTTTATTTGTCCTGCTTGCTTGTCGTTACACATGCTGACTGTGATACAGCAGACACAAGGAGCTTCAGGCAGCACGTGCTGTTCTTGGTGTCAGGACGACCTACCGCCTGCATCCATCTGCTTCTCCAGTTCACTTTTCTTTTTTTAAGCTTTTGCATCTTTTATTCCTATGGCCATTATTTATTAGGTTAATTTTTACTTATTTTTTGTGTATCCTTGCATAGCAGTTGGATTTTAGATAGTGTATTTTTTATTATTATTACTTATTTGTTGCTTTTGTATAGCACTTGATTTCAAATATTATGCTTTTTTATGTTTTCTCGTTCAGCATGGCAGGAGTTTTTTTTGTTTTATCTAATCATTATGGAAATTTTTGTATTTCTTATGCTTGTTTTATTTCTTTATGCTTTATTTGTGATGCATGCTGCAAATGATTTTCCTTTGTAGTCCAGCAATATTAGGTCATTTTTTGGGCCAAGGTTGGAAAAAATTAGTAGAAAGCTGAAAATTGCTGGATGCAATCCTTGAACCATCTTAAACATGCTAAAAGTCAACATGTATCCTCCTTGAGCATTTCCTGGTATGACGTCATGATGACATGAGTGTGATCAGCGGAGCCTTTTGCTCTGAAGTGAAACAGCAGTTGAAATGGAAGGATGGAGGTCTGGCTCAGTGTTGTTGAGGATGAAGAAATGCAACTTGGCATGTTGCCTGCTGTTTTTCTCTCCTTGACATATTTGCTGTGACATTGCCACCACAACCCAGGCTTAGCCATGGTCTGATAGGGAGCCGTCGCTTACTGTTAGCCTCACTGACCGGTTAGCCATCATCCCACAAGTAAATGTGTGCATGTGATAAGCCCCCTCGTCTAACTTGAATGAACACTCGCACAGTGTGGTGCACTGTTCCAACCTTTTTTTTCAGAGCCCCGTATTTGTAAGAAAGAAAAGCTGAGCCCCCCCCCCATGATAAAGTGATTTATCCCATTTTGGGAAGGAAAAAAACATGGCAAAGTTATTTTTATTAGTTCTGATTGTAATGTGTGTTGTTATGACTTTATTTAATATGGAAACTTTCAGTATTGATAATCTCAGCAGACAAATCTTGGGCACCCGTGGGATCTTTCGCACGTCTCTATGGAGGACTCGGACCCCACATTTGGAACCAGGGCACTAAAGGGCCACTAAAGAGTGAAAACGTATAAAGTTTTTCAGTGCATAATTTTGCATTTGTCAGAAGTACAAGTGAGTCAACTGTCACTTTGTAAGCATTGCACCAGTAAATACATCTGTGTTTGTCTGGTGCAACCACATTTATTTAATAGTTTGTACTTTCATTGCAAAAGATGCAAAAAAGAACTGACAGTCACACAGGACTGAATATGTTATCCTGCATGTGCTGCTGCATGCACGCGTAAAAATAATTATGGTTTCCAGATCCATGTTAAAGATAAACGGTCAAACACACTCTCCTCCACAGTCGCGTGACTTATCATTTCCGATTTCAGCTCCTTCATTCAACCATGTCTGTATGTGAGAGAAAGAGAGTACAAACGACAGCCTGGATCTGCCAAGGCAGCATGTGCGTCACTCGGCTTGCGTCTGTGTCAGGCCAGAGAAACCATGGCCCACTTGATAAGCAAAACGCTGTGTTTATTTATATATATGATGCCAGGGAGAGAGGGATTAGAGGGGATGCTGGTGCCGGTGGAAAGATTAGATAGAAAACAGCTCACAGAGGTGTGCAAAGGAGGGTGAGAGCAGACATGAGAAATGATTTGCTGCAGTTTCTTACGTGCATATGTAATCTAACAACTCTGTGTATCTTGTAATACGCAGAGTGAAATGGGGTGAAATTTGAGGGTGAGAGGAGCCATCCGGTGAAAATGTGTTCGCTGCTGTTATCAGTTTAGGTCAGAGCCACATTCTGCAACAACAGCTGAGCTGCACAAACACTCAGCCTTCCCTTGAGATTCTTGTGTTTGTATAATTACTTTTTTTGCAGGGGGTGGGTGGGGGGGGAGCTGTACTTTTCTTGCTCTTTCAAAGTCTCACCTCCTTTGCTCTAATGGTCTGGCATCTGTCAGGGGCTTTCAAATTCAGGCATCTTGCACATTATTAATGTGTTAAATGCAGCAACAAATCAGGCTATTTGTGGTGCAAATCATTTGATTTTTATGTGAATGTACATGAAATGCTCTCACTGAATAACACTGGTAGTCAGACATACATTTCTGTGGTTGCAGGAGTGGATGGATTTTTGCAGATACTGTACGAGGTCTGTTAGAAAAGTATCGTACCTTTTTATTTTTTTCAAAAACTATATGGATTTGAATCACGTGTGATTACATCAGCCAAGCTTGAACCTTCGTGCGCATGCGTGAGTTTTTTCACGCCTGTCGGTTGCGTCATTCGCCTATGGGCAGGCTTTGAGTGAGCACTGGTCCAGCCCTCTCGTCATTGTTTTATTGCGAGGAAATGGCGGAATGATTTGGGCTTTTTTTCCATCAGAATTTTTTCAGAAACTGTTAGAGACTGGCAGCTGGAAACCATTCGAAAAATGTATCTGGCTTTCGGTGAAAATTTTACGGGCTTCACAGAGAATAAGGAGTGTTACTACAGCTTTAAGGACGGCCCACAATGGCGCACAGCCTATCTCGGCTTTCAGTGCTTACCAGTCGAGTGAGTATAAGAGAAATTGTGGAGAGCTGGGCATGTCCCAACTTGTCCTCTGACACTCCGAAACGGAGGTGTTCCTTTGTCTCGCTTCATCAGCGAATCGGTCGTGACGCGCGAAGCCTCCGAGTGGCTTTCCATTACAAAATCTCTTGTTAAAAGTGAAATCTGCCGGAAAATGGCTGATGTCCAGCTCTTGTGATAACCAGAGAAATTGCACACGGCCATCCCGGCTCCACACAGCCATCCATTTAGAAATGATGTGGTGGTTTCTGCCTCTCAATGGCGGCTCGGAGCGCGGCATGCCGTGCGCCATTGTGGGCCATCCTTAAAGCTGTAGTAACACTCCTTATTCTCTGTGAAGCCCTAAATTTTTCACCGAAAGCCAGATAAATTTTTCGAATGGTTTCCAGCTGCCTGTCTCTAACAGTTTCTGAAAAAGTTCTGATGGAAAAAAAGCCCAAATCATTCCGCCATTTCCTCGCAATGGGCCTCATGTATCAACGTTGCATACGGTGATATTTGAGCATATATGGGGTGTACGCCAAAATGGCTGCGCTACTTGGCATTTATCAATGTGGTCGTTGGCGTACGCTGCGCTGAAAATACCAGGTCGAGAGGTGGCGTAAATTATACACCAAAATGAACCAGCGCTGGAATCCATACAAAAATGAAGATGATCAACATGATAAACAGTGCCATTATACAAATCAATGCACATGTTACATAAATAAGACTTTCCTGATTATACTACATAATAATCAATACAAATCCCGCCTTTGCGGGATTGTTATGGAGCACGATCCGTGGCCACAGCATTACTGCAAAGAAAGCGCTGCTCGCCTTTTTCTCCAGACTTCAAGCCTGGAGCCAGAGCAGCGCTGAGCTTAACTTCATGTGGTGTGATCGTTTTAGACTATGAAATTGATAATAACAACTGTAGTTTCGTCATTCCCTTAATTCGCCCGTGCTGCAACCAGGTTTTGTCGTCTCCATTCGGTTGTCACAATAAAATAAATACAGAAATCTGACAGATTAGGCGTGTCTTATTAACTGAGCGAGCAAATATCCACATGTCAAGAATTATTGACATGTGAAAAGAGAATACAGTGGTCCCTCGCTATAACGCCGTTCACCTGTCGTGGCCTCGGAGTCTCGCGGAGTATTTAGTCCAATTTTGCATGCTTTTTTTTTTTACAATGTTCTGTGTTCTGCGTATCTGTTTATAAGAATCTTGTTGCCCAGAAGAGAAAAGAGCGCCAACAACTACTCATAACTGTGTTTGTCACACGGAAACAAACACCTGCTGCAGCCAAGTGTGAGTGGGAAAAGGCGTAGCGCCAGGACGCAGAGGCCCGATCTGTGACATACTGGTCAGTCACTATTAATAATTTCTTATGTGTCCGACCTCGTTCGTTGATCGTTAAAATTAATTTGTTAGTTCTAAATGCCATCATAATTATTTATAGGAAAACTGTTATATGGCTGGGGGGGCCTGGCTGCCGGTTTGTTTGTCTTTTGGTTTCCTCCCAGGTGGCGTGCATTTGGGACTGAGTGGCTGTGTTGCTGAGGCTGTCAGGACCTCACCCTGATCACCTGCGACTCGTCAGGACTCACAGCTGTGGTGCATCTGGATGGATTGGAACATGTTGGCATTTAAGACTGGAGTGCACAGTGTGTATTTGCCAGAGACTCGACCTTGTGACCAGACGGGTGAGATCGTCGTCTCGGGAGCCATCTCATCAGCAGCGGATGCTGAGAACGTCCAGGTTTGATGCACAGTCTGTGAAAGAGGAGGGGGTGAGGTCTCACGCTCGTCAGCACACTTCCTGAGGTACGTTAGATTTTGTGACTAACAGTTATACAGTCAGTAAATGTGGTGTCCCTCACACCTTATTGTATTGAGCTGTTTGTTAGTCATGTATCAGCTTCCACTGCAGTGGAGTTTTGTGAACGGGAGGTTCATGCCTGCAGGTTCGGAAGCTGATCAGTAATCAAGCCAGGAAGTGTTTGCTGTTTGTACACCCTTAAGTGTTCTGTGTGTAGAGTGTGGACTCACATAATGGTTCCTTCTTTCACAGACTCGGTTGTTGCAGCCACCTGGGGGGTGTCGGCGGGGTCCTTGGGTCCGAAACAGCTTCTGGCTCCGGACCGTTAGCGCTGCTGGGAGCTCACCACGCCAGGCCGCACCTTTTTATTATATTTCACTGTTATGTATTAAATTCAGTTAGCCTTTGTACCGTGCTCTGCTTATTTCATACTGGGTCCTTCAAACGCTGGTCGGTTCTCCGAGCTGCGTCCGACACATAACAAAAACGTTCTATTTTTATTTCTCAAACAAATGTTTGGGCCTGAAAACAGTTTGGTATTATTTTCCTACTAAGGTTTGAACTTTGAGAGTGTTTACACACGAGAGAAAAGTGAAAAAATGTTCATGACCGGTTTGAGAAAGTGTATAAACTGTGTAGTGAGGGGTTTTACAGCTTTGAAACGTCTATAATAATTGTAAAAAATAACGCTGACTACGTTGCGGTTTCGCGTATTACAGGCTATTTTTTAGAACGTAACTCCAGCGATTAATGAGGGACCACTGTAACACTTTATTGATTATATACTACAAAACAATTGATACGACAGCCGCTTTTGACGCTCTATTGGCACGCGTCGTGATTGGTGGAGTTCTTTTTCATTGCCGTCTTTCCGGCTTCCATGTCGTAAAATGAGGGTGTGTCTGAAGCAGAGTCTGAATATTTATGGGCGTGTTTATTATAATTACGATTGTTTCCACCCGCCGCATTTATCAAGGTCACGTCAGGCATATGCCAGAAATGGGCAGGTGCGCACTGCTTGATACATGTCACGGCGACTTTGGTGTATTTCAAGTTTACGCCATAAGTTTACACCACAAGTGCGCAACATTGATACATGAGGCCCACTGAAACAATGACGAGAGGGGTGGAGCAGTGCTCACTCAAAGCCTGCCCACAGGCGAATGACGCAACCGACAGGCGTGGAAAAACTCACGCATGCACACGAAGGTTCAAGCTTGACTGATGTAAAAACATATGAATCAAATCCATATAGTTTTTGAAAAAATAAAAAGGTCCGTTACTTTTCTAACAGACCTCGTAATTCTGCTTTCATGACTTCACGAGGAGATGTCACTTAATTGCCAGTACCAAATAGAAAATGTTGGTATCCCTGTTTGGTTGTTAGTCTATTAGCAGGACATCTCAAAAACATGGACAGAATTCAGTGAATGAGGGAGAAGAGATTGGTCTTGAGTTACGGAAGAGTTACATTTTGGTAATGTCAAGTTGAGCCCAAATGTGCAGGCAGTAATCAACCAGATAGCAAGGTGCAAAAGCAAGGTGATTTATTACTCCAGACAAAAGCATAATTTCAAACCAGCAAACAATGACAATAACGTGGGTACCAAAACTCCAGTATAAACACAAAACAAAAATCTACAAGAAGGGTCCCAACACCAAAAACCTAACAAAGAAACAAGAGGTAACGACAAAGATTCTCAGACTACTTATGACTGACAAGGATGGACCAACAAAAGGAACTGGTAAACAAACAGGGAAAAGGTGCGGCTTAAAACACAAATGAACGACAGGTGTGAGAAATCGGGGAGACAAGTTCGAAATACATGTGACAAACTAAATAACCAAAAGTGACTCAAAAGTAAACAGACATCTAAGGGTGAGGAGAGGCAAAACATTACCTAAGAAGAAGAACACGCAAAAGCAAAAACAACAATGGAACCCAAAGGTGTACAAAGTGTCAACCAGGGAACAATATAATGAGAACATAAATGCCAAGGAACAATTAAACCCAAACCAAGAAAACACAAGCAAAAGGCTAGCATGAAATTCAAAAAGGTAACTGAGTGCAAACTGGGGGAGCTCAACATGAAAAACAGGTAACCACTGGGCAAAAACATGATGACAAACCACAGACAGAGGACCAATCACAAAGATGATGAAGAGACAGACCACGGACAGAGGACACCCAGAAATGACTGACAAAGATGGGATAACACACACTGAATACAAAAGGGGCGTGGACAGAAGACCATAAACATATGAACGTAGACACAGAAACAGACAGGGTTCCGAACACTAACCCTCACAAAGACATAAACGAAGGACACACCACAACAAGAGTTACAATTTCAGACAGGTGAGGATTCAGAATAAAATTACAGGACTGCAGCAGTGGGAATATTTTGCTTCCAACCGTGATTAATGGGATGTCAGGTATTCAAAACCTTAAGAGTATATTAAGTCCCAATTCATGACAATTTAATTTGAGACTTACAATGCATGACATGTTGCTCACATTGCAGAGATGTGAGTGACTTTGTGCCATTTATTTTATTAACAAGGCATCGAGAGGATTGCAGTGGTTTGGTTTTTGACTTTGTATGACAAATTAACATCACGTTATCCACCATATTACATGAGGATACCGATGGATGAGGTCAGTGATTATCTTTCATTGTTGCCATGTAGCCTACATGTACATAAAAAATAATAGGGATAAAGTTCACAGAAGCCTATAAGAAACAGTAATGTGTTTATCCTAGTGGTGCCACCACACAGCTGGCCAAATACTATACAAGGCTTTTGCCACTGTGGAATTGCGAGAGTCGGAAAATAACCAACTTTGTATCCCTTGTCATCAGAACTCGTTTTGGTTGTTGGAACAATGTGGATTCTGTAAGCCGCTGCATTAACTCTCAAAGTCGTCATGGTTACACATTAGTCTTGTGAGATTTGTTCGAGTCGTATGAATAGAGTGTGAAAACACTTAGGAGAGGTAGAATTCACACAAAAACATCAGACCACCTGCATTAGTGGGTAGACATTATATGTGCGATACAGGCTCTTCTGATGAGCATAATCTACCATAAAACAATGATGAATTTACCACGATCTTGTGTGCTGACATGTCTTTGTTTTCCATGTTTGACACTCATTCATCTGTTGAGGATTGACGGTGATCCATGCAAACACATTGAAAAACACCTGTTTTATTTGATTCTTTTCACTATGATGGCCGGAGCCACTGCAGGCGAGCTTTGCTGCAGATGTAAAAACTGGACTTTACACAAAGTGTGGGATGTTTCAGCCATGGATGTTTCAGATGTTCTGGTGTACATTTCAGCCAAACCGAATGCCATAATGTGGATATTGTGAGCAGAAATGACATCTTTCACAGCACTATGTTTTCATGGAAGTGGAGTACCAATGTGTTATTTTTAGTCCTGCATAGGTAAATTAGTACTGTCACAGCAGCAGTGATAATACTACACTGTATGTACAACAGTAGGGCTGAGTAAAATGTGCAAATAGAAGGCAGGGCAAATACCTAGACAGAGCAAATCAAGAGAACGTTAAATAGAAAAATACTAGATACATTTTTAGCAGGACACAAATACAGTTTGTTCAGTGAGTAGAATAAGTCCAGAGTGTGTACAGTGAAGCAGATTTGCCAAAAGTATTGTACAGTTTGTTGACCTGGAGATATATCAGCACTTTGGAAAGATCCCCCCCCCCCCCCCAATTAAAAATGAAAGTTGGTTAAACACCCACCCTAAAATAAATTTACATATTTCATGACCACATGTTGTATAAAGGTGATCATCCTTCTGGGATGTTCGACATTTCTGGTGCCTGGGTTCTCTGGTCAGTTGTGAACCACCAAATCTTGGTGAGCTCACAAAGGCCGTGAAACAGGTGAGGGCGGGGAAAGCTCCAGGGATTTGTGCAACTGGAGCTGTTTTCACCCATCTCAAACAAAAATTGTTTGAGATGGGTATCATCCCTGGAAGAAAGGACTTGTCCCAATTTAGAAAAGAAAGAATGACCATATTGTTTGTAACAACTATAGGGGCACTGCTCTCTATGCCAGGGAAGGTGCTTGCAAGGATTATTCTTAATAGGGTTCAGTTCTAGTTACTTGCTGCTCAGTGACAGCAGGAACAGTCTGGCTTCACAACCCAAGACATCAACTACTGATCGCATTTTAGCTCAGAGTACTTATAGAACACAAGCATGAATGTTGACCGCGCTTCTTGCAGCATGTGTTTATTTTTGCAAAGGGTTGGATTCAGCTGATGGGACTGTTCTCTGGGACATCTTGAGAATTCATCCCCAAGAAATTTCTGGACATCATAGCCAGCCTGCCAGATAGTGCTGTGTCGAGTGGAGCCAGAGACTGAGTTTTTCCAGGTGAAAACTGGTGTTCATCAGGTGTGTGTTCTGGCTCCTACACTGTTTAATACTTGCATGGGCTGAGTGTTGGGTAGATTGTGGAAAGCAGTGACTTTTGCTTTTGTTGGTGAGGAAAGGTTTACTGACCTTGACTTTGTCGGCAATTATGTGACCTTTGTGGAATCAGAGTGTCTGGGTTTGAGATTGTCCTGGATAAAGACCAAAATTCAGGCTTTTACTGACTTTGTGGACTAGGCCATCAGAAGTGTATCTGTATGTTGGAAAGTGTTAAACTTGTACAGATATTCACTTATGTTGGCAGTGACATACATGCCTCCTTTGAGATTGAGAGATGCCTGAGAAAAGATTAGGGAGTCATGAGGGTTCTGGATAGAAGTCTTTCACTATGCCGATATCTTTGCAGGTGAACAAAGATCCAAGTCTTCAGGGTTGTGGTGCTACCTGTCTTGCTGTGTGGTTGGGAGACTTGGATGCTAACCAGTGACCTAATTCACCAACTGGATGTCTTCAGAGGATCGTTGGGTACTGCTAGAATGACTTTGTATCAAACGAGCTGTTACTAAGAGAGACATAGATGAGGATTATTCCTTGCATTGTGAGGGAGCGTCAGCTTCAACATTTTTGTCATGTTTCTATGTGCATGATCCAGTACGCAGGTGTCTGAGTATCAAGGACCCCAGTAGTTGGAGAAGGTCCAGGGGATGCCCTCGTTTCACCTGGCTGCGGCGAACAAATGGTTAATTTTAGAGATGTGGGAATGGGCCTGGGTGGTTGCCAATCGGGACCCAAGGTGGTGTGTGTACATACAGTGAGGCAAATACTTTTTTGAGCCACTGTTGATTTTGCAAGTTTTCCCACCTACAAAGAATGTGGAGGTCTGTAATTTTTAGCGTAGGTACACTTCAAATGTGAGAAACAGAATCTACAAAAAAATTCAGAAAATCACATTGTATGATTTTAAATAATTAATTTGCATTTTATTGCATGAAATAAGTATTTGATCACCTACCAACCAGCAAGAATTCTGGCTCTCGCAGACCTGTTAATTTTTCATTAAGAACCCCTCCTATTCTGCACTCATTACCTGTATTAATTGCACCTGTTTGAACTCGTTACTTGTATAAAAGACACCTGTGCACACACTCAATCAATCAGACTCCAACCTATCCACCATGGCCAAGACAAAGAGCTGTCTAACACTCTAAGGCTGGGATGGGCTACAGGACAACAGGCAAGCAGCTTGGTGAGAAGGCAACAACTGTTGGCATAATTAATAGAAAATGGAAGAAACACAAGATGACTGTCAATCTTCCTGAGTCTGGGGCTCCATGCACGATCTCACCTCGTGGGGTAAGGATGATTCTGAGAAAGCCCAGAACTACATGGAAGGACCCGGTCAAAGATCTGAAGACAGCTGGGACCACAGTCTGAAACATTACATTAGTAACACACTACACCGTCATGGTTTAAAATCCTGCAGGGCAGCAAGGTCCCCCTGCTCAAACCAGCACATGTCCAGGCCTGTTTGAAGTTCACCAGTGACCATCTGGATGATCCAGAGGAGGCATGGGAGAAGGTCATGTGGTCAGCTGAGACCAAAATAGAGCTTTTTGGAATCAGCTCCACTCGCCATGTTTGGAGGATGAGAACGACCCCAAGAACACTGTCCCAACCATGAAGCATGGGGGTGGAAAGATCATTTTTGGGGGTGCTTTTCTGCAAAGGGGACAGGACGACTGCACCATATTGAAGGGAGGATGGATGGGGTCATGTGTCGTGATATTTTGGCAAACAACCTCCTTCCCTCAGTAAGAGCAGTGAAGATGGGCCGTTGCTGGGTCTTCCAGCATGACAATGACCTGAAACACACAGCCAAGTCAACTAAGGAGTGGCTCAGAAGGACGCATTTCAAGGTCCTGGAGTGGCCTAGCCAGTCTCCAGACTTGTACTCAATTGAAAATCAGAGCTGAAACTCAAAACCTGAAAGATCTGGAGAAGATCTGTATGGAGGAGTAGACCAAAATCCCTGCTGCAGGGTGTGTAAACTTAGTGAAGAACTACAGGAAATGTCTGTCTTCTGTATTTGCAAACAAAGGTTTCTGTACCAAATATTAAGGTGTGTTTTTCTATTGCATCAAATACTTATTTCATGCAATAAAATGTTAATGATTTAAAAATCATACAATGTGATTTTATGATTTTAGATTCTGTCTGTCACAGTTGAAGTGTACCTATGATAAAAAAAATTATAGACCTCTCTATTCTTTGTAGGTAGGAAAACTTGAAAAATCGACAATGGGTCAAATACTTATTTGCCTCACGGTATGTGCAATGACAATAGAGGCTTTATTCTATTTGTGATGAAGACAAACATTTTATTGAAATATATGGAGGGGTGGCCCATTCTGAGAAACGTATAATGCAGAACTTTGAGTACAATTGTGAGTATGCTACATCAGCAAATATATACACTCACTGGAAGAAGTGCAGATTGTACAGTCTAACAGCAGTAGGCAGGAAGACCCTGCAACTCCTCTCTCTGACACTTTGGGTGAGTCTTTCTGTCACTGAAAGAGCTGCCCGGTGCTGTGATTGTGTCCTGTAGCGGATCAGACTGGTTTTCCAGCAGAGATGACAGCTTGGCAGTTTAATTCAAGTATTGAAAATATAGATGGCATGTGTTTCTATGGTGTATTTGAATGTCTAATCCTAATATTACATGGATACTTATCAGTATGCATTAGGACAAGGTAAAAATGTCTGCCCACCTCTTACACCAATGTCCCACATTCATGGTGGGTTAAAAGGTGGAAGCACCCCCACAGTGAACAGTTTTGTGGTTCAGTAGCTACACTGTGAAAAACAAATAAGATGCAATAGTATGCTGTTTTTACCCGAGGCCATCAAATATGGCCATCAGGTATTACGAAGACTATGTGTCCGTCTGTCTGTCTGTGCTCAGCATAGGTCCAGTCCTCTTACTACCACAGTCTTCAAATTCACAGGGAACATTCTTGGGACACAGATTTTGGACAAATTCAAAGATGGCTAACCTTGACCTATTTTAAGAGGTTAAAAACTCACATTCTATTTCACTCTGTTCCGATTTTTTGGAGGGGTAGGGGCGACAGCCAATCAGAGTAGAGTGGCACAATGACATCAGAGGCTGGTCTAGCTAGCTTCGTTTGTGTGTAAATATTACCTATTTGTCACATATTATGTAAATGCTAGTGAATAATAAACACTTCTAAACCTGAAAATGCTGTTTTTGTAACCTGATAGCACCTCTGGAGTGATTTACAAGACATTTAGCGGACGTCAGCGAGCACGCTAAATTCCTCTAACTCAAAGCTAACTTCCGCTCTTGTCAAAGGCTCATGTATGCGCACACACATGCCCTCCTGTACATGCCATTAAAACGTGAATATTTTTTATGATTGATTTGATAGAGGGGCGTTATTGAACATGTACGAATAGTACATAAGACAATAGGATCTTAATAATTAATGTAAATAATAATAAATGCATAATTACTTTTATCTAAAATATATATACTTTGTACTGGGAAACCAATTAAAATTGCAAATTATAAAGAAGACAATGCTCATAAGGCCGAGGGTTTTTTTGCTTTGCGTTATATTGTATTTTTTTTTATTTATTTTTTTTATGGTAAACCAGCAGCTGCAGTTACCAGAATAATTCTGTAAAAATACAGTAAAATATGTAAATACCTTTGATAGAACATGCAGTAAATTTTACAACACAAAGCTGTGGTAATTTACAAAAAAAATTTAAACCCATGAATCCAACAGCATTTTTTTTTTTTTTTTTTTTTTTGCCAAATTAACATTATCATGCTTTTTAAAATGACTTATTTCTGTAGACTGAATCAGATTGGTTCTTTGGATAAGCCGAGAAAGCAGCATGCCTAGAAAAGACAGCATTAATCACAGCATCTCTTTCTGTGCTCTTTATTCCAACCCTTCCTCACCTCAAACCATAAGGGTCTGTGTGCACATAGCTAACATCTTGCTAAAATTCAATTCAACAGTCATTAGCAATCAAAGCCACTGACATTTGGATTAAAGGACAATCTGCTCTCTTTAAAAATAATATGATATTCACCAATAACAAGTAGAACTGAAACAGATTAACTTCCTTTGGGAACCTCTCACTTCTGCTCATACCAGGCAGTTTGTGAAAGAATTCAATTGAAAGTTATTTGAAATGGTAAGGGGAGGTGATGGTCTAGTGGTTAAGCATTGGGCTTGAGTCCAGAGGATCCTCGGTTCAAATTCCAGCCTGACCGGAAAATTACTGGGCAAGGACCTTAATCCCCTAGTTGCTCCCGGTGTGTAGTGAGTACCTTGTATGGCAGCAGCCTCACATCAGGGTGAATGTGAGGCATTATTGTAAAGGGCTGTGAGCATCTCATGCAGATGGAAAAGCGCTATTTAAATGCAGTCCATTTGCCATGGTTCATTGAGTCAGTGAGGACTATGTGTATGACTGAAAATAAAAATATTTTAACTGATTTGAAAGATGTCTCTTAATGCCCACAGTGCAGTGATTGTTGGAAATGAACAAGCTCTAATGTAACTGGCCCCTGTCAGACAGTTGCCCTGCCCCCTTGAAACGAATGAGAGCGGCCACTGAGCCTGGATGTAAAATGAAGACTTTATTTACCCAAGCTGAGGTAAACAGAAGCCGGCAGGTGGGACTCGGAGGCTGCTTCCTGCCAGCCATTAGCGTGATAAATGGAGGTCATAACACTCAGGTGAACCCGAGTGGGCTGGATGATCGCTTACTGTGAGTCAGCAGCAGCTTCTGCTGTCAATACTGACCCTTTAGATGTGAATCGAAGCCGGTACGGCGTGTGCGCACCTGTCTGGGTGTGTGTGTGGGAGGCTTTCAGAAGGCTCATGGCGAGTTTCCACTGAGGTCATCTGCTGTCCTCTGACAATACGACAGTGTTCTCCTCGTTGTTTGATTGCAGCCTGCAGCCGCATGTGTCACACAAACATCTGTGATGAGGCGAAGCGTGGAAAGAGCAGCTCATTCTTCTAATTTTTCTGTTTCTGCGTGCTGTAGGCCCACATGACATCTCATTAAACTGCAGCTGTCATTGTACAAGCTCATTTTTCATGATATAAAAGGAGGTCCTATTTAAAATGTTTTATATAATTTGGTGCACCAAACAAGGTGATAAAAACAAGAAAGCAAAAAGCAGATTATTGTTGGTGTGCAATCGTCGCAAGCCATTTCTCTTCCGCATTGCAACACCATAAACTGAAAGATTCAGTTTGAAGACAGTATGTGCTACGGAACCTGACATTTGGCCTGAATAACTTTGACCTTCACCCAAATGACTGACCTCTACCTGACCCTGCAAAGGCAATTCTGGAATCCACATAATTACATTGAAAAAGAACCAACTTAATTAAATTGTTTCAATTGGTAACACCTGAATGAATTAAGTTCTTTGAAATTAAATTAGTCCACAATTACACACATGTGGTGGACAACCTAGGGAAAGTCATAATTTTGACATTACATTTGATGCAGTGACCTTGACTTGACATTTGACCCAATGACCTTGACCTTAAGGGCAATTCTGGGGTCAGCCTACGTGCACACACCACGTTTGGTGGAAATTTACCCAAACACCTAGGTGGAGTCATGGAATAAACACAGAAACATGCTCTTCTTGAATAGTATGATTCCATGACAGTCATCTTGTATCTCAACGTGTTTTTTGTTTGTTTTGATGTTTCAGTAATCATTCATTTTATGACTTTGAAGGTTTTAGTTTGAAAATACTAAATACATTGCATTTCATACAGTCAGGATCAGAAGTATTTGGGCACCCCACAGTCTTTGTCACTTGTCACTTGCCTATGTACTCCACAAAGGAGCTGAAATGAAACTATAAAGATGTGCTTGTCTTGTAGACTTTTGACTTTGATGAACAAAAAAAGCTATCCATTCAAAAATTACAGCCATTTTTATGTACAGTCCCTCAATTTTCAGAGGCCATAGTTAACTGGACAAACTAAATACAACCCCTGGCAAAATTATGGAATCACCGGCCTCGGAGGATGTTCATTCAGTTGTTTAATTTTGTAGAAAAAAAGCAGATCACAGACATGACACAAAACTAAAGTCATTTCAAATGGCAACTTTCTGGCTTTAAGAAACACTATAAGAAATCAGGAAAAAAAAAATTGTGGCAGTCAGTAACAGTTACTTTTTTAGACCAAGCAGAGGGAAAAAAAATATGGAATCACTTAATTCTGAGGAAAAAAATTATGGAATCATGAAAAACAAAAGAACGCTCCAACACATCACTAGTATTTTGTTCTGGCTTATATAACAGCTTGCAGTCTCTGAGGCATGGACTTAATGAGTGACAAACAGTACTCTTCATCAATCTGGCTCCAACTTTCTCTGATTGCTGTTGCCAGATCAGCTTTGCAGGTTGGAGTCTTGTCATGGACCATTTTCTTCAACTTCCACCAAAGATTTTCAATTGGATTAAGATCCGGACTATTTGCAGGCCATGACATTGACCCCATGTGTCTTTTTGCAAGGAATGTTTTCACAGTTTTTGCTCTATGGCAAGATGCATTATCATCTTGAAAAATGATTTCATCATCCCCAAACATCTTTTCAATTGATGGGATAAGAAAAGTGTCCAAAATATCAACGTAAACTTGTGCATTTATTGATGATGTAATGACATCCATCTCCCCAGTGCCTTTACCTGACATGCAGTCCCATATCATCAGTGACTGTGGAAATTTACATGTTCTCTTCAGGCAGTCATCTTTATAAATCTCACTGGAACGGCACCAAACAAAAGTTCCAGCATCATCACCTTGCCCAATGCAGATTTGAGATTCATCACTGAATATGACTTTCATCCAGTCATCCACAGTCCACGATTGCATTTCCTTAGCCCATTGGAACCTTGTTTTTTTCTCTTTAGGTGTTAATAATGGCTTGCGTTTAGCTTTTCTGTATGTAAATCCCATTTCCTTTAGGCGGTTTCTTACAGTTCGGTCACAGACGTTGACTCCAGTTTCCTCCCATTCATTCCTCATTTGTTTTGTTGTGCATTTTCGATTTTTGAGACATATTGCTTTAAGTTTTCTGTCTTGACGCTTGATGTCTTCCTTGGTCTACCAGTATGTTTGCCTTTAACAACCTTCCCATGTTGTTTGTATTTGGTCCAGAGTTTAGACACAGCTGACTGTGAACAACCAACATCTTTTGCAACATTGCGTGATGATTTACCCTCTTTTAAGAGTTTGATAATCCTCTCCTTTGTTTCAATTGACATCTCTCGTGTTGGAGCCATGATTCATGTCAGTCCACTTGGTGCAACAGCTCTCCAAGGTGTGATCACTCCTTTTTAGATGCAGACTAACGAGCAGATCTGATTTGATGCAGGTGTTAGTTTTGGGGATGAAAATTTACAGGATGATTCCATAATGTATTCCTCAGAATTGAGTGAGTCCATATTTTTTTCCCTCTGCTTGGTCTAAAAAGTAACCGTTACTGACTGCCACAATTACTTTTTCCTGATTTCTTATAGCGTTTCTTAAAGCCAGAAAGTTGCCATTTGAAATGACTTTAGTTTTGTGTCATGTCTATAATCTGCTTTTTTTTCTACAAAATTAAACAACTGAATGAACATCCTCCGAGGCCGGTGATTCCATAATTATTGCCAGGGGTTGTATAAGGACGATTGTCATATATAAATTACCATGAGCAGCAATATATATTTCTGCTTGGGACTACGGCAAGGACGGTCGCATTCCTCCCCTCTCCTCTCCTCCTTTCTGTTCTCTATCTCCAACCTTCAAAGTCCCAGCTTCACCAGACTGTGAATTCTTCAAATTAAGATTTGGATTAACCATGGAATTCATCAGCTGGTCTCTCAATGCTATTGACACCATTTTTTTTTCGACAAGGAAAACAGTGCTGGGGGACCCTGCTTGCCCTGATGGAACCTACCCAGTGGGCTATGCTCTCAACGCCTGAGAGAATGGAGTGTGACATGCTTGGCTCCACTCTCTGTGGAAGACGTTGAGAATTTATTTCTATTCGCTTTTGTGGTCGGCGGTTTGGTGCTGATTGGTTTGTGCGCTGCCCTGACCCACAGGAATATTAGCAAGATGGCTGCTTCCAGAATCTCATCCTCTCATCAGTCCGTCATGATTAATGAATTGGGCAATGCTGTGAAATCTCAGACTGCGTGTACTCTTGAACTCAAATGCAAAATGGATACCATCTTGGAGCCTATCGCTGCATTGCAAAGGAATGTGCTGCTGAGGACTGGAGAATATTCTTCATAAATTTGGACTCTAGATGGTCAGAGGTGCAGTAAAGGGAATTCTGTATCTCTCCGCCTAACATCAACATGGCAGCCTTATCGGCTCCTAAAGGCCAAATTCCCTGCTCTTCCCCCAGAAGGACCTACGCCCTTGGTGAAGGAATTCAGCTCCCCCTTCTCATCTATCTACCTCCCCCCCCAACCAACATCAGAACACACACGGACAGAAACTGACAGAAACTTAACTCATCTGCACACAACACATGTCTCCATCCCTGTTACCCCCCCCCCGTCTCTCGTCTCCCCTCACCCTGGCTACCTTCCTGCCACCCTGGAGGCAGAGTGTTTTTTTATTGCTGCAGCCTTCACCCATTTTGCCTCAATTCGGATGAAGGACTGCTTCAAGTTTAGTGCACATAAACAATGTTAAATGTATATGTGTTGTCTTTAATTCTGATGTGTGCCATTATTACGTTCAACTAGTAAAATAATTAAATACAGTGTATTTAACTTCAACCAAATAAGGAGGTCAATGACAGATCAAGATGTTCTTGCACTGTATGATTTTTTTTCTCATGCAGGTTACCTCGTAACCAGCTGGTCTCTAACAGGTGTGACAATTCTAAAACTGATTGAAAGGATTTATAAAAGAGCACTGAAAATTTTAGATAAAAGACCATTTTTGTATCATCGTAAAATTTTAACAAAGTACAACTTATTTAGTTTTGAAAATTTTATAAAATTTAAAATGCTTGTCTAATATATAAAACTTTACATGGGTTGGCTCCTCCACCTCTTGCAAATTATATTAAATATAGAACAACTGGTCCGAGGGTCACCAGAGCCATAAGTAGAGGGGACTGTGAAGTGTCAGTGCAAAAAACAGCTTTTGCACAAAATGTTCTGTCCTGCAAAGGCAGTGTCCAATGGAACGCTTTGCCAACTACAGTGAGGGAGGCCCAAAGCTTTAAAGCTTTTAAAAGTCACTTAAAGGAGTGGCTCAAATCAAAAATGTGAGCATTATGAACTCAATTGTAGAAACTAGGAAGAACTGTAGGGAATGTGCAATGCACTACAGCACTTTATAAGTTATTGTTCTTAAAGCTATGGTTTTTAACATACATGTCAACCTATATGGATTGTCCATAAATTATACGGATTTTCCCGAGCTTCAGAGTCATACGGACATACAAATAAAGTCTTTCGGATATTCAGGGTTTGGTCTGCAGCAGCTCTGTAATCAACCGTTTCTGCAGCGCGACTCCACTTTGAAGCGTGAGCCATTGAAGCAATGCTTCAATCCACTAGTTCATTGGTTCTTTGATTCGCTGCTCTTCAGAAATGGCAAGTCCGCTTCTTAACTCCTCTCAAAGCCATTAAAATACCGTGAGTCACTTTTGTGTGGATTAAAGTCACTAACTGGGACTCTTGTCTTGTTGCAGTCAAGAAATGAGAATCGTCCTCTGTTCCGTTGGCACAGCTCCAAACGCTGCACGGCTCTCTGCCGAGACAGAGTCCGGTCAGAATTAATAACTTCAAAACAAATTGCCTCTTTAAATAAAATGACACCTCTTACAAATGTTATAATACAGACAAGAAACTACAATCCACTAAAACCTAATTTTTCCTCCCAAAATGAGACGTGCTGTATTCTTTATGAATTACATCCTGACGTGCTATAAGAGCTCAGCTCAGATGTATGTAAAGATATTTATGCCAATGTCTGAAAGGAAATGCTTTTGACAAAAACTACAGATTTTGTTTATTCCTATTTATGTCCAGATAGTGCAGCAGATAAGTGAATATTTACTGAGGGATCCTTCAAATGGTGATGCAAGCACCAAATTTGGCACACATACTCCTTAGACATTACTGTTTTAAAATTGCCGGGTACCCACGTGAACTTTCAATAGGCGACCAAGGAGGGGTCAATTGAAGTATTACACAGTGGTCAAAATTTAAAAATGCTCCAATCATATTGAAAGGTATTCCATATTATTTGTCTGATCATAAAGATTCCAAAAAGGTATAATTTGGACTATCTGTGAATGAATGTTACGGAGTTATGGGGTAAAAACAGCAAGAACAGTGACAAAGGTCAATTTCAATTTGTACAGGGGTCAAAAGTTAAAGTTGCTCCAATTTTGGTAAAAAGTGATGCAAATTATTAGTTGGGTGAATACATTTTTTAAAAGGAATAGTTTGCATCATGTATCATGCTTAGTTATCATGTTACAGGGTAGCATATGTCACATGTCATAGAATCCAATGGATGCTGATATTGTTTAACCTTTACTTTGCAAACCAAGCACGCAACACAGTCAAAACTATTCCATTTATTAATCCTATTAGCTCAACCAGTAACTTGCACCACTTTTTACCAAAATTGGAGCAACTTTAGCTTTTGACCCCTGTACAAACTGAAATTGACCTTTCTTAGTGTTCTTGCTGTTTTTACCCCATAACTCCAGACCATTCATTCACAGATAGTCCAAACTATACCTTTTTGGAATCTTTATGATCAGACAAATAATATGGAATACCTTTCAATATGATTGGAGCATTTTTAAATTTTGAGTCCTGTGTAATACTTCAATTGACCCCTTCTTGGCCGCCTATTGAAAGTTCACGTGGGTACCCGGCATTTTTAAAAGAGTAATGTCTAAGGAGTATGTGTGCCAAATTTGGTGCTTGCATCACCATTTTAAGCATTTTTTTCAGTTATCCGCTGCACTAAGAGATCAGAGATCAAGGATCCACCATGTAGAGTTTATTATGTCCAACGTTTAAGGATCCAGTGACCAATTTCATATTTATTTACTTTAAGACTCAATAAAATGTTGTTTAATTTCAATTTAATTGGCTTATAAAGCTCCAAATCACAAGAAAAGACATCTCAAGGCGCCTCACATAGAACAGTTCAACATAAAAAATTAAAATAAATAAATAAAAATTAAAACATTCAAATACATAATTAAAAAAATAGAAGTAAAAGAATAAAGCTGATCAAAATAAAAAACTATTCATAAGAAAGAGAATAAAAATAGGCTTTAAGTCTTGACTTAAAAATGTCCACAGACTCCCACTGTCTTACGGTCGCAAGAAGACCGTTCCACAGAGCGGGTGCACGATAAGAAAAAGCTCTTTGACCTGCTGACATAGAAAACCTGTAAAGCCTACTTTTAGTACACAAAAAATTCACAAGAGGTATCGATAAGGGAATCGATAAGGAATCGGATCGATAAGCGGAATCGATAATGGTATTGATATCGAAAAAATCTTATCAATGCCCATCCCTAATAAACACAGGGGCGAAGTCAAGGATCATTGACATGCCAGTCTGCAACATCGGCACTGGCGAGGCAATTTTCGATACACTTGATGAAGTTCTGAGGTATGTTTTATTTTGTTCATTTTATTCGATTTATTTTTCATTTTATTAATGTATTTCCATTAGTGACACACAGTTCTTGTTTCTGTAAAAGATAACTAAATTTGACACATTCAGTTCTATAAAATTCAGCTTGATGCATGAATACTCGATCTCTATTGTTTGAAATTCAACTGTGGAGGAAATACTAATGATCCTGATTTTAATGTCATTGTGGCAACTCATAATGGGCCTCATGTATCAACGTTGCGTACGACGATATTTGAGCGTATATGGGGTGTACGCCAAAACGGCTGCGCCACTTGGCATTTATCAATGTGGTCGTTGGCGTACACTGCGCTGAAAATATACACCAGGTCGAGAGGTGGCGTAAATTATACACCAAAATGAACCAGCGCTGGAATCCACATAGAAATGAAGATGATCAACATGATAAACAGTGCCATTATACAAATCAATGCATATGTTACATAAATAACACCTTCCTGATCATACTACATAATAATCAATACAAATCCCGCTTTTGCGGGATTGCTGGTCTATCGAGCACGATCCGTGGCCACAGCGCTGACAGCAAAGAAAGCGCTGCTCACCTTTTTCTCCAGACGTCGAGCCTGGAGCCAGAGCAGCGCTGAGCTTAACTTTATGTGGTGTGATCGTTTTAGACAATCAAATTGATAATAACAACTGTACTCATAATTGAGTTTGTCACACGGACACCTGCTGCAGCGAGGTGTGAGTGGAGAAGGCGCGGCGCCAGGACGCAGAGGCCCGATCTGTGACATACTGGCGAGTCACTATTATTAATTTCTTATGTGTCCGACCTCGTTCGCTGATCGTTAAAATTAAATTCGTTAGTTCTAAATGCCATCATAATTATTTATAGGAATACGTTCTATTTTTGTTTCTCAAACAAATGTTTGGGCCTGAAAACAGTTTTTCCTACTAAGGTTTGAACTTTGACAGTGTTTACACACAAGAAAAAAGTGAGAAAATGTTCATGCCTGATTGTGAAAGTGTATAAAGTGGTTTTACAGGGGTTTTACAGCTTTGAAACGTCTATAATAATTGTAAAAAATAACGCTGACTATGTCGCGGTTTCGCGTATTTCGGGCTATTTTTAGGACGTAACTCCCGCGATAAACAAGGGACCACTGTAACACTTTTTTGATTATACTACAAAACAATTGATACGACCGCTTTTGGCGCTCTATTGGCACGTGTCGTGATTGGTGGAGTTCTTTTTCTTTGCCGTCTTCCCGGCTTCCATGTCGTAAAATGAGGGTGTGTCTGAAGCAGAGTCTGAATATTTATGGGCGTGTTTATTATAATTACGATCGTTTCCACCCGCCGCATTTATCAAGGTCACATCAGGCGTACGCCGGAAATGGGCAGGTGCGCACTGCTTGATACATGTCACGGCAACTTTGGTGTATTTCAAGTTTACGCCGTAAATTTACGCCACAAAGTGCGCAACATTGATACATGAGGCCCAATATGTGGACAAAAACCCAGTTGTGTGATACCGCTATGCGGTTGTGTGTACTGTAATAAAACTGATTTTGGTGCGATTTGGAGGTTATAAGGATTTTGTGTTGATTTTATGGATTTTCTCACTTGGTTATACAGGTGGACCCTCAAAGGGGTTGACATATATGTTTTAAAATATATAAATGTATGAAATTAGACTTGCAGTTTTAATTAACTTATTCCAATTGAATTGTACATGTAGGTTTTTTTTTTATCTCTGTGCCCTCCTTTGACTGAGTTTATGTAAGCTAACCTTCATGCTCAGATCATGTCAGTGTCCTCGTGGTTCCTGTCTTTTGTCCAGTCTGTGTCTTGTTGTAGTAGTTAGTGACCCCTATGTAATGTAGTCTATTGTCGTATTGTAAGCTCCTGTGGTGATTGTGTGTTTTTTTATTGTAAATTATTTAATTTTTATAGTCTATCAGGGATTTCAGATGGAAATTAGCCCATGGCTATAATCTGACATATTTACACTTTATGTGTTCATTAATATGTGTTGTCCCTTTTAAATGAATAAATGAAATGAAATGAAATAATTGTGGATTAATTGCTGTATCTTGTCTGAGGTAATTGGAATGTAAATGTAATTCCGTTGTTGTTGCACTCATGTAATGACAATGACAATAAATATCATCTAATCTAAAAAATCTAATCTGAATAGTTTCATGCCGAGAAAGAGCAATACAATGCAATGTTTGCTCTGAGAATACTGTTGAAGTATAGAGGCCAGAAGGAGTTACACTGTGTGTTTGTGGATTTAGAGAAAGCTTATGACAGGGTGCCAAGAGAAGAGTTGCGGTATTGTATGAGGAAGTCTGGAGTGGCAGAGAAGTATGTGGGGAGGTGATGGTCTAATGATTAAGGTGTTGGGCTTGAGACCAGAAGATCCTCTGTTCAAATACCAGCCTGACTGGAAAATCACTAAGGACCCTTGGGCAAGGTCTTTAATCCCCTATTGCTCCTGGTGTGTAGTGAGCGCCTTGTATGGCAGCACCCTGACATCGGGGTGAATGTGAGGCATTATTGTAAAGCGCTTTGAGGGTCTGATGCAGATGGAAAAACACTATATAAATGCAGTCCATTTATGTGAGGGCAGTGCAGGACATGTACAAGGACAGTGTGATAGCAGTGAGATGGGCAGTAGAAATGACGGACTCATTCAGGGTGAAGGTGGTATTACACCAAGGATCAGCTCTGAGTCATTTCTTGTTTGCAGTGGTGATGGACAGGTTGACAGATGAGATCAGACAGGAGTCCCCATGGACTATGATGTTTGCAGATGACATTGTGATCTGTAGTAAGAGTAGAGAGCAGGTTGAGTCTAGTCTGGAAAGGTGGAGATATGCTTGGGAGAGAAGGCATGAAAGTCAGTAGGAGCAAGACTGAGTACATGTGTGTGAATGGGAGGGAGCCCAGTGGAATAGTAAGGTTACAAAGAGTAGAAGTGGTGAAAGAAGTAGTGGTAGAGAGGTGAAGAAGAGAGTGCGGGCAGGGTGGAGAAAGGTGGCAGGAGTGATTTGTGACTGAAGAATATCAGCAAAAGTAAAGGGGAAGGTTTACAAGACAGTAGTGAAACCAGGAATGTTGTGCGTCTTAGAGACAGTGACACTAACCAAAAAAACAGGAGGCAGAGGTGAAAATGTTGCGATTCTCTTTGGGAGTGACGAGGATGGCGAGGATTAGGAATGAGCATAGAGGGAAAGCTCAGGTGGGACGGTTTGGAGACAAAGTCAGAGAGGTGAGGTTGAAATAGTTTGGACATGTGCAGAGGAGGGACCCAGGGTATATAGGGAGAAGGATACTGAGGATGGAGCCACCAGGCAGGAGGAGAAGAGGGAGGCCAAAGAGGAGGTTTATGGATGTGCTGAGGGAGGACATGCAGGTGGTTGGTGTGACAGAGGAAGATACAGAGGACAGGGTGAGATGGACAGGAGCAGCTGAAAGAAGAAGATTGTTTATATAAATCATCACTTGGACAGTCAGTATGCTCATTTCACAGGGCACAGGGGTGAAAGAACTTTTAGTTTTTCAGGAGAATTGTTTAATTAGGGCAAATACAAACTTGGGGTCACAGTGTAATTTAAACCAAAAATGTCATCTCTTGCTTGATTAATTATTGAGATAAAACATGCGCTCATATCACCAGCATCAAAGCTCAAAACAGCCACTTCTGATATTTTAAAGAAAAATGCTTACCAAGTATAAATCTGGGGTCTCTGAGTAATTTCATCTCTAAATCTTTCTATCTTTCTATCTGTGTTACTGAGATTTGTGCAGCGGTTGATTTTGTCTGTTACTGTGGTAAAGATTTTGTTTCTCATAAAGTGTCCCATTACCAGTTATAGAATTATTTGGATCTTCAAATAATTCAAACCAAAATATGAGAGCATACGACGTGCGCCTCCTGAGACACGTTGTGATGGCCACAGAGACACACGTGCATAGACAGACGTGTCATTCTTTTTGGTCAGTATGTAGGTCACGCAGAATCTGTGCACCATTTCTAACCACCAGAGCTTTCGAGACTGACCCAGTTAAATAAATAAAAATACTGCAGAACAGCTTTTAATACAGAGAGCATTTAGACAATAGCATCAATTTGTTTTTAATAGGTTCAAATTACTTGATGTTTCTGTTTCCACATCAGCAACTTTCTGTTATTGCTTTTCCCTGTACCCATGGCAACTGAATGTTACCATTTTGGAGATAATTGCAAGGTGCTGAAGGATATCTGCAAATTCTACAAATTGTCCCCCCGCTCTTATTTTCTAGTCGTATTTGGCCCATATTGATTTAGCAATCGATTTTAGAAGTTGCAGTCATCCTTGGTTGTTGGTGCAAAGTGCCCAGTGTTCTGAAATAATACCTGAGAGAACACTGCCATGAGGGTGTAAGTGTCCATTATGTGCAGGATGTGATGATCAAAGATTTTCTTTTCTTTCTTTCCTTTTTTTTTTAGCTAGACCATTAAGGCAAGGGCTTATTATGTAGGCATGATTACACCAGACTACCCTGAAGTTAGACATCTGGCAGCTGCTGCCTCCACTTCTATCTGTGCTCTAGATTCTCAGCTTGGAGTTTTGGCAGAACATCCACTAATGGAGTAAAGACCAAATTGCAGAAAATACGCTCTTATCTCCAGTTTACCAAATGCACCCTGCAATATGCTCTTATCTCCAGTTTACCGAATGCACCCTGCAATACGCTCTTGTCTTCAGTTTACCGAATGCACCCTGCACCTCTCTGCAGTACGAATAAATTCAGGTATTTTATCTGCTGCAAATGCACAGCACACCATGTAAAATTCAGCTTCCCATCACCAGAGCATAACACACAGTGCTTATCTCCTGTGTGTCACAATAACAGCCTGGCTCCATTTTCTACCCTCTCTTGTAAATTCAAGAATAAATTTCAGCCTACCTTCTAAATACTGAGATTTCAAGAACAACACATTAAAAACAGGAATTAATGGATGCATAATATGTGTGTGTATATATATAATTATGAAAAAATATTAAAATATTGATGTTGTTTTATCATGTTCTGTTGCGTTTGTAGTGTCTGAGAGAACCCAAAATGCAGGCAGTAACCATGCGGGGATAAGGTGTGTACAAAGGGGATTTATGTTCCAAACACATGTGAGTGAAGTCCAACAAACTGTGAGAGTTCAAAAAGGTTCCACAGGAATCCATAAAAAACATAGCAGAGGGGGGCAACTACAGAACCTGGTGTCACCGACTGACTGCTCCCCCCCTAAAAATCGGCCCGCCCTGCCTTGCACATGTCATTTCAGAGCATCAGCAGCAATTCACCGATTATCACCTCGTTTCTGTTTAAAGCTGCACTTGAGTCATCGTCTGTGTCTGAGACAGATATCTGAAGCTTTTGTTCAACAATCATTTCCACATAAATTCAGCATTATTTCATCATAAATGATGGAAGAAGCGATCTGAGATGCTGCTGCATGTGTCATTTCTGAGCATCAACAGCAATTTACCAACTATCTTGTTTCTGCTTAAAACAGCCTCATTTCTGCTTAAAACTGACTTTAGAATGATTTAAGAGGTTTTAATTTGTCATCTGATGGTTAATAATGACATTATTCCCTTTGATCACTTTGGGTGTAGAGAGCTGGTGTTTAGTGCTTTTTTTTATGGGTAAGCTCAATTATAAAGAGCTGTTATTACAAACGTTTGGAGTTTTCAGCATATAAATTGCACAGCAACTTATGTCATAGGACTTCCCAAACTAGTTTTATATATATATATATATATATATATGTGTGTGTGTGCGTGTGTGTGTGTGTGTGTGTGTGTGTGTGTGTGTGTGTGTGTGTGTGTGTGTGTGTGTGTGTGTGTGTGTGTGTGTGTGTGTGTGTGTGTGTGTGTGTGTGTGTGTTCTTCATGGATTATCATTATATGGATTCTTCAAGATAAAGTTATAGAGACAGATCTTAAAATATGTTTAGAGATGAATGCAAATTAACCATCTTTGTACAATCAGAACATTTAATAAAATGTTCAAAGTTACTGAATAGCAACAACACAAATGAAATGCTGTCACATGTTGGTTTTGTAATTAATCTTCACTTTTACAGCTATTACAGCCATTTACAGCCATCAGGGGATGGATAATGGAAAATAGTGAGGGAAGCCACCAAGACACCCATGACACCTCTGAAGGAGTTAAAGGCTTCTTGTGGCTCTTGACTGTCGAGCCAAGCACACCTTTTGTTTGGCTCGTATCACTAGTTCCAGCTTTAAGATGGGGTAGAACAGAAAAGGATTTTCCTACAAGAACTGGTCAAATCTAGGCTTACCTCCTGGTGAACTACTGTGGAAATTTCACATCTTTGAGGAAAATCCTTTGTGGTAGGAGGACCGAAAACTGATTCTTATATATATACATATATACATATATATATACATATATATATATACATATATATATATACATATATATATATATATATATATATACATATACATATATATATATATATATATATATACGGGTCCGCGCGTCGGGACGCAGCCGACGTGGTGCGGCGGCACAGGAAAAACACCTCCGTGTTGATAACCATTTGTTAAAATCCAGTTGGCTTTTGATGGCTTTCAGTGGAGTGAGTATATGAGAAATTGTTTATCAGCTGGAGATGTTCCAACTTGTCCTCAAGGCTTCCAACAGAGATGTTTTTCCTGTGGCGGAGCGTCGCGGCGGCTGCGAGCCGACGCTGCAATCCGCCCGCACGTCTTTCATTAAAAAAATCTCCTTTAACAGTGGAATATCCGGATAAAATGCTGAAACCGACTTCTTCTGAAACTTCTCTGTTCTCTCACAACGTCCTGGATCAACAGAGCCTGAAATGTGGAGGTTTTAAGCTTGAAACAGGCTGATGACGCTGCCTGAGAGCGCTGCGCGACGTCTCGCACCGTGAAAAGTCCTTAAAGCGACAGAATCACCTCAAAATCTCTCATCAGCTGTTAAAATTTTCACTGAAGACCAGATTAATTTTTCGAACCATGTCCACTTCGATGTGTCTCACAGGTTTAGAAAAAAATTTTGATCAAACAAAGCGCCAGTCTCTCAGCAACTTCTCAGACAAAGGAATTCCAACGAGGGGCTGGACGACTCCTCCCACAAGGAGTGCTCACAGGCGAATGACGTCACCGACAGGTGTGGAAAAACTCACGCATGCGCACGAGGGTTTAAGCATGTCTGACGTAAAAACATATGAATGAAATCCATATAGTTTTTGAAAAAAATAAAAAGGACCTATACTTTACGGACAGACCTCGTATATATATATATATATATATATATATATATATATATATATATATATATATATATATATATATATATATATATATATATATATATATATATAAAATTTCTCATGATGGCATTTTATTTCATTCTCAAGCTCACTTCAAGCCCAATGTCTCCATCCAAATTTATTTTCATTTATATAGTGCCAAATCACAACAAAGTTGCCTCAAGGCGCTTCACACAACAAATGTCCCAGTATGAATTGCGTCATTTGCTGGTAAGCAGCCTTTGTGTGAGGACATGTGCTGTGCGCTCGGCGGATTTTCATTTCAAGGAAAAAGACGGAATGACTGGAGCAGCGCCGCATCAAATTTTGTCAGAAACTGGGCGACAGCCAGGTGGAAACCATTCGGATGATTCAGACGGCTTTCGGTGACGATCCTATGGGCATCACGCAGATTAAGGAGCGGTACAACTGGTTTAAAGACGTCCGCACAACAGTGGAGAGCAAGCCACGCTCCGGTCGGCCATCAACATGCTGAAATGACCAGATCATTTCCAAAGTGAACGCTGTGGACCGTCATGTGACTATCCGAGAAATTGCGGAAGAGGTGGACATCAGCACTTTTTCGGTACATTCCATTGTGACAGAAGATTTGGCCATGAAAAGAGTGGTGGTGAAATTCATGCTGCTGCTGACGGTGGCGCAAAAGCGCCTCCGTGTTGAAGCCTCACAGGACATGCGGTGACATGCCCAGCTCTTCCACAATTTCTCGGATAGTCACATGACTGAAAAGACACCGAAAGCCGTCTGAATCATCCGAGTGGTTTCCACTTGGCTGTCGCCCAGTTTCTGACAAAATTTGACGCGGCGCTGCTCCAGTCGTTCTGTCTTTTTCCTTGAAATGAAAATCCGCCGAGCGCACAGCACACGTCCTACACAAAGGCTGCTTACCAGAAAATGATGCAAACGACAGGCATGAAAAAGTTCACGCATGCGCACGAAGTTTCAAGGTTGGCTCATGCAAGCACACGTGATTCAAATCCATCCAGGTTTTTGCAAAAAATAAAAAGGTCTGACACTTTTCTAACAGACCTCATATTAATAATATATAGCGAATATATGATGAACAATCACGGTTATATAACGCATGTAGTGAGGAAATTGATCCGACACATTGAGATTATCACGGCAGTATGACGGGTGTATTATGAATGCATCGCGCACGTGTTGTGCGTGCATGGCATCTGCATTGCGGTCATAAAAGAAGCGCACTCGCTCCTTTTGGCATCACTATTCACACCAACAATACAGGCTCTGGAGCATTTGCTGGAGTTGGACAAGTTGATCACAGAGTTATTGTTCATTTTGTCATGCGAGGGTTAACTGTTCATGAGTTTGGGGAGGGGGGAAGCCGCTCGGGTGTGAGAAGGTGTTTTTTCTTTTTTTGGGGGGGGGGGGGAGTGTCACAGAAAACAGACTTTAGCGTGAGTTGTGGTAGCAGCTCTTCCTTTTGTTGGTGTTAAAAGTCCTGGATTGCAGAAGCTATTACGTCTTTGTGGATTTACACAGCCGGACCGGCACTGACTGGCAGGTATGTCCCTTTCTGCCACATATAGTACTTTGGGTTTATGTGACGTGTTTGTTATGCATTCATAGATTGTCCGCAAATCAGCTGCAAAGCAGATGTAATGAAAACGCTTTATTTGTGTCCAATTTGCATGCATTTGCTACAACATATTTTAGTTTGTGATGTGGACATGATGGGCACGATATATATCTGTTTTACACACTGTCCCAGTCCGCTGCCAAACCGCAAATCCCCGTCAGTTGCGGATATCAGCGGTTAACGGCAGATATACAGCGCATAGAGTGAGTATGTATTGTGTATGAATTGAGTATATATGGAATATGTAAGGCGGATATTATCCGCATCCAGATTTTTGAACAGCTCAAAAATCCTGGCTGTGGACATGCATGCCTCTGCGGATGATCAAGGGCGTGTTCGGATGACGGCAGACTCATACAGGCATGTTACACGGATATTGCGGATGTTTGGCGAATATGGGCCAACTTTGTGCGCAATCCATACACAAATCTTCCTAAACGTCAGTGAGACAGGGCCCTAAGTCTGGACTTGAAAGTCTCTACAGAATCTGACTGTTTTATTGTTGCAGGGAGATCATTCCATGGAACAGGGGCACGATAAGAGAAAGCTCTGTGACCCACAGACTTTTTATTCATCCTAGAGACACTAAGTAGTCCTGTACCCTGAGAACACAGAGCCCGGGCTGGTACGTAGGGTTTAATTAGGTCAGCTAAGTAAAGAAGTGCTAATCCGTGAACAGTTTTATAGGTTAATGGCAGAACCTTAAAATCTGATCTCATAGGGACAGGGAGCCAGTGAATAGATGCCAAAATGGGTGTAATGTGGTCAAAGTTTCTGCTTTGTGTCAAAAGTCTGGCAGCAGCATTTTGAACCAATTGGAGAGCCCTAATGCTGGACTGCGGTAAACCAGAAAATAGAACATTGCAGTAGTTCAATCTACTCAACAAAAATATAAACGCAACACTTTTGGTTTTGCTCCCATTTTGTATGAGAGGAACTCAAAGATCTAAAACTTTTTCCACATACACAATATCACCATTTCCCTCAAATATTGTTCACAAACCAGTCTAAATCTGTGATAGTGAGCACTTCTCCTTTGCTGAGATAATCCATCCCACCTCACAGGTGTGCCATACCAAGATGCTGATTAGACACCATGATTAGTGCACAGGTGTGCCTTAGACTGTCCACAATAAAAGGCCACTCTGAAAGGTGCAATTTTGTTTTATTGGGGGGGGGGGGATACCAGTCAGTATCTGGTGTGACTACCATTTGCCTCATGCAGTGCAACACATCTCCTTGGCATAGAGTTGATCAGGTTGTCAATTGTGGCCTGTGGAATGTTGGTCCACTCCTCTTCAATGGCTGTGCGAAGTTGCGACGACGAACTGGACTCAGGTCGAGACCCAGATGAGGACGACGTGCATGCAGATGAGCTTCCCTGAGACGGTTTCTGACAGTTTGTGCAGAAATTCTTTGGTTATGCAAACCGATTGTTTCAGCAGCTGTCCGAGTGGCTGGTCTCAGACGATCTTGGAGGTGAACATGCTGGATGTGGAGGTCCTGGGCTGGTGTGGTTACACGTGGTCTGCGGTTGTGAGGCTGGTTGGATGTACTGCCAAATTCTCTGAAACACCTTTGGAGACGGCTTATGGTAGAGAAATGAACATTCAATACACGAGCAACAGCTCTGGTTGACATTCCTGCTGTCAGCATGCCAATTGCACGCTCCCTCAAATCTTGCGACATCTGTGGCTTTGTGCTGTGTGATAAAACTGCACCTTTCAGAGTGGCCTTTTATTGTGGACAGTCTAAGGCACACCTGTGCACTAATCATGGTGTCTAATCAGCATCTTGACATGGCACACCTGTGAGGTGGGATGGATTATCTCAGCAAAGGAGAAGTGCTCACTATCACAGATTTAGACTGGTTTGTGAACAATATTTGAGGGAAATGGTGATATTGTGTATGTGGAAAAAGTTTTAGATCTTTGAGTTCATCTCATACAAAATGGGAGCAAAACCAAAAGTGTTGCGTTTATATTTTTGTTGAGTATACTTAGAGTTAGAATTTTGCTTTGAAAATCTTACTGCACATCTTTAGGTAATTTTACATGTCCCTAAAAAAGAAAGAAAGAAAAAAGAGAATCAAACCATGTTTTTTTTTACTTGAGAGACTAACAGACACATAGATCGGGGCCTTAGGGAATTACAGTATAGATTACTCCTTTTCAAATTATGACATATGTCAAAATGTCTACAATAAGCTGTTTTTGAAGGACATTTAACTTGTAGCTGGGAAGGATCTGCATATAGACATGGATCTGCTGAACTTTAATTTGGTTCAACCTGAAACCCTCAACATATTTAATTGCAAAAGGTGGATAATCAATGTTACACAATACTTCCCCTCTAAGCAACATTTTCAGCTGAACTGATGCATCCCATTGTGTCTGAGTTGGTTTAATGTTGAATCAAAGTCAAGAAAACACAGGGTTGGGGGGGGGGGGGGGGGGTTGATAGAGTCGATGTTGTGATCTGCTAGAGTGGCTCACTGAAGTTGTGGTGTGGTTGTAGTTGTTCTAGTTAAGTGTTCAAGCCCCAGAAATGCTTCATTAGCTCACAATATATAAAATGTGACATCATGGTTGGAGTACTACCTGCCTGAAACAGACATAAGAGAACATATAACATGTGACATTTACTTTTTAATAGGCCCTTCACAGTGGCAGATGGAAACCCTTCTGCAGCACAGACACCATTAACCGAAGTCACTGTTGGAGCCAGAGAGGCAGTATTTTCTGTTTGTGAAGGGATTTGTTGGTTCATACCCCACTTCAGTTCAAAATGTCCTCATTAGAGAGGATTCTTCGCTGGCGGAGACGTTTCTCCTCAGAACAAAGGCTGAGGAGAAAGCCTTCGGTAAAGGCTTTATAGAAGAGGCTTCTTTTCCAGTGCGGGTTGCCCTTTGCCACAAAACAACATAAGCAGCCGTTTAAATTGAGACAGATCTGTACTCTCCAATCGATCACTCTTCTTCTCCTCTGTGGGTACGGCATGAGGATCTTTTTCATGCAGGCAGGCAGCTGTCAACGGGACACCCAGGAAGGCGGCAGGAGAGCCTGAAATATGAAATGCTATTTCTAGCATTCTGCAGAAATGAAGCTGAGTTGAGAACTCTTCACTGAAGAGCAAAGCCTGGATGTGTAATTAGGTCATGCTGACTTATTCTGCTTTCATGTGCCAATCCACCCTGTCCTGACCAAAGAAAAAGCAAAAACATCACATCTTTAATCCAGCATATCTATTCTGAACATTTCTATGTAGCTTTTCAATAATGAAACAGCAACTGCAGAGCGAATGTGAGAAAGAGAAGCAAGTGCGTATGTGAGAGAGAGAAGTGCCATGAATACTTTCCAGATGCACTGTATAGTTGCTGAGCAGTCATAGTAGAGGCTGTGGTGCAATGCCTTCTGTTGTAGCATAACGCATAATTCACATGTGCAAATACAAAAAGTTGTGCACACCTTTCACATCCAATTGAATTTATTTAAATTTATTTCATTTATATAGCATTAAATCACAACAAAACTGCCTCAAGGCGCTTCACACAAGTAAGGTCTAACCTTACCAACCCCTTGAGCAAGCACACAGGCGACAGTGGTAAGAAAAAAACTCCCTCTGATGATATTGAGGAAGAAACCTCAAGCAGACCAGACTCAGAGGGGTGACCCACTGCTTAGGCCATTCTAACAGTTACAAGATTTTGCAAAGTTTGACAAAACAGAACATAACACAACACAAGAAGATGCATTTGATGAGAAGTCCATGCAAGTGTCCAGTCCACAGTCAGGGGTCATCCATCATGCCATTCAATGGGCCTGTTTCTACGGCAGAGTCCATTCCACATCCATTTCCGAAATTATGCAGTCATCAAATCTAGCCCATGATGTTGTGACTAAAATGCTAATGTGATCACCTAAGCTTCACTAACAGACCCAGAATTTAGATAATGTTGCGGCCGAGACCCGTTCTGCTCACATATTGAATTATAGTTTCATCCTGTATAATCATAAATATTGTGGCTCATCTCAACTGATGACACACTCCCCTCCTCATCCCAGTAACACGTATGTGTTGCACTCTGAGGTGGTTATTATTCTACAGTACTGCAAAAAAGATTCTGTGCTTCAGCTACTTTTAATATAAAAGTTGATTATTGTTTAATGCATACTTAATTATTTGGGTGACGAAGCATGCAATAATCTCAACAATAAATATGAATAGCACTGATACAGCATATATTGCAATGCAGTTTAAACCCTTCATTAAACATTAACATATAAACAGGTTTAACACAAGTATTGCACTCCTTTTTAATTTTTTGTTAAAGACAGCTTTTTGCAAACCTTGGACTATTGGCTGCTTTTTTTTTTTTTTTTTTGGCCAAACATTTAATTTCTCTCGAGGTCAATTCTTCATGGATTATGGGGGAAATAAGTGATTAGGTAGAATGAGATAATGGGAAAAATGTTCTTTTACTAAAAAAAATGTGGATGAGTCACACACTGCAAATGTTTGATGTGTGAATCACAGTCATAAAACCTAAGCTGCTTATAACCACACGTTCTGTTCCTCACATCCTGATCCTAATTTTACAGATCAGATTAATCTTTAACCCCCTACCAGCCGCCTCATTTTGGCTCGTCAGTATCTCACAAATAAGAAGTGAAATTTCCCATCGATGGGATATACAGGCTTAGAAGGGGTTAAATCCACAAACACTATTTTTATGCTGAAACATTCTGGTGGTGATCCAGATGTCTAAAGTCTAATGTTATAGAAAAACAGGCAAGACTGTGTAGATACGGCCGCTGCAAACGGGAACATGAAATTGATTTAATGGACATTCTCCTGCCTGCAAAAATACAAACTCATCTGCTCAGTGATGTAAAAGCCTGATCTGAATTTCCAGCAAATGTCACAATAAGTGAAAAAGAATCATATCTACATCATCTCCAAATAAGCATCTTTTATCATTTCGTGTCTGAAACAGAAAAGCTGGTTGGATTTTTGGGGATGCAGGATGGAGGACGAAATAAAAAACAGCTTTCTTCTTCCTGCTTTGGTTTAAGAGTTGCATACAACTGTGACCTCTTATGATCGTGTATTTTATTTATTTATTTATTTTTTAGTATTTGGAGCTCCAGTTGCAGAGTTCTGTGGTTACTTATGGTTGTGCAGCAGATGTGATGTTATTGGACATTGCTGCCTAAAATTCATTTTATTATTATTAAATCAAAAGGCAAGACAAAAGGATCCCTTGTCCACATTAAAAAGAGGGTGCAGATAAAAGCTCCTGACAGCAGCCTGAGAGCAACATTATCAGAGAAAGTCAAATCCAATCATGGAACCAATTAACATGAGGAACCTATTTTATACCTCATAACCTCCAGACGTCACAATGTAATATATCTGTTTAGTTGCTGTGTGTAAAGATGAAACCTCAACAGCAGACAAACAGCTCAGCTGTGCTATGTAATAATAATAATAATAATAATAAAAAAAAAAACAACATCTAAATTATTTACATATGCAGGCAACATCAGCGAAATGACAGGAGCTGCTTTGTTCATATCTCTGAAAAATTGTTTTACATCTACGAACAATGAAGGAATGTTAATGCGTGTGTGTTTATGTGATGTGTGTGAGGGGCAAGATGCCTACACACACACACACACACACACACACACACACACGTACAAATGTGAGACTCCACATTAGAGATATTACGAGGACTGCTTTCTTCCACCTGTGAAATATAGCGAAGATTCGTCCCATCCTGTCTATGGCTGATGCTGAGACCCTGATCCATGCATTTATCTCTTCTACACTCAACAAAAATATAAATGCAACACTTTTGGTTTTGCTCCCATTTTGTATGAGATGAACTCAAAGATCTAAAACTTTTTCCACATACACAATATCACCATTTCCCTCAAATATTGTTCACAAACCAGTCTAAATCTGTGATAGTGAGCACTTCTCCTTTGCTGAGATAATCCATCCCACCTCACAGGTGTGCCACACCAAGATGCTGATTAGACACCATGATTAGTGCACAGGTGTGCCTTAGACTGTCCACAATAAAAGGCCACTCTGAAAGGTGCAGTTTTGTTTCATGGGGGGGGATACCAGTCAGTATCTGGTGTGACCACCATTTGCCTCATGCAGTGCAACACATCTCCTTTGCATCATCCGTGAAGAGAACACCTCTCCAATGTGCCAAACGCCAGCGAATGTGAGCATTTGCCCACTCAAGTCGGTTATGATGACGAACTGGAGTCAGGTCGAGACCCCAATGAAGACGACGTGCATGCAGATGAGCTTCCCTGAGACGGTTTCTGACAGTTTGTGCAGAAATTCTTTGGTTATGCAAACCGATTGTTCCAGCAGCTGGCCGAGTGGCTGGTCTCAGACGATCTTGGAGGTGAACATGCTGGATGTGGAGGTCCTGGGTTGGTGTGGTTACACGTGGTCTGCTGTTGTGAGGCTGGTTGGATGTACTGCAAAATTCTCTGAAACGCCTTTGGAGACGGCTTATGGTAGAGAAATGAACATTCAATACACGAGCAACAGCTCTGGTTGACATTCCTGCTGTCAGCATGCCAATTGCACGCTCCCTCAAATCTTGTGACATCTGTGGCATTGTGCTGTGTGATAAAACTGCATCTTTCAGAGTGGCCTTTTATTGTGGGCAGTCTAAGGCACACCTGTGCACTAATCATGGTGTCTAATCAGCATCTTGATATGGCACACCTGTGAGGTGGGATGGATTATCTCAGCAAAGGAGAAGTGCTCACTATCACAGATTTAGACTGGTTTGTGAACAATATTTGAGGGAAATGGTGATATTGTGTATTTGGAAAAAGTTTTAGATCTTTGAGTTCATCTCATACAAAATGGGAGCAAAACCAAAAGTGTTGCGTTTATATTTTTGTTGAGTGTATATTGGATACTGGTTCTATTGGACTACTATTGAATTAACCATGGAATTGATCAGCTGGTCTCTGAATGCTATTGATGCCATCTTTGCTACAAGAAGGTCAGGACAGGGGGATCCTACCTGCCCAGATGGAATGCATCCTGCGGGCTATGTTCTCGACTCCTGGGGGTCTTGGCGTATTGCATGCTTGGCGCCTTTCTCCGTTGAGGACGTCGAGGATTTATTCATATTTGGTCTTATGGTAGCAGGGCTAAATGGTAAATGGACTGCATTTATATAGCGCTTTTCCATCTGAATCAGACGCTCAAAGCACTTTATAATTATGCCTCACATTCACCCCGATGTCAGGATGCTGCCATACAAGGCGCTTACTACACACCGGGAGTAATAGGGGATTAAAGGCCTTGCCCAAGGGCCCTTAGTGATTTTCCAGTCAGGTGGGGATTTGAACCCATGATCTTCTGGACTCAAGCCCAACACCTTAGCCACTAGACCATCACCTCCCCCTGGTGGTGATGCCTGGTACTCTCTGGCTTATGTGCTGCCCTGATCTAGCGGAAAATTGGCAAGACGGCGGCATCAAGAACCACGGCCCTTCGCTTGTCCGTCATGATTAACGAGGTGTGCAAGGCATTGCATTCTCAGACTGCGATGACTCTTAATGGAAGTTGGATGACATCTTGGAGCAGATACATGCCTTGCAGATGAAGATGAAGATTTTGGAGGCCAGGGAATATTCTTAATTCATAATTGGGAATATTCTTAATTTATAACTGGGATTTGGTTGTTCAAGTGGAACTGTAAAAAGTGTTGTTCACTGCTCAAACCATAACATTACAGGCTTGTCAAGCCTGAAGGACAAATTGCCCGACTGTTTTCCTCCAGAGGAATGTCTTCAGGCCTTGGTGATTATTTGGCTCATTCTTATCTCTACCCACAAAGACAATAAACTGTTTTTCATAGAACTGAAGCATGCTCCACTCCCTCTCCACTCCCTCTCCCCACCCCCCTCCTACCCCCATCACACACCCCACTCCGGCTTCTGCTCACGTCACACCCCTTCCCTTCTGCTGGGGCAGCGTGAGTTTAGCTGCTGCTGACCCCCCCCAAGCTGACGGTGGCTGCAACTCAGGGTTGCTGCGCGACCTTCACCCACTTGCCTCAATTCGGATAACGGACTTCTTCAAATTTAGTGCACATAAACAATGTCAAATGTGTATGTGCTGTCTTTAATTCTGATGTGTGCCATTATTACAGTAAACAAGTAATAATTGTGAACTAATTGCAGTCTGAGGTAACTGGAGTGTAAACGTAATTTCTCCACTGTGAGATTAATAAAGTATATCTCATCTCAGTCACCTGTAATTATACTGTTTTCTACGTTAACTGTTAAATTGTTGTGTGGGCCGCCAGAAGAGGAGGTACTGCTGGCCCACCACCAGAGGGCGCCCTGCCTGAAGTGCTGGCTTCAGGCACGAGAGGGCGCTGCCGCCACGGACACAACCGGGAGTGACAGCTGTCACACATCAACTCATGACAGCTGTCACCCATCATTTCATCACTCCATAAAAGCCGGATGTCATCTCCACCTCGCTGCCGAGATATCATCTACCTGTGAAGGTAATTCTCTGCTAAACTGAAAACATTGACTAACAGTCTGAACTTCTTTGCAGCTGTTTTCCTGTAAGTGTTTCCTTATCTGTGGGATTGGCGTTTGGTGTGATCAGCGACGGCTTCGCTTCACCCCCCAACCAGATAAGTGGTTGACAGGAGCTGCACGTGTGTGTGATTAGAGGTGGAGGTGACTTTCCACCTTCTGACTGTTTTTGTTACTGGGTGTGTGCACACACCCACATCTCACTGTTTGTGCTCCTCGCCAGCAGTACCAGATCCGACAGTCGGGGACGGTGATCACCTGGGAATTCGGGACTTGGCGGCTCCAGTATTCTCCAGGTTCTGTGGCGGTGGAAATCCTGTGGTTCCGGCTCTTATCAGGACAGACGTCTTCTACCCTCGAGCCTGCCCACACGTCACCTTGGTGTATTGACTGCTGTCAGATTCTGTGATTGTCTGTATCATCGTTGTGCACATTCACAACATTAAATTGTTACCTTTTGGCTCATCTATTGACCGTTCATTTGCGCCCCCTGTTGTGGGTCCGTGTCACTACACTTTCCCCAACATAAATTGAAAATCAACAAATCATGGTAATTCACCATAATTATATGGGTTTTTTATTTGGCACACTATTATAACATTATTGAACCTACTTTAGTGCAACGTATAGTGTTGTGTGGGCCGCTGAAGAGGAGGTACTGCTGGCCCACCACCACCAGATGGCGCCCTGCTTGAAGTGCGGGCTTCAAGCACGGCGTCATAGCAACCGGGAGTGACAGCTGTTACTCGTCATCAGCATCAGCTGTCACTCATCCACATCATCACCACCACCTTAAAGGCTGGACTGCAACTCCACCTCCCCGCCGAGAAATCAACTACCAATCAGGTAATTTTCTCTGCTGACTCAAAACATTGAGTAATAATCTGAACTTCTTTGCAGCCATTTTCCTGTGGTGTGTCCTTATCTGTGGGATTGGCGTTTGGTGTGATCAGCGACGGCTTCGCTTCACACCCCAACCAGATAAGTGGTTAGACAGGAGCTGCACGAGTGTGTGATTGGAGGTGGAGGTTCTCCCTCCTTACTGAATACAGACTGTGGGATTACTGAGTGTGCGACCTCACACTCATCAGGACTGTCTCTGTTCTCTGCCAGCAGTACCGGGTCTGACTGCTGAAGACAGCGGCCACCTGGGGCGCAGGGCTTGGCGGCTCCAGTGTTCTTCAGCTCCGTTGGCAGTGGAAGCTGTGTGGGATCGGCTCTTCTCTCGCCAGGCGTCTTCTATCGTCGAGCCTGCCCACACGTCACCTGGTGTATGATTGACAGTCACTATATTGTTATTGTCTGTACGTCGTTGTGCGATTCACAACATTAAATTGTTACTTTTGGCTTATCCATTGTCCGTTCATTTAGGCCCCCTGTTGTGGGTCCGTGTCACGACACTTTCACAACAGGATTTCTTGGCCAGCGTCATGGATCCTGAGGGGCGTCAACCATCGCTTGAACAGCCAATGGAAGAGCGAGGTGCACAGGCGCCAGCAGGAGGCGTGTTGGGTGAGCTGCAGCACATCTTAACCGCCTTTACCGCTCGGTTGGACTTAGTTACGGAGCAGAGCAGTGTTCTCAATCGTAGGATGGAGGCTCTCACCGCCCAGGTGGAAGCGCATGCTCAGGGCGCTGCTGCAGCACCTCCTCCTGCTGACCGTGTGCCAGAAACAGACATTCCGCTGGTCGTTCAACGAACCCCCCCACCTTCCCCTGAAGCATACATAAGCCCTCCGGAGCTGTACGGAGGCTGTGTGGAGACGTGCGCGAACTTTTTGATGCAGTGCTCGCTCGTCTTTTCACAGCGTCCCATCATGTATGCAGCAGACGCTAGCCGGGTGGCTTATGTGATCAATTTGCTTCGAGGCGAGGCACGGGCCTGGGCTATGGCGCTTTGGGAGCAGAATTCACGGCTCCTAACGGTTTACACTGAGTTTGTGAGGGAGTTCCGACAGGTGTTCGACCACCCTCATAGAGGCGAGACCGCTTCAAGTGTGCTGCTGTTGATACAGCAGGGGCGTCGGAGCGCAGCGAAGTATGCAGTCGACTTCCACATTGCGGCAGTGCAAGCCGGCTGGAATGCTGTTGCGCTCTGCGCCGCCTTTGTAAACGGACTGTCTCTGGTCCTTAAGGAGCACCTGGTGGCGAAGGACGAGCCGCGGGATTTAGATGGGCTTATCGACCTGGTTATACGGTTAGACAACCGATTAACAGAACACCGACGGGAGCGAGACAAAGGGCGTGGTCAGGCACAAGCCGTCCCTCTTCCTCCCGGGTCCGAAAGGAAGCCGACTTCACCACGCTCCGCTGCCAGGGCTCTCCACGTGATGACAGCTCCCCCTGCTGACGTTGCTAGGGAAACGAGCAGGGCCAAAAAACGATCAGATCAATCAATCAATCAATCAATCAATTTTTTTTATATAGCGCCAAATCACAACAAACAGTTGCCCCAAGGCGCTTTATATTGTAAGGCAAGGCCATACAATAATTATGTAAAACCCCAACGGTCAAAACGACCCCCTGTGAGCAAGCACTTGGCTACAGTGGGAAGGAAAAACTCCCTTTTAACAGGAAGAAACCTCCAGCAGAACCAGGCTCAGGGAGGGGCAGTCTTCTGCTGGGACTGGTTGGGGCTGAGGGAGAGAACCAGGAAAAAGACATGCTGTGGAGGGGAGCAGAGATCGATCACTAATGATTAAATGCAGAGTGGTGCATACAGAGCAAAAAGAGAAAGAAACAGTGCATCATGGGAACCCCCCAGCAGTCTACGTCTATAGCAGCATAACTAAGGGATGGTTCAGGGTCACCTGATCCAGCCCTAACTATAAGCTTTAGCAAAAAGGAAAGTTTTAAGCCTAATCTTAAAAGTAGAAAGGGTGTCTGTCTCCCTGATCTGAATTGGGAGCTGGTTCCACAGGAGAGGAGCCTGAAAGCTGAAGGCTCTGCCTCCCATTCTACTCTTACAAACCTTAGGAACTACAAGTAAGCCTGCAGTCTGAGAGCGAAGCGCTCTATTGGGGTGATATGGTACTACGAGGTCCCTAAGATAAGATGGGACCTGATTATTCAAAACCTTATAAGTAAGAAGAAGAATTTTAAATTCTATTCTAGAATTAACAGGAAGCCAATGAAGAGAGGCCAATATGGGTGAGATATGCTCTCTCCTTCTAGTCCCCGTCAGCACTCTAGCTGCAGCATTTTGAATTAACTGAAGGCTTTTTAGGGAACTTTTAGGACAACCTGATAATAATGAATTACAATAGTCCAGCCTAGAGGAAATAAATGCATGAATTAGTTTTTCAGCATCACTCTGAGACAAGACCTTTCTGATTTTAGAGATATTGCGTAAATGCAAAAAAGCAGTCCTACATATTTGTTTAATATGCGCTTTGAATGACATATCCTGATCAAAAATGACTCCAAGATTTCTCACAGTATTACTAGAGGTCAGGGTAATGCCATCCAGAGTAAGGATCTGGTTAGACACCATGTTTCTAAGATTTGTGGGGCCAAGTACAATAACTTCAGTTTTATCTGAGTTTAAAATCAGAGAAGAGACAAAGGAGGCTGATCCATGGAGAGTGTTTTCTCTGCAGCTCTACCGAGCACACACAGAGAGAATGCCCCAAACGGTCAAAACAGCAGCACTCGTCCTTAGAGACTGGGCTAAGGGTGGGTCATAACACGCACGCGGGGGAACCCCGAAAATCAGCACGAATCCCAGTCACAATCCTTTGTGAGGATTTAACCCTTCACGCCCCAGCACTTATAGACACGGGGTCAGAAGGGAATCTGCTGGACAGCAGATGGGCAAAGGAAGTAGAGCTCCCTCTGGTGGCTCTGCCTTCCCCTGTGAAGGTACGAGCACTAGATGGCACTCTTCTTCCATTAATCACACACCAGACACAGCCAGTGAGTTTGGTGGTGTCTGGGAATCACAGGGAGGAGATTGTGTTTTATGTAACACCTTCTACCTCCCGAGTGATTTTGGGTTTTCCATGGGTGTTGAAACACAATCCCCGGATTGATTGGCCGTCTGGGGTTGTGACGCAGCGGAGCGAAACCTGCCACCGGGAGTGTTTAGGATCCTCGGTTCCACCCGGTGAGATAGCTAAGGAGGAGGTCAAAGTCCCGCCCAATCTGACAGCGGTGACGTGTGAGTACCACGATCTTGCTGACGTCTTCAGCAAAGATCTGGCACTCGCCCTTCCCCCGCACCGACCGTACGATTGTGCCATCGATTTGATTCCGGGCGCTGAGTACCCGTCCAGCAGGCTGTACAACCTCTCACGTCCGGAACGCGAATCAATGGAGACCTACATCCGGGACTCGTTAGCTGCCGGGTTGATCCGGAACTCCACCTCCCCGATGGGTGCTGGTTTCTTTTTTGTGGGTAAAAAGGATGACGGACTCCGTCCATGCATCGATTACAGAGGGCTGAACGAGATCACGGTTCGCAACCGATACCCGTTACCTCTGTTGGATTCGGTGTTCACGCCCTTGCATGGAGCCCAAATATTCACCAAACTCGATCTTGGGAATGCATACCACCTGGTTCGGATCCGGAAGGGAGACGAGCGGAAGACGGCATTTAACACCCCCTTATGTCACTTTGAGTACCTGGTCATGCCGTTCGGCCTCACAAACGCCCCTGCGACGTTCCAAGCTTTGGTTAATGACGTCTTGCGGGACTTCCTGCACTGGTTTGTCTTCGTGTATCTAGACGACATCCTTATCTTTTCTCCGGACCCTGAGACTCATGTCAAGCATGTACGTCAGGTCCTACAGCGGTTGTTGGAGAACCGGCTGTTTGTGAAGGGTGAGAAGTGCGAGTTCCACCGCACTTCTTTGTCCTTCCTGGGGTTCATAATCTCCTCCAACTCCGTCGCCCCTGATCCGGCCAAGGTTGCGGCGGTGAGAGATTGGCCCCACCCAACAAGCCGTAGGAAACTGCAACAGTTCCTCGGCTTTGCAAATTTCTACCGGAGGTTCATCAAGGGCTACAGTCAGGTAGTTAGCCCCCTGACAGCCCTGACCTCCACAAAAGTCCCCTTCACCTGGTCGGATCGGTGCGAAGCCGCGTTTAGGGAGTTGAAACGCCGGTTCTCGACTGCACCGGTTCTGGTGCAGCCCGATCCCAAGCACCAGTTCGTAGTTGAAGTGGACGCCTCTGACTCGGGGATAGGAGCCGTGCTATCCCAGAGCGGGGAGTCCGACAAGGTTCTCCATCCTTGTGCCTACTTTTCCCGCAGGTTGACCCCAGCTGAACGGAACTATGACGTCGGCAATCGGGAACTTCTTGCGGTGAAGGAGGCTCTTGAGGAGTGGAGACGCCTGTTGGAGGGAGCATCGGTACCATTTACGGTGTTCACGGACCATCGGAACCTGGAGTACATCCGGACCGCGAAGCGTCTGAACCCCAGGCAAGCCCGCTGGTCACTGTTCTTCGGGCGTTTTGACTTCCGGATCACCTACCGCCCCGGGACAAAGAACCAATGATCTGACGCCCTGTCCCGGGTGCATGAAGAGGAGGTCAAGACCGAGCTGTCAGACCCCCCTGAAACCATCATCCCCGAGTCCGCTGTCATGGCCACCCTTACCTGGGACGTGGAGAAGACCGTCCGGGAGGCCCTGACACGGAACCCGGACCCGGGGACCGGCCTGAAGAACAAGAGGTACGTCCCACCAGAGGCCAGAGCTGCGGGTTTGGACTTCTGCCATGGGTCCAAACTCTCCTGTCATCCCGGAGTGCGCAGGACCATGGCAGTAGTCCAGCAGCGCTTCTGGTGGGTGTCTATGGAAGCCGACGTCCGGGACTACGTCCAGGCCTGCACCACCTGTGCCAGGGGCAAGGCGGACCACAAGAGGACCTCAGGACTCCTCCGACCCCTACCAGTGCCTCATCGCCTCTGGTCCCACATCGGCCTGGACTTTGTCACGGGCCTCCCGCCGTCCCAGGGCCACACCACCATCTTGACGATAGTGGACCGGTTCTCTAAGGCGGCCCACTTCGTGGTCCTCCCGAAGCTCCCTACGGCCCAGGAGACAGCAGACCTCCTGGTCCACCACGTCGTGCGTCTGCATGGGATATCAGCGGACATCGTCTCAGACCGTGGCCCTCAGTTCTCCTCTCACGTCTGGAGGAGTTTTTGCAAGGAACTGGGGGCCACCGTGAGTCTCTCGTCCGGGTATCACCCCCAGATGAACGGACAGGCAGAGCGGGCCAACCAGGAGTTGGAGCAGGCCCTCCGTCGCGTTACCTCCGCGCACCCGACGGCCTGGAGCACCCATCTGGCCTGGATCAAGTACGCCCACAACAGCCAAGTGTCGTCTGCCACCGGCCTCTCCCCGTTCGAGGTGTGTTTGGGGTACCAGCCCCCATTGTTCCCGCTTGTGGAGGGTGAGGTTGGTGTGCCCTCGGTCCAGGCCCACCTCAGGAGGTGCCACCGGGTGTGGCAGACTGCCCGTTCTGCCCTGTTGAAGGCCCGGACGAGGGCCAAGGCCCATGCAGACCGCTGGCGTTCCCTGGCCCCTGCATACCAGCCTGGGCAGGAGGTATGGTTGTCGACAAAGGACATCCCACTTCAAGTGGAATCACAGAAACTGAAGGACAGATATATCGGACCCTTTCCCATCACCAAGGTCCTCAGCCCAGCCGCAGTGAAGCTACGGCTGCCAGCTTCACTGCGGATCCATCCTGTTTTTCATGTGTCGCGGATCAAACCATACCACACCTCACCCCTCTGTACCCCCGGACCGGCGCCGCCTCCTGCCCGGATCATCGACGGGGAGCCGGCTCCTGGACGTCCATCGGAAGGACCGGGGGTTCCAGTATTTGGTGGACTGGGAGGGGTATGGACCCGAAGAATGCTCCTGGGTGAAGAGGAGCTTCATCCTGGACCCGGCCCTCCTGGCCGACTTCTACCGGTGGCACCCGGACAAGCCTGGTTGGGCGCCAGGAGGCGCCCGTTGAGGGGGGGGTCCTGTTGTGTGGGCCACTGAAGAGGAGGTACTGCTGGCCCACCACCACCAGATGGCGCCCTGCTTGAAGTGCGGGCTTCAAGCACGAGAGGGCGTCATAGCAACCGGGAGTGACAGCTGTTACTCGTCATCAGCATCAGCTGTCACTCATCCACATCATCACCACCACCTTAAAGGCCGGACTGCAACTCCACCTCCCCGCCGAGAAATCAACTACCAATCAGGTAATTTTCTCTGCTGACTCAAAACATTGAGTAATAATCTGAACTTCTTTGCAGCCATTTTCCTGTGGTGTGTCCTTATCTGTGGGATTGGCGTTTGGTGTTCTTCAGCTCCGTTGGCAGTGGAAGCTGTGTGGGATCGGCTCTTCTCTCGCCAGGCATCGTCTATCGTCGAGCCTGCCCACACGTCACCTGGTGTATGATTGACAGTCACTATATTGTTATTATATTGTCTGTACGTCGTTGTGCGATTCACAACATTAAATTGTTACTTTTGGCTTATCCATTGTCCGTTCATTTACGCCCCCTGTTGTGGGTCCGTGTCACGACACTTTCACAACATATAGCCTACCATAAATGTAAAAATAACTTCAACATGTTCTCCTTAATACTAGTACTAGTGGACCCTAGGATTAGTGGGAAGTTCCCATGCTAAGGTTAGCCCATTAGCATCTCATTATGTGATGCAATTGCATTATGCAATGCTAGTGAGTTTTCATGCGAATATTAGCCCATTAGTATCATGCTATGTGATGCTTGCTAAAGTTTAATGCTAAAGTTAGCCCATTAGCATTGTGTTATGTGATGCTAGTGAGTTTTCACACTCACAGTAACCCCTTAGTATCACATTATGCGACGCTAGCGGCTTTTCAAGACACATGAAGGATAAAATCCATTGTAAATCACTGCTTTACTTGTCAGTGAGTTCATGAACCACTGAGAGTTAAAACACATGATAAATCCCATTGGTCACAATGAAGACACTCTGCTCATGCTGTTGTTAACACCACACTGGTGCCAATTATACAACATCTGTATACTAAGAAACACCTGTATGTGTATATATGTCCCTCCTCTGTCCAAACGGCAGCTCAGAATTGAGCCAGATTTGGCACACATACATTGACATACGCATACTTTGACATAGGCGATTGAGCACTTTAGTAGTAGTCATAGTTAAGGGAAGAGACACTTTTGTGCTATATCATTATAGCCAAGTCTGCTAAAAGGTTGGTGTCATACTTCTATTATTTTCCTTTAAACTTTTTACCTCTTCATTTCTGTAAGTAGTAGCAGTAGTAGTAGTAGTAGTCTCTTTTTGAGGCAGCTTTAGTCTCACCCTAACAGTCCCCTGGAATTTGGGATAGGTGGGAGGTGATACGTAGATTTGTTAGTGAAGAAGTCTTAATTTCACTCTCTGAATCAAACCCACCGTGGGGCGGGTAATAAGCTAGTATATTATATAAAGACTTGTATGACTTGTATAACTTTACAAAAATAAGTAAAAAGGGCTGCAACACAGTGACAGCATTTACCAATTACAAACAGCAACAAGATTAAATATATACAGTTAAGAAGAAGCTTAGAACACGCTTCCCAGTATTTGTCCAATAATTGCATAAAGGAAAGCCTAATGATTGAATAGATTACAGGAGGTCCAGCATCTGACCAATTGGTGCTTCAATGATAATAACCTGGATTTGAATACTACTAAAACCAAGGAACTGATTGTGGATTTCAGGAAATCCAAATGCATCATGCACTCTGCCCTCCACATCAACAGAGAGGAGGTAGAGAGAGCTTCAAGTTCCTTGGAGTATAAATCTCGGCCGACCTCACCTGGTCTGTTAACACCTCCTTTCAGGTGTGGAAGGCCCAACAGAGACTTCACCTCCTCAGGAAGTTAAAGCAGGCTCTCGTCCCTCATCAGCTGCTGATTAGCTTTTACCGACCGGCCGTCAAGTCTCCTGACCGACTGTTGCACACTGTGGTTCACCAGCTGAACCGCAGAGGACAGAAATGATCTGCAGCAGGTGCTGAGGGCGGCAGAGAGATTCATCAGGCCCATACTGTCGCCTCCACCCCGGAGACATCTACACTGGCCGACTCCAAAAGAAGGCCAGGAACATCACGAAGGATCCCATTCATCCTGGACACTTCCTGTCGCCCACCCCCTACCCTCCAGGAAATGGTATCAGACAATCAAATCAAAAACAGACTCAAACACAGCTTGTTTCCACAGACCATCAAATGCATCACGCCCCCACAAGGTGCAATAACCCGCCAGGATTGATGCCCCCACATCCCCAAGACTCTATAAGTGTGATAACATATCAATCCTGGTGAGTCTTTTTTCACTTACTCATTTTTATGCTGCTCATTTATTTTTTCTTATTTTGTACATATCTATTATTTTTATTCTGTATTTTGTTTTATATATCAACGCTGCCTTTCACAGTATATTGCTTGGCAATGTGCTACAGTGGCACTCTTTAGATTAATGATCTGTTCTCCCAAAGTGTATTCTATTTATTTATTTAATCTATTTATCATCCCATCTTTCAGAAATACTATGACTAAAGTAAGTAAGTCCTTTCAGCTGCTCCCTTTTTTTTCACTCAAGGTCGCCACAGCAGTGAGGATCTGCATGTTGATTTGGCACAAGGTTTATGCTGGACGCCCTTCCTGATGTAACGCCACATTACATGGAGAAATGTGGCAGGGGTGGGGTTTGAACCCGGAACCTTCCACACTGCCACTAACTACAGGAACCACTTGGTCACCACCTCTACCCCATAAAATTTTAGACACTTCATTAAATTAATTAAAAAAAAATAATTTAAAAATGTATATTTAAAATGTTCTTATTTTGGGGAATTTCAGATAGAGTGGATTTATAAATTTCAGTTTATTTAATTTTATATAGCGCCAAATCACAACAAAGCGGCCTGAGGGTGCTTTACACAAGCAAGGTCTGCACACAGGCAACAGTGGTAAGGGAAAACTCTATGAGGATATTGAGGAAGAAACATCAAGCAGACCAGACTCAGAGGGGTGACCCTCTGCTTATGCCATTCTAACAGTTACAAGGTTTTTGCAAATTTACAAAGGTGAAGAAACAGAAGACAGGAAATCAAAACATGACATAATAACAAAACAATATGTATTTGATGAGAAGTTCATGCAGGCGCATAACCACTGTCTGTCCAAACACAGACTGCAGTTTGCGGCACCAGCTTCAGGCATGGCACCCAGTCTTCACTGGCTGTCCCACTATCCGTGCCTCGGACAGAGAGAAAAACAGCAGAATCAGTTGGACGGAAAAAAACTATACCTAAGGTAGTATTTCCTCTGCTCTCCTGTTGATTTACTGCTGATGAATTATAAGGTGATCGCCGGCCGCTAGCCCTAAGTTTCACTGACAGACCCAGAATTTAGGTATCCACTGGTATTGCACAAGTGATGCATTTTGCCACATACAATTTACTTGCTCTTCTATTTATTTGTTTTCATTTTTGACATAATTTGTGATATTGAAAGCTCAGTTTGGCTGTCCTGGTTTAGCCACAAAACTCCAATGTGGTTCAAAGTGTTATGGGTCAGCATGGCTTTCACCTGTTGCAAAGACTCGGTAAACATGATTACAATCTAGCAGCAGACAGCACAGCGAAAGTGTGCTGAGCAAGGGCACATATTCGACTCACAGAGCATTCTGTGCATTGTGGAACCGCAAACCAATGAACAACTGTTAAGGAAATGGTAACACTGAAAAGGCTGAAATTATTTTCACACATTAGTACAGAGGAGTGACTTGTTTATCCTTTTGTAGCTGAGTATGAGGAGACATTGAACAAAGTGACAAGCCGGGATTGTTGAGCAGATGGATGTAATGTGAGAGTTCCAGTGAAGTTGCAATTGTCTGAGTAACAGTGCTTGGTTATCTAGTCTGCTTGTGCAATTGTTCATTTTCATTCAGTACAGTATCACCGATTTCGACAAGGCCCATCTGTTCTCCCATGGCCTGACTGCTTCCATCTGGGACCATGCTGTATGACATCTTTATCATTTGATATTTTGTTACTTTATAAACAAGAGAAAAGGGAATAAAGCCCTTCCCGGTCCTATGGTGTCCGCCAACGCTCTGTAGCGAAACACAGATGCCCTGTCTCACCCAGATGTCATCTGACTGAGCAAGCTGTGCTCCCCGCAAGCCCTGAGCTGCGGCGGGATCAACCCAGCCTGCGTGTCTTGTGGACGGCGCACCGCAGGACAGACACAGCGTCATGTGGAACAGAGCTCACGTGGGTGGTGTGACATTCATATCGCCCCTAAGTGTTATGATCTGATGGTCCGGATCACCTGGGGTAGCATGTCAATGTACGCGTCTCAGTGGGCAGGTGTTAGTTCATGTCCATCCAAACGCGGTACGTGTTGTTCAGCTGTGATGCCCAGAACTGCAGATCTCCGCAGCTGCTCCTGTCAGTGGCCACACCACCTGTCAGTTCAGCGCACACACCAAAATGTCACTGTGTCTGTTTGTGAAGCCACACTCATGGAGAACTTAGACAAATTTCACATTCAGCTTGACAGTGATTGTCTGCTGACTGTTGTCGTGTTAACAGTGCGAATGGCCACACATTTTCTTAGTGCCAAACGAGTGGTGTTAGATGTTTGTGTGTGTCAGCTGGAATTTGCCTGACACCTGCCGCAAAAGGGTTTGATGGGCTCTCACAGCGCACACTCTGTCTTTCAGCCGCTGGTGTGCACAAATAGTTGTAGCAACGTGTACGAGGTGATAGAGGCAGCTATGATTTTACACATATTGCATATGATTCCTGCTTCATGCATGCTTCATGCATAATTTGACCAAATTCGCACTATGTGTGAAGGGGCCCTAATCTTTGAGGAGCCAATCACAGCCTTTCACAATGATTTGCTGACCGAATTACTTACAGAAAAATAAACTGTGCAAACATTGGAATTGGATTAGAATGGATTAGAAATAACCCCCCTTGTGTCTGATGATTTGCAGACATTAATGCTGGATTGTGATCGCAAATAGCCATTTTAAAAACTCAATTTGCGACCGTAAAATGCAGGGTTAATGTCCACAAATCATCAGACACAACAGGGTTATTCCCTAATTAGACTGGCATCCCGTCCAGAGGTAGTAGACTCTCATTCACGCTATATGAATGCAGGGATAAGAAATGTCCTCAGTGCCTACATAGGACTTGCTTCTTGTGGTATACCGAGAATGGATTGTAAGCGTTGTTTTGCCACCTTTGACTGAGGTAGTTCTGACTGAATTAGCTGCAGACCTATGAATTAAAGGACATGGCAAGCAACAGCTCTTTTCCATTTAAAAGGAACAGAAATAGGTTGCCCCTGCGACAGACTGGTGTCCTGTCTAGGGTGTACCCTGCCTCACGCCCAATGACTGCTAGGATAGGATCCCCCACACACACACACGAACACAGTGTGAGCAGCTGGAGCGTGTGGTACCACATCGCACTGCTGCTGTGGAGAAACAAAAAATAAAAACCACACACCATAAAAAACACAGCAATTTACTGAATCCCTCTTATCATAGGGACAATACAAGTATGAACCGTCTGTTTCTCTGTAGAAGACCCTGTCAGGTTGTGCGTAGGCATGGGTCAAACTGGGTGGACACAAATACGAACTCTCAAAACCGATGGAGTAAGAAAAAGGTTTGATGGTCAAAACAAGCAGGGACTCGGTACACGGGTGGTCCAGCAGTGAGGCAAAGGTAACAGACGTGAGGCTGAGGCGTGGTCCAAATAACATGCACAGGTCACAGTGCACAGTGTGGTGGCATTCAGAAACAAAGACAAACTCAAGGTCGAAAACAAGGCAAGGTCAAAATACCGGCGGGCAGGAAACGGACAAATCAGAGCTTGGTAAGGAGGCTGGAAAGTGACATGAACGCAACAATCTGGCAGTGAACTGTAGAACTGTGAGGGCTTAAATAATGGGCTGGTGAATCACAGTGTAAATGGGAATCAGGTGTGGTGAAGTTTCTGGAAAAGGGGCGTGACAGAAAAATATAAAGGCAGATGCAAGAGCATGAAGGAAGAAAAAAACAAAGCAGAGTGGAACAAGAGAGATCAGTGACAGAAAAACCACCAGGAAAGCGCTTAATGTGCCAAAAGAAAGAAAGATAACACCCAACCTCTAAGATCAAATAATAAACCAGAAAACAAATGTAAGGACTGAAAACTGATCAAGAAAAAATAAAGGCTAAGGCTAGACTTGAATGGAACACACAATGGCTAAATTAAAGCAAACTGAAAACACAACTTACTGACTGAACCAAAACAAAATAAAAGATACATAGAGAACAAACCAGTGACGCAAGCATTACACAAGAAATGAGATAAACAAAACCAAACTAAGACTTAAATGACCTGAGTGAAAACATACAAGGTAATACAATAAAAGAAGACAACACAACAAAGTACTGGTAAGGCAGAAACTAATACCGAACTAAACACATGGCTAAAGTATGAATGTAAATGCAATGAAGGACAACTCAAAATCAATGATAAACAGAGAATGCAATATATAAGTAACGGAACATAACCAGATACAAAACCAGAAAGTACAAAATCACCAACAGAAAACCGCAGGAACATGAACAATGAACAGAAAACAAGACCACTGATAACAGGAGCATGATCAGAATAAAAACACAAAAGCACAGAGCACGGGAGTCGATACGAGTCCAGAACTATGGCAGACGGCCCCAAAGGGCCGGATCATGACAGACACGTGGTCATAGACGTACAGTCATGACATGACATGAATGAAGCAGTGCACTCTTATCATGTCTACATCTACTGGCACAGCGAGCGGTGCACGTGTCCAGCAAGAGGTGCATGAAGGAGAGACACTGCGTCATGTGGACCAGAGCTGACATGGTTGACGTGACATTCAGATCACCAGAGTGTCCATATGATCAGATGATCCTTTTCACATGGAGCAGCCTGCCGGTGTACGCGCTGAGCAACCCGTGGCAAAAGGCGATATGTTTTTATGTATTTCCACCTGATGACAGCGCAAACAGTCATGCACCTCACGACATATAGTTGTAAGGTCATGTACGTGTTCTCCAGCTGACTCGGGGGTCCAGAAATCTCAACAGCTGCTGCTGTGTGCAGACATGCCCGCTTTTCCATCCAGCTCACAGAACAAAGTGTCACTCTCTGTTTCTGTGTGCTGTGATTAATTATTTTTAGTTATGTGTTATGTAATTGTGTATGTAGTTGTTGTAGTATATATTTATATACTTGCCTGGCTTTGTTCTCTGCATTTTGAATGTAACATGTCACATGCACTGAGCCGTCATTTCCAGCTGTCAGTGAGGGGTGGCCGGCAATTTGCTGTGCTGTGCTGTGTGCACTCAGACGTGGCTGGCCAGTCCCCATGTGATCTGTCTGTACATAAATATCAGCATGTCATGCAAGTGTGCCCCCCCACAACACATGTGGCATGTGGGGGGAGCGGGAGGCGCAAAAGGCATGCACGCTACATGTGTTGGGGAGGGGGTGCAACAGACATGCACGCCACATGTGTTGCGGGGTGCGGGGGGAGTGGGGGGAGGGGCGTGACACATGCTCTCGTGCAATACACATGCACGCCACGTGTTGGGGGGGAGCTGACACTCTGGCAGTGGTGGGCACAGATAACCAAAAAAATTAAATTCGATAACAGATAATCAGATAACTGAAAAGTTATCTTCGATAAAGATAAAATGATAAAAATGAATCAGAAGTTACAGATAACCAATAAATTCCAGTATTGTTTCCAGTATAATTGCAACTACTGACAAGCTGATTTTGAGTTTTAATACCGCGATCGCTTTTAGAAGCATCAAAAGCGACAACAGAACCAAACAATGAGTCAGCACTTTTGTTTTTCAGCATCCTGCCCCCTGCTGGAAGCTCCAGTTTACTACATGGCTTCCAGGACAGACACCACTGAGAGAAGCCAGAAAGCTCAACTCTGCCCAATCACCATGCTGCCATTAGGCCAAGGTCTTGGAAAATAAAGCCCTGCTGACTTATGGTTTGGTGTATAAATAAAATTAATACTGATAGAATAACTCCATTAATGTCAATTCTGTCATTTGTGCAAGTTAAGATGTAACATATATCTTTTAATGTTGAATAATGCACTAATTCTGAAGTTTTGTAACAAACACAGACAGATGGCATTCTGGGTAAAATGTGCCTCCGCTACACTGATTGGTTGATTAATTCTATGTAAACCAACACGTTAATGTGAGGTGTGTCGTGTGTTGGTGTTACTGATAAATGTGCTTTTGAAAAATGCCATTTTTTATTTGTAAAAAAAAAACAGCCATTTTCAAAAAAAAAAAAAAAAAAGCCAAGTTGTAATTAGATAACCGTCTGATATAACCGGTGTCAAATAGAACACTGCCAACTACTGGTGCCAGTGCAAGTTTTGGCCCTTTTTCAGCTGATTTTTCATTCGTGTGAGAATTTTTTGGATCGCACAGAGTTTCAGGTTAATCGCGCGTCCTGCATCATTTAGTATACATGGAGTAACGAGCTGCGTTTAACATCTCATGACCACCTCCTGATCACCGATCATATGGTCAGATGAAAATCAAACCTGTTTGATATTCTTGTACCTGTGCAAACACAGAGCTGTCTTGTAATGTTTTTTTTAACTTTGATGTCTCCCATTGAGAGTTTTTGTAAATTAAGTTTGAAAAAAAAAGCATCTGTTTACGTTTTGCTTCTGGAAACACAAGTCCAATGTGTGGTTTTTGAACGTACAATGTGTGTGAGAACATAAATCGGGCGCTCTGAACTTTTACACCGTGCGGTTCTGTGGTACGTCTGCCCAGCTTGAGTCTGAGCACTGCCATGAACACTACTGGCCAGTAGATGGCAGTAGAGACCTCGAAAACCTGCCAAAACAAAATTCCAGATAATCTCTGTTGCCTCTTGCTACATTTAAGATGCGTGGAATTTAATAAAAGCAAACACAAAAACAATGTCTATAAACCCAGAGAATATATTCACGAGAGTTTTAGGCACTCGGGTTTAATGCTGTTGTCATGATCAGAGTGTCTCAAATGCATTCTCCTGTCGTGAACGTACTGAGATTACCCTATCCTACCCACAATGCACTGCTGGGCACAGCATGCCCACACTCAAACCTTAAAAATTAACACATTACTTTAAAACTAAAACATATATCTGATATTTTCACTTTATAAAACTTCAGAAGTGACGTTAATTTAAATAACTTGTCTGAAATAAGTTTGGTTAAAATTTGAGCCATAAGTTAAAAATGTATGCCTCTAGATGACTTATATTGATATTGTGATATTGGCCACGTATCAGTATGTGGTTAAAAGAAATGGGTTTTTTGTGACCAGTTCTCCTTTGACTGCAGAGGATAGAGCAATTTCTTCTAGAACCAGCTCATCTGTTTCTAGAGGGTAGAACTACACATCTGGTCACCTTTGTTTACCATGTTAACGGTCTAAAAGTTATCAGACAAAAATTTATCGGAAGATAATTAGTCTGATAAAGGTTTTCAAAGTTATCTGAAAAGATAATCCGATAATGAAAACTTTATCTTCGATAATTATCGGATTATCGGAAGTGTGCCCACCATTGCACTCTGGCACGCCATGTGTGTTGCTTGACAACATCACAGTCATGGAGGCACTTAGACAAATATCACAGCAAGCTTGAAAGTGGTCACCTGTTCACGATTTTCGTGCTGACTGCGCAAATGGCCCACATTTCCTAAGTGCTCCGCGAGTGTTGTTGGATGTTCATTGATGTTTGTTGTAGGAGTTCATTGATGTTTCTTATCATTTATTTGCTGATGACATCCAAATTTACTGCTCATTTAAAGCCCCTGAGATCCAGAAATTGGACTCTCTACTGAACTGCCTTGAGAAAATAAAACAATGGCTCGGTGCAAATTCGCTGTAGTTAAATTCGGATAAAACCGAGGTGCTGGTAGTTGCCCCCAATGATGTCATTCCGGGGATTAAACAATATTTAGGTCTTTTGAGCTCATCTGCAAAATCTAGCCTTAGAAACCTAGGTGTTATCTTTGATAATGTTGTGTGTTGGGGGGTTTGGCTGGACATTTTAGTGTTGTTTTCTTTTCTTTGCTCTCCAGGTGGTATGCAAACTGTTTTTTGTCTGTGGAGAAGGTGCTGGCAGAAGAGTCCTTCACCCTCATCAGCATGATTTGCAGCACCTGTGGATGATGCTCATGTGCAGACTTGAGGACTTTCAGCTGAAGCAGATAATGAGATGGCGTTCTGCATTTAAGCCATGAGTAATTCGAGCAGAATTGCCAGGAACTCGACCTTGTGACGTTCGTTTGTGAGACGCTGAGGACCGCGCCTGGGTTTGACACATCGTGCCTGTGAAGGAGGACAGGTGAGGGACACATGCTGTCAGCACACATCAGAGGTGATGATTGTCTGAATAAGTGTTAACAGTAATTTGATATTTTGTTACGCAGTATATTTGAACATTGATGAAAATTGTGCAGCTCGCTTCTCACTGTCGTGGCGTACGGACTGATGATCCTCCACCTGTTGTGAGAAGCTGCTCATTTACATAAAGCTTAAATTCAGACCTGAATGTGTTGCTGATAGTGTGTGCCTTTGAAGGATATTTGTTGTAGCTGTTGACTTACCTCACCTTTTCCATCCTTCAGAGTCAGTTTGTCGTATCCACCTGGGGGGGTGTTCGGCGGTGAGTCTGGGTCCAGAAGCACCGAGCTGTGATCCATTTGGGCGCTGGAGAGCATGCTGTCCTTCACCTCGCCAGACAAACGCACATTTATGTTGTACACCAATTATTGCACAGGAGAAAAATAAAATTGTTTTGTTTTTGGAACCGCTTTCTGGTTATTTAGCGCTGGGTTCAGTCAGACGCAGGTCCGCTCCTCATCCCGCGTCTGCACATAACAGATAAAGAAATGTCATTTGAGCATCATTCCAAGCAGCTAACCAAAAACTGTTTCTAACAGCTGAGGAAGATTTCCAAACTCAGATCAGTTGTTTCAAAAGATGATCTTGAGTTGATTATTCATGTCTTTGTATCTTCTCGTTTGGACTACTGCACTGCAACAGTTTGTTTTCCTGTCTGAACAAAAAGGAGCTGTCTTGTCGGCAGCAGGTCCAAAATTCTGCAGCAAGGCTGCTATCTCGCTCAAGCAGGACTCATATCTCTCCTATTTTAAAGTCTCTTCATTGGCTCCCAGTGTCGTTGCTTTTCCATTTTAAGATCTTAGTGTTGACTTTTAGAGCTTTGCATGGCCAGGCTCCCTCCTACATTAGAGACCTGTTATGTCCCTACGCTCCCGCTCGGAGCCTGATGTCAGTGGATCAGAACCTTCTGAGGGTCCCTCGTACCCACTTTAAGACCCGAGGAGATCGCTCTTTCCAGGCCGTTGCACCAAGGCTCTGGAATGATGTCCCTTTGTCTCTTCATTCGCTGGACTCCGTCGTTGTTTTTAAGAGCAAACTTAAAACCCTTCTGTTTCTCCAGGCATTCAAGCCTTAGTAGTGAGAGGGCTGTTTTATGACCACTGTGTGTCTTAGAGTTATTTTATTGTGATGTACATTGTCTTTTATTCTCAGAATTTTTTATCTATGTGTGTCTTTTGTGAAGCACCTTGTGACTTTCCTTGTCTGTGAAAGGTGCTATATAAATAAACATTACTTACTTACTAACTTACTTCACGTGTAGCACCTGGAATTCGGCTGACACCTGCCGAGAGAGGGATCGAATGGGCCCTTACAGGGCTCTCTCTGTCTTTTGGCTGCTGGTGTGCGTGAATGATGACAGGTCTACGAGGCGTTACAGGCAGCTCCGATTTTTCACGAATGGCATGCGATTCCTCCTTCATGTGCCATTCGGCCTCATTCATCCTATGTGTGAAGGGGTCCTAAGCAAGGTGTATGTAAACAAATAACCTCAACTGCATGTCAGCGTCCTGAAAATGTGTATGACCACTTGAAATGCTAAATGTCCACATTGGTAGTTTGGGATTCCAGCGGGGGCGCTCACATCTCCTCCTCTCTCTTCTCCTCCTGTTTGTCTCTATCTCTGCCTCAACCTTCAAAGTTCCAACTTCACCAGACTAATTCTTTGAACTACATTCGGAATAACCATGGAATTGATCAGCTGGTCTCTCAGTGCTATTGACACCATCTTTTCAACAAGAAAATTAGGTTTGGGGGACCCTGCGTGCCCAGAAGGAGCCTATCCCACGGGCTACGTTCTCGACACCCAGAAGAATTGGTGCGTAGGTGCTTGGCGTCCCTCTCCGTGGAAGATGTCAAGAATTTATTCTTATTTGTCGTTGTGGTAGGAGGACTTCTGCTACTAGGACTAGGCTGCCCTGATGTACCGGAAAACTGGCAAGACGGCTGTCACCAAAACCACAATACCACATCTGTCTGTCATGATTACCAAGGTTGGCAAGGCTGTACAATCTCAGACTGCATTAACTTTTGAACTTAAATGCAAAATGTAAATCATCTCAGAGCAGTTGTCTGTCCTGCAAAGGAACTGATGTTGGAGACAAGTGAATATTCACACAGTTGGAGCTGGACAGTTAAGAGAAGCCGTATTGGAGTTCTGTATTTCTCTGCCTAAACCCAAACACGGCAGCCTTATTAGCTACCGAAGGTCAAAATTCCCTGCTTGTTTTCCTCCAGAAAGATTTCAATGGCCCTGGTGATGCACATGGCTCCCTCTTCATCTGCCCAACCCCACAGTCTGCGGTTGTCAATAAGGGCACTTCAGACTCTACGCATACAAGGACAGAGACTGATATGAACCCACCTGCATGCATGAACGTACGCCACCCCCACCTCCCCTTGTGTTTCTGTCACAACCCCCCCGCAAGCTCAGCTGCTGCAGCCACCCACACTCACAATGTCTCAATTCGGATGACGGACTGTTTCAAAGTTTAGCGTACATTAGCAATCAAATGCATATGTGCAGGTGTTTGAATTCTGATGCATGCCATTATTACGTTCAGCTAGTAATAATTGTGGATTAATTGCTGTATTTTTTGTCTGAGGTAATTGGGTGTGAGGATAATTTCATTGCACTTGTTGTAATGACAATAAATCATCATTCATTCATTCATTAAATGTGCTTTATAAAACATCACATGTTCAGTCCATGTTTGAGTGTCATGGTTTACATTTGCGCTATCATCACTTCTCACAATCTTTGCCTCGTGCTCTCACCTTCATTATCTGATTATTGTCAACCCTTTCAGCACAAATGTTAAATCAGCTTAGCAACTTTCACATCATGGCAATTGCATTTGCAAGGATAAATGGAATACCTTGCCCTAACCACTTCAATCAATATTTTGTGGTGTGTGTGTTTGAAGATAATCTTCCCTTCAACCCCGGTTTAATTAGAAACACTGAGACAATGTGATTTTATAGATTCAATGTGCTGCTTTTAGGGTGTAACTATGGAAATTAGACCTCAAAGCTGAATTTCAAATAAATTTAATTTTGAGGTAATGACAAAATGGAAGATTTCAACCCTCTTTGTTGTATTTCTTGAAAGGCTAATGTGGTACTGTGCTTGACACAAGTGGACGATTGGAGGAACTGCTGAAGAGAGTGGATTTGTTTGGATTGCAGAGACGCATCTGTAGAGTGAGAATGCAGACAGTCATCCCGGCTGACAGGTTCCCTGTTTCTTCAAAGAAGTGTTTGTGTCTGATTGGAACATCACTGTAAGATAAGTTCCAGAGCTTGATTGTACTTAGGTTTTGAGGACTCCAGTGGCTGAAGAAGGCCAAGGGGACGTTCACATTTCACATGGCCATGGCAGATAGATGAGATGGTTATTTTAGAAATGTGGGAATGGACCGGTTGTCTGCCCGGATGGTTGTAACTCTTAAACAAAAATGGACATATTTTAGGCAGCCAGTAGATGGTCATACATAAAATAGGAGGGCTGTACCAAAAGGGTTTAAAATAAAAGAGTGATATTCAAAAGATGCATATTCATCAGTTCTAATATTTTTATAGTGTTGCTGAAGGGATGACAGGTGTGCATCCACCTCTTTTACCAGTCCTGGTGGAAAGTGAAAAGTTGTAATCTATTGGTGGGGCTTCATGGAGTGTAGCTTGTCCATCTGAGCTGAGCCATGTTTCCGTTAAACATGTACAGTCAATATTATGATCTAAAATCGGGTCATTAATAAGAAATGTTTCATTCAAAAGTGATGACATTTAGTGCCATAGTCAGAGATTTGAGGTTACTGAAGTTTATTCCAAGTTTAGTTTTGTGTCTGGTGGTGGCAGTGACAAGAATGGATGAAGCAGAGCTGGAGTTGTCAGAGTTGACCTTACTCGTTACACCTTACTGGTGTGCAGCACCTTGATTCAGCATTGTTGTTATATGGCGCTATACAAATAAAATAAATTGAATTAAACTGAACACTGCCTCCTCAGTCCTGACCACCACGAGCTGGTCCCCATGTGGTGCTGAGAGCAGGCGCCACCCCTGCCTTCTTCCAATGGCAGGATCTTAACTCCTTGAAGCACAGTTCTGTCATGATGGAGATCATCAGCAAAGTCTATTCAAACATTCTGTACTTTATCTAATAGATTAAGTCTGTTACTTTACTTGCTCAGAAGTATTTTTGGCATAGATGGGCAGTGTCACATTTAAATGAGCAATCTGGCATCAATATATTCTTCTGATTCACTTACTAATTGCAGTCCATTTTACTAAGACTTGAATCGTCACCCCTGATTGTCTTTTCAATCATCCGTGATTGTGAACAATGGACTATACGAGGTCTGTGAGAAAAGTATCCGACCTTTTTATTTTTTTCAAAAACTATATGGATTTGAATCATGTGCGCTTGCATCAGACAAGCTTGAACCTTCGTGCACATGCGTGAGTTTTTTCACGCCTGTCGGTTGCGTCATTCGCCTGTGGGCAGGCTTTGAGTGAGCACTGGTCCACCACCCTGGTCGGATTTTTATTATCAGTGAAATGGCTGAGAGGCTGCCGCTTTGCTCCATGAATTTTTTTTCAGAAACTGTTAGAGACAGCCAGTTGGAAACCATTCGAAAGATTCAGATGGATTTCGGTGAAGATTCTGTTGGCGTCACACGAATTAAGGACCATTAAAACTGGATTAAAAATGGCCCACGGAAGTGGAGGGCGCATCGCACCCCGAGCGGTCATCGACAGGCTGGAACGAGCAGATCACTTCCAAATTTAAGGCTCTGTTGATGCAGGACGTCGTGTGACTAGCAGAGAAGTTTCAGAAGAGGTTGGGATCAGCACTTTATCGGCACATTCCACTGTTAAAGGAGATTTTGTAATGAAAGACATGTGGACGGATTCGCGCGTCGGGACGCAGCCGCTCACAGCTGCTGGACAAACAACACCTCCGTGTTGGAAGTCTCACAGGACAAGTTGGAACATGCCCAGCTGTTAAACAATTTCTCAGATACTCACTCGACTGAAAAGCCATCAAAAGCCATCTGAATCTTCTGAATGGTTTCCAACATGGAGGTGTTTTTTTTTTGTTGCGCGCCATGAGTGGCTCCGTGCCGACGCGCGGAATCCTCTGCACGTCTTTCATTACAAAATCTCCTGTAACAGTGGAGTGTGCCACGAAAGTGCTATGTCCAGCTGTCTTGCCATTTCTGTGGTAGTCACACGATGTCCCGGATCAACACAGCGTTCAGTTTAGAAATGATCTGGTCGTTCCAGCCTGTCGATGGCCGCTCGATGCGCCGCACGCCCTCCGCCGCTGTGGGCCGTCTTTAAAAAGGTTTTAACACTCCTTAATCCGTGTGATGCCGACAGAATCTTCACCGAAATCCATCTGAATCTTTCGAATGGTTTCCAACTGGCTATCTCTAACAGTTTCTGAAAAAAATTCATGGAGCCAAGCGGCAGCCTCTCAGCCATTTCGCTGACAATAAAAATCCGACAAGGGGGGTGGACCAGTGCTCACTCAAAGCCTGCCCACAGGCGAATGACACAACCGACAGGCATGAAAAAACTCACGCATGCGCACAAATGTTCAAGCTTGTCTGATGCAAGCGCACATGATTCAAATCCATATAGTTTTTGAAATAAATAAAAAGGTCGGATAGTTTTCTCACAGACCTCATATATTGTTGCTTAGCTGCAACATTTCTATCCCTGCATGTTCAGGCAATTCTTTCTTGTGCTTTTATCCTATTTTGTTAGTATGGCCAAAGCAGATGGTTGCCCCACTGAGTCTGGTCTGCTTAAAGTTTCTTCCTGTTATTAAACAACATCTGATGGAGTTTTTAATTGACCACAGGGTGGATAAAGTTTAAACCCTGCTCGTGTGTAGTGCCTTACTTATGCTGTCTTTTGGTGCTGCATAAATAAAATGTATTTATTAAGATTTGAACATTAACTATGGTATTGATAGGCATTCACCATGTCCATGACCATGCAGTGAATATGATAATTGGTTTCCTCAGTAGTGACAATTGCACACTCTCTGGGCCTTTGGTCTGATTTTCTTAAATTGAGATGCCCACTTTTGTGTTGTTGCTAAAATGTGTCATCTCCAAATGTAGCAAAAATATCAGCTTGATTGTACTGACAAGTAATCCCTTTTGCAATTACCTAATGGTGCCAGGTCAGGTCTTGGATCATTCACATCCACTACAGAACCCCACCGGGTCTTGATTGGCAACCACCCAAGCATACCAGTCATTCATCCCTACTTCCCAAACGGAACCAACAAACTGCTTCATCCAGGCGAGATGTGAGCACCACTATGGGGAGGTGATGGTCTAGTGGTTAAAGCAGTGGGCTTGAGACCAGAGTTCTCTGTTCTCTGTAATCCCCTAGTTGCTCCCAGTGTGCAGTGAGTACCTTGTATGGCACCACCCTCACATCAGGGTGAATATGAGGCATTATTTTTAAAGTGCTTTGAGCATCTGGTGCAGATGGAAAAGCGCTATATACAACCCCAATTCCAATGAAGTTGGGATGTTGTGTAAAATGTAAATAAAAACAGAATACGATTTGCAAATCCTCTTCAACCTATATTCAATGGAAGACACCACAAAGACAAGATATTTAATGTTCAAACTGATAAACTTTATTGTTTTTGAGCAAATATTTGCTCATTTTTAAATGGATGCCTGCAACACATTTCAAAAAAAGCTGGTGTTCTAACAACACTCAATAAGCATTTGGGAACTGGGGACACTAATTGTTGAAGCTTTGTAGGTGGAATTGTTTCCCATTCTTGCTTGATGTACGAGTTCAGTTGTTCGACAGTCCAGGTAAGTAAGTAAAGTAAGTAAGTAAGTAAATTTTATTTATATAGCACCTTTCACAGACAAGAGCCACAAGGTGCTTCACAACATAAAAGCAGAGTACACCACACAAAACATCAGACAATGGCCGAGACATAAAAACATAAAACATAACATAGGATCACAGAGCAGCCTAAAAGCTAAGCAAACGCTTGAGTAAAAAAGAAAGTCTTAAGTTGGCTTTTAAAAGTATTGACAGAGTCCAGTGAGCGCAGAGAGAGCGGGAGACCATTCCAAAGCCTGGGAGCAACAGCCTGGAAGGATCGCTCTCCTCTGGTTGCAAAATGGGTGCGAGGAACCATCAACAGATTTTGGTCCACAGACCTCAAAGCCTTGGCAGGGGCATAAGGCTGGATGAGGTCACATATATAGGGAGGCGCCTGGCAATGTAGAGCTCTAAAAGTTAAAACCAAAATTTTAAAATTGATCCTGAAGGACACTGGCAGCCAATGAAGTTCCTTTAAAATTGGGGAAATATGAGTCCTTCTGTTAGCTTGTGTCAGAATTCTTGCTGCAGAGTTCTGTACCAACTGCAGTCGATGCAACTCCTTCTTGTTTAGACATGAAAACAAACTGTTACAATAGTCTAAACGTGTTGACACAAAAGCATGAATAATAAGCTCTGAATCATTTTGAGACACCATTTTCCTGAACTTAGAGATATTCTTAATTGAAAGAAGCAATTCCTCGTCAGCTGTTTACAATGCTGTACCAACGACATGTCTTTGTCAAAAATGACACCCAGGTTTCGAAGACATGATTTAGCAGACTGGCCCAGGTCTCCCAAGTACTGCTGAATACCTGGAATATGGGCATCAGGGGCAATAACCAATGTCTCTGTTTTGTCTGCGTTAAGCTGAAGAAAGTTATTCGTTAGCCATTGTTTAATTTCCGCCAAACAATGGAGGAGGGAATCAAGCCTCTTAATCTCAGATGGCTTAAAGGAGCAGTAAAGCTGGATGTCATCCGCAAATAACTGGTAAGAGACATCAGTAAATCTTTGAATGATCCTCCCTAAAGGGATCAAGTACAATAAAAACAAATGGGGCCCAATACAGAACCCTGAGGGACTCCACATAACAGGTCTGCAGACTCTGACCTTATCTGGTTAGCAAAAACACTAAAGCTGCGCCCAGACAGATATGAAAAAAAACACAGAAGAACTGACCCCGACAGTCCGACATGATCCCTCAGTCTATTCAGCAGGACCTGGTGGTCAACAGTATCAAAGGCAGAGGACAAATCCAAAAGAACCAACACGGTGGATTTCCCAGCATCAGCAGACATCATAATGTCGCTGGACACTTTCAAAAGAGCCGTTTCCGTAGAGTGTTGTCTACGAAAACTGGACTGAAACCTGTCATGAATGTTATTCTGATCCAGGAAGAGTGTCAGTTGGTCTGAAACCACCCTCTCGAGGATCTTAGACAGGAATGGGAGCTTAGAAATAGGTCTAAAACTACTTAGCTCCATTTGATTTAAACCTGTTTTTTTCAGTAGAGGCAACACTATGGCATGCTTAAATGCACTGGGAAACACACCGGTGGACAAAGAAAGATTTACCATTCTAGTAATACACGGACCAATTACCTCAAATACTTTAATAAAGAGCCTGTAGGGAAGGATGTCCAATGAGGAAGAGGAAGGTTTCATCTTGCTCACCAATGCCAAAATATCAGCAAGTGTCACAGCCCTAAATGAAGACCAATGCTGGAGCAGGCTCAATAACAGTAGAAGTACCACACAGGGAGGGTGGAATTTATCCTTAATCAACTTGATTTTGTCAGTGAAAAAACTCAAAAAAGCATTGCTGTCAGCTTCAGAAAACACAGGAGTAACTGAAGCAGCAGGACATACAAGAGAGTTGATTGTATCAAACAACACTCTGGGATTCTTCTTATTCACAGGACACCAGCTGACGTATGTAGACAGAACGGGCACTCTCAGCCATTTTGTTATATGATAAAACCAGCTCCCTGAGATGAAGCCTGTGAACCTCAAGTTTAGAGGATTTCCACAGGCGTTCAGATCCTTCGACACAGTCTCTTAAGACTTAAGAGCTCTTCATTAATCCAAGGGCACTCATTTTTCTGTAAAGACACACTGTATTTGACAGGAGCCAACTGATCAAGAATAGTATCACAGTGTTGGTTAAAACACTGGATAAAATTGTCCATATCAAGAAAATCAGTGAACAAACAAGGATTAACATAGAAGAAAATCTTTCTGCAGTATCAGCAGTGATGATACGCCTCCGAGACTTAACTTCTAAGGGCTTCTGATCAGAGCTGAAAATGCAGGTCAAACGAAACAAGACTATGTCGCTCAAGTGGACATCTTTTATAGACATATTTAAAATGTCTAGGCCAAGTGTAAAAACTAAATCTAAAATGTGACCCTTTTGGTGAGTGGGCTCAGAAACATGTTGCACAAAATTAAAAGCTTCAGTCAACGATAAAGCTCCATAGCAGAGCAAGATAACTTGTCATCAACATGAAGGTTAAAATCTCCAAGAATTAAAACAGATTCCAACGTTATAATAGAGGATAAAAAGTCACTAAAATCCTTAAGAAAGGCAGTAGCAGGGCCTGGGGGGCGGTAAACCAACACACAGAAAAATGGATTTGAGAAACCCACCTTGACCAACTGTGATTCAAAGGAGGGAAAATCCTGTGACTGTACCCCTTTACACACACAATCCTCTTTATAAACGATGGCAAGGCCCCCACCACGGTGACAGGGGCGGGGCTTCCCAAGGACACAGAACCCAGCAGGGCAGAGCTCATTTAAATGAAGAAATTCCTCTTCTCTCTGCCAAGTCTCCGAAAGGCACATTAAGTCCAACATTTCCGTTGTTATAAGATCATTCAGGGAAAATGATTTATTGGCGATTGAACGCACGTTCAATAACCAAGGCGCAAGGTGGATGACGTCACGTAGGCGCTGTCTGAGGCTTGCAATGGGATAGGACGAAGACAGCGGTCACGTGGACTCCAGCTGATCCGTGCAGGCGGAGGCGTAAACACGGAAGTGCACAGTAGCGATGGAACTACGCCACCAGGATACCAGCGCTGAGAAAAGTCTAGAACACCCGTACCTAACCGAACAGGTGTCGATGCAGATGTGCCATCGCACACATCAAAGAGAGGAATGTGGTAGAGGAAGCGAGCCCGTCCTCGGCCACCGGTGCTGGCGCCCAAACGCGCCGCTGCACGCCTTCTCTTCACCTGGACACCAGCCCGCGAGCCTCTTCTCCTCTTATCCAAAAAGCCTTTTTCCTCAGTCTCCTGCGGATCTTACACGGCGCCCGCAACAGCAGCGGATAATCAGGTGAGTCGGAGCCGATAGTTAGGGGCGGAGGGAAAACGCCTGGTTGAACCTGTCTCGTGAAGCAAATAGGCTCTCCATTGGTCTCCTTGATATGAAACAAAGAGTCCCGATCGTAAGTCCGTAAAGCCAAGACACCTCCATCTGCTAGTCGGGCTGCTAAAATAACAAATGTCGTAAAGGTGGCCATTAGTAACCAACACAACAGGAGCCGAGTGACGGCCACGCCAGTCACAGGCGCCATCTCTGTTGTCATATTTTGTGCGTCATAATGCGCCACACATTTTCAATGGGCACCAGGTCTGGACTGCAGGCAGGCCAGTCTAGTACCCGCACTCTTTTACTATGAAGCCACGCTGTTGTAACACATGAAGAATGTGGCTTGGCATTGTTTTGCTGAAATAAGCAGGGATGTCCCTGAAAAAGACGTTACTTGGATGGCAGCATGTTGTTGCTCCAAAACCTGGATATACCTTTCAGCATTGATGGTGCCATCACAGATGTGTAAGTTGCCCATGCTATGGGCACTAACACACCCTCATACCATCACAGATGCTTGCTTTTGACCTTTGCACTGGTAATCATCTGGATGGTCCTTTTCTTCTTTGTCCGGAGGACACGACGTCCATGATTTCCTAAAACAATTTGAAATGTGGACTCATCAGACCCCAGCACACTTTTCCACTTTGCGTCTGTCAATTTCTTATGAGCTCAGGCCCAGAGAAGGTGGCGGCGTTTCTGGATGTTGTTGATGTACGGCTTTCACTTTGCATGGTAGTTTTAAATTGCACTTGTAGATGTAGCGACGAACTGTGTTAACTGACAATGGTGTTCTGAAGTGTTCTGGAGCCCATGTGGTAAGATCCTTTACACAATGATGTCAGTTTTTAATGCAGTGCCGCCTGAGGGATCGAAGGTCACGGGCATTTAATGTTGGCTTTTGGCCTTGTCGCTTACGTGTACAAAGTTCTAAAGATTCTCTGAATTTTTTGATTATATTATGGACTGTAGATGATGGAATCCCTAAATTCCTTGAAATTGAACGTTTTTTAAACTGTTGGACTATTTTTTCACGCAGTTGTTCACAAGTGGTGATTCTTGCCCCATCTTTGCTTGTGAACGGCTGAGCCTTTTGGGGATGCTCCTTTTATACCCAATCATGACACACCTGTTTCCAATTAGGTTTTCTTTGAGTATCCATAAACTTTCCCAGTCTTTTGTTGCCCCGTCCCAACTTTTTGAAATGTGTTGCAGGCATCCATTTCAAATCAATCAATCAATCAATTTTTTTATATAGCGCCAAATCACAACAAACAGTTGCCCCAAGGCGCTTTATATTGTAAGGCAAGGCCATACAATAATTATGTAAAACCCCAACGGTCAAAACGACCCCCTGTGAGCAAGCACTTGGCTACAGTGGGAAGGAAAAACTCCCGTTTAACAGGAAGAAACCTCCAGCAGAACCAGGCTCAGGGAGGGGCAGTCTTCTGCTGGGACTGGTTGGGGCTGAGGGAGAGAACCAGGAAAAAGACTGCTGTGGAGGGGAGCAGAGATCGATCACTAATGATTAAATGCAGAGTGGTGCATACAGAGCAAAAGAGAAAGAAACAGTGCATCATGGGAACCCCCAGCAGTCTACGTCTATAGCAGCATAACTAAGGGATGGTTTAGGGTCACCTGATCCAGCCCTAACTATAAGCTTAGCAAAAAGGAAAGTTTTAAATCCTAATCTTAAAAGTAGAGAGGGTGTCCTGTCTCCCTGATCTGAATTGGGAGCTGGTTCCACAGGAGAGGAAGCCTGAAAGCTGAAGGCTCTGCCTCCCATTCTACTCTTACAAACCCTAGGAACTACAAGTAAGCCTGCAGTCTGAGAGCGAAGCGCTCTATTGGGGTGATATGGTACTACGAGGTCCCTAAGATAAGATGGGACCTGATTATTCAAAACCTTATAAGTAAGAAGAAGAATTTTAAATTCTATTCTAGAATTAACCAGGAAGCCAATGAAGAGAGGCCAATATGGGTGAGATATGCTCTCTCCTTCTAGTCCCCGTCAGTACTCTAGCTGCAGCATTTTGAATTAACTGAAGGCTTTTTAGGGAACTTTTAGGACAACCTGATAATAATGAATTACAATAGGTCCAGCCTAGAGGAAATAAATGCATGAATTAGTTTTTCAGCATCACTTTGAGACAAGACCTTTCTGATTTTAGAGATATTGCGTAAATGCAAAAAGCAGTCCTACATATTTGTTTAATATGCACTTTGAATGACATATCCTGATCAAAAATGACTCCAAGATTTCTCACAGTATTACTAGAGGTCAGGGTAATGCCATCCAGAGTAAGGATCTGGTTAGACACCATGTTTCTAAGATTTGTGGGGCCAAGTACAATAACTTCAGATTTATCTGAGTTTAAAAGCAGGAAATTAGAGGTCATCCATGTCTTTATGTCTGTAAGACAATCCTGCAGTTAGCTAATTGGTGTGTGTCCTCTGGCTTCATGGATAGATAAAGCTGGGTATCATCTGCGTAACAATGAAAATTTAAGCAATACCGTCTAATAATACTGCCTAAGGGAAGCATGTATAAAGTGAATAAAATTGGTCCTAGCACAGAACCTTGTGGAACTCCATAATTAACCTTAGTCCTGTGAAGAAGATTACCCTTTCAAGAATTTTTGAGAGAAAAGGAAGGTTGGAGATTGGCCTATAATTAGCTAAGATAGCTGGGTCAAGTGATGGCTTTTTAAGTAATGGTTTAATTACTGCCACCTTAAATGCCTGTGGTACATAGCCAACTAACAAAGATAGATTGAATGAGTAAATATTTGTACAAAACAAAAAAGTTTATCAGTTAGAACATTAAATATCTGTTTTGTGGTGTATTCAATTGAATATAGGTTAAAGAGGATTTGCAATCATTGTATTCTGTTTTTATTTACATTTTACACAACGTCCCAACTTTATTGGAATTGGGGTTGTAAATGCAGGTCATTTACTATGGCCTTGTTCAGTTACAGGGGTCCTCAAGACTGAGATGCCTGTGTACTACATGTCTTGTACCACCAATACCATTTTTTTTACCTCATAATCACTGCCACTAACTTTCAGCATCTTATATAAACTATGCCTGAATCTGGAATTAAACAATACATTAGCTACCAATAAATTTAAAATCCAATTCTGTATACTCTATATCATTGATCTGGATTTACTATTTTAGACTCATTCATCCTTACAGCTGATATTCATATTGCGTGTTTGGAAACAGTAGCTATCAGTGAGCAGCACAGCTCAGATAAAGGGCTTGTCACACCTTGATGATTTAGCCTGCATATGCCGATATATTAAAAATACACACAATACACTGGCGTACATCTAATACGTTGTGGATAAGTTTTGTATAAATTAAGAGCACACTGAAACACGCTGGTATATGTTGTAGCACAGTGAGCTCATCAAAAAAAATTGTGCGTGCACAATATTTTCAAAAACATGCCAGCGTATGGCTCATACGTCCCGCATACATGGGGTATAAGTTATAGATAATTTTCTTGTGTTTTGCCCTGCCACGTCAGGTTGTAATGACTTATTTTCTCCAACGCTGACCTCCTGATCCATCATGTCCTCCGGCTGCATGGCATCCCAAGAGACAATCGTGTTGGACCGCAATTCACCTCCCAGGTGTGGAGGTGCTTCTGTGAGGCCATCAGTGCCACCCCCAGCCTGTCCTCGGGATTCCATTCAGAAACCAACGGCCAGACCGAAAGAGCGAACCAAGATCTAGAGACCGTCCTAAGATGTGTGGCCTCTGAACCCCCGTCCGACTGGAGCTCGTTTCTTCCATGGGTCGAATATGCCCATAATACCCAGGTATCCTCTGCCACTGGCCTGTTGCCATTTGAAGCTTCAATTGGCTACCAGCCCCCGCTCTTCCCAGAGCAAGAAGAGGAGCTTTCAGTACCCTCAGTCCAAGATCATCTGTACCGATGCCAGCAGATATGGAAGTGTCCTCAGTCGGCCCTGAAAGAAACCCAGGAGAGAACTCGCCACCATGCAGACCCAAGACAGGCCCCAGCCCATGACTACCAACCCGGTAATGAGGTCTAATCTCCGGGCCTGCTCCTCCCTCCTGCTCGGCTCGTCGACAGCTGGGGCTGGGGTTACCAATACTTGGTGGACTGGGAGGGCTATGGACCAGAGGAGCACTCCTGTGTGAAGAGGACCTTCATCTTGACCTGGCTCTCCTCAAGGATTTTCTACCATCTCTACCATCATCACCCTGACAAGCCTGGAAAGGTGCCTTTTGCAGGGGGTGGAGGGGGGTGGGTTTATTGGGTGATGTGTTTGCACTGCCATGGCAGGTGTAATGACTTATTTTCTCCCAGCAATGATGTCCTTTTTTTCGTTCCTGTAGTATTTTCTGTTCTCCACTTGATGGGGCATTAGTTGAGCTGCCACCAGTTATCAGTTATGTGTGATTAGGAAGACGACCATTTAAGAGCTGAGATTTAGTTTATTCTTTGCCAGATACTACTGAAGACTCCGTCTATTTTTCTGTGCCGTGTTAACCTTTTGCCTCGCCAGCCACCGAATCTCGCCAAATGCTCCAGAGGGAGATCAGAGAATTTATCCAACTGCTGCACTGTGACCTTGAATGCGTCTCCAGCTGTGCGCTCAGACTCCGAAGCACCCTGCAGTTATATGAAGGTAATGCTGGCCTGGCCACTTGACTCTGCATTAGCACAAACTGTTCTTCTTCTCACGTTCCAGAACTATTTGGTACTGCCCCTGTGAGGACCTGGACCCTGGTACTGGCTACCAGTTCCACACATCTCTGTAGAAGACAGTGACTGTGCTTTCATAGAGAACTATTCAAGAACTCTACTAAAGAACTGCATAAACTTTGACACCAAACAATTAAGGAACGCTGCCCAGCTGTATCCTGTTCAGCTTAATTCGACCTGTGCTTCTACTGCAGCGCTTGACCCTTGACCTTGGAAAACTCTGAACTATGATCAATTGCTGAACGGTTATAGACATTATTTTATTAATTCTGAGACATTCTGTGTTTGCTCCTATTCTGAACTGAAACTGTTTGTGGCAAGCGTTAAGAAGTGCACTCCACTTACCCATTGTGTCTTTCTTCATAGTTCCTGGTTACTGAAGATGTGTCCCACCTGGCCTCTGGTCTCTTTCCTTGCATGTGCCTTCATTTCTCAAGACTGGCTTGCAATCCTGCAGTCCGTATTTTCACCGCTAGGAGGCAGGCCACTCTCCATACTGCAGGAAACCCCCAGCGCAGCATTCTTATTTATTAATAAATATTATTTCCTTTTGTACTCTTGTGTCCAGCTCCCTGCGTTTGGGTCCATAGTCCGAACGGTTCGGTTCCACCCAAACCCCTAACCATAACAAAATGATAAGATTGCTGACACAACTTACTTTTAAGTTACTTATAATTCAAAATACTGTGAGACAATGTCTAGCATACCCAAACATATGAGTAAATTGCTTTTAACCTACGTATATGTAACATATCTCCAACGCATATTGACATATGTAGACATAAGTAAATCCCATGATACACCAAGACAAAATTAAAATAAAATTTATAAAAAATGTTAAATTACGCTGGCCTCCCTGTGGAGGGGGTGAAGCTACGCAACAGCATATGTGCTCTCGATGATGTACATGTCAACATCTCCATGTTTACACTTCACATATTAAACTTTCAGCTCTTTAGGTCTGTTTTTCCTGGCTTCACAGCCAAAAAGCAAAACCAAAGTGAAATTCAGATAAATGTTCCCGGTTATCCAAAACATCAGCTAAAAAAATCTTTCAGTTAGCAGATTAGCAGCCATCACAGCTACCTTGGTAACCCACTACTGGTATCGACATACATTTTAAGCCTTAACACACTGTGCGACCTTCAGCTGTCCCAAGTGAAAGTTTAGTGTAACATTGTGTTATCTTTGGTCGTGGCACTGAAAACTGTGGCCTTACCTTGGACTTTGTGACAGGTTAAAGGACTGCTGTTGTCACACTCTTGTGACCAAAGACAACCTGGGGAAAATATCACTGTTTGAAATTCTACATGCATGAAATGAAGCAATATAACCTGTATCCATAGGGTTTTGTGTGTGTGTGTGTGTGTGTGTGTGTGTGTGTGTGTGTGTGGTGTGTGTGTGTGTGTGTGTGTGTGTGTGTGTGTGTGTGTGTGTGTGTGTGTGTGTGGTGTGTGTGGTGTGTGTGTGTTTTAAAATTTTTCCTTACAGAACAACACAAGTAAGGTGTGGAGCAGAAGCACTTCATTTCAATCCTTTCATTTTTCACAGAAAAAAGTGCATGAAATGAAATTCTAAGTAGTTGATAAAAGCACTCACCCTCAACAGTAACATACAGTCTGTCCACTCTGCAATCATAAATGACCTTTGTCATCTCTGTTGTGACAGATTTTGTGTGCCATGTCTGCAAAGCTTACCCCACTGTGGGACAGTGCATTAACAGTGAGGAAATATGACGTCATGGTTTCAGACAACGGCAAACTCCTTAAATCCAACTTCCCGCAATGCATATGTGTCTTTAAACTGGGAAAATCCTTCTGCTACATGCAGCTATCTGTGCTGCTGTGGAAATGTGATGTCATCTGTCCATCAGAGTCAAAAGGCAGCAAACTGCAACAGTTCCTCGCTTTGCAAATTTCTACCGGAGGTTCATCAAGGGCTACAGTCAGGTAGTTAGCCCCCTGACAGCCCTGACCTCCACAAAAGTCCCCTTCACCTGGTCGGATCGGTGCGAAGCCGCGTTTAGGAGTTGAAACGCCGGTTCTCGACTGCACCGGTTCTGGTGCAGCCCGATCCCAAGCACCAGTTCGTAGTTGAAGTGGACGCCTCTGACTCGGGGTAGGAGCCGTGCTATCCCAGAGCGGGGAGTCCGACAAGGTTCTCCATCCTTGTGCCTACTTTTCCCGCAGGTTGACCCCAGCTGAACGGAACTATGACGTCGGCAATCGGGAACTTCTTGCGGTGAAGGAGGCTCTTGAGGAGTGGAGACGCCTGTTGGAGGGAGCATCGGTACCATTTACGGTGTTCACGGACCATCGGAACCTGGAGTACATCCGGACCGCGAAGCGTCTGAACCCCAGGCAAGCCCGCTGGTCACTGTTCTTCGGGCGTTTTGACTTCCGGATCACCTACCGCCCCGGGACAAAAACCAATGATCTGACGCCCTGTCCCGGGTGCATGAAGAGGAGGTCAAGACCGAGCTGTCAGACCCCCGAAACCATCATCCCGAGTCCGCTGTCATGGCCACCCTTACCTGGGACGTGGAGAAGACCGTCCGGGAGGCCCTGACACGGAACCCGGACCCGGGGACCGGCCCGAAGAACAAGAGGTACGTCCCACCAGAGGCCAGAGCTGCGGGTTTGGACTTCTGCCATGGGTCCAAACTCTCCTGTCATCCCGGAGTGCGCAGGACCATGGCAGTAGTCCACAGCGCTTCTGGTGGGTGTCTATGGAAGCCGACGTCCGGGACTACGTCCAGGCCTGCACCACCTGTGCCAGGGGCAAGGCGGACCACAAGAGGACCTCAGGACTCCTCCGACCCCTACCAGTGCCTCATCGCCTCTGGTCCCACATCGGCCTGGACTTTGTCACGGGCCTCCCGCCGTCCCAGGGCCACACCACCATCTTGACGATAGTGGACCGGGTCTCTAAGGCGGCCCACTTCGTGGTCCTCCCGAAGCTCCCTACGGCCCGGAGACAGCAGACCTCCTGGTCCACCACGTCGTGCGTCTGCATGGGATATCAGCGGACATCGTCTCAGACCGTGGCCCTCAGTTCTCCTCTCACGTCTGGAGGAGTTTTTGCAAGGAACTGGGGGCCACCGTGAGTCTCTCGTCCGGGTATCACCCCCAGATGAACGGACAGGCAGAGCGGGCCAACCAGGAGTTGGAGCAGGCCCTCCGTCGCGTTACCTCCGCGCACCCGACGGCCTGGAGCACCCATCTGGCCTGGATCAAGTACGCCCACAACAGCCAAGTGTCGTCTGCCACCGGCCTCTCCCCGTTCGAGGTGTGTTTGGGGTACCAGCCCCATTGTTCCCGCTTGTGGAGGGTGAGGTTGGTGTGCCCTCGGTCCAGGCCCACCTCAGGAGGTGCCACCGGGTGTGGCAGACTGCCCGTTCTGCCCTGTTGAAGGCCCGGACGAGGGCCAAGGCCCATGCAGACCGCTGGCGTTCCCTGGCCCCTGCATACCAGCCTGGGCAGGAGGTATGGTTGTCGACAAAGGACATCCCACTTCAAGTGGAATCACAGAAACTGAAGGACAGATATATCGGACCCTTTCCCATCACCAAGGTCCTCAGCCCAGCCGCAGTGAAGCTACGGCTGCCAGCTTCACTGCGGATCCATCCTGTTTTTCATGTGTCGCGGATCAAACCATACCACACCTCACCCCTCTGTACCCCGGACCGGCGCCGCCTCCTGCCCGGATCATCGACGGGGAGCCGGCTCCTGGACGTCCATCGGAAGGACCGGGGGTTCCAGTATTTGGTGGACTGGGAGGGGTATGGACCCGAAGAATGCTCCTGGGTGAAGAGGAGCTTCATCCTGGACCCGGCCCTCCTGGCCGACTTCTACCGGTGGCACCCGGACAAGCCTGGTTGGGCGCCAGGAGGCGCCCGTTGAGGGGGGGGTCCTGTTGTGTGGGCCACTGAAGAGGAGGTACTGCTGGCCCACCACCACCAGATGGCGCCCTGCTTGAAGTGCGGGCTTCAAGCACGAGAGGGCGTCATAGCAACCGGGAGTGACAGCTGTTACTCGTCATCAGCATCAGCTGTCACTCATCCACATCATCACCACCACCTTAAAGGCCGGACTGCAACTCCACCTCCCCGCCGAGAAATCAACTACCAATCAGGTAATTTTCTCTGCTGACTCAAAACATTGAATAATAATCTGAACTTCTTTGCAGCCATTTTCCTGTGGTGTCCTTATCTGTGGGATTGGCGTTTGGTGTTCTTCAGCTCCGTTGGCAGTGGAAGCTGTGTGGGATCGGCTCTTCTCTCGCCAGGCATCGTCTATCGTCGAGCCTGCCCACACGTCACCTGGTGTATGATTGACAGTCACTATATTGTTATTATATTGTCTGTACGTCGTTGTGCGATTCACAACATTAAATTGTTACTTTTGGCTTATCCATTGTCCGTTCATTTACGCCCCCTGTTGTGGGTCCGTGTCACGACACTTTCACAACATATAGCCTACCATAAATGTAAAAATAACTTCAACATGTTCTCCTTAATACTAGTACTAGTGGACCCTAGGATTAGTGGGAAGTTCCCATGCTAAGGTTAGCCCATTAGCATCTCATTATGTGATGCAATTGCATTATGCAATGCTAGTGAGTTTTCATGCGAATATTAGCCCATTAATCATGCTATGTGATGTGCTAAAGTTTAATGCTAAAGTTAGCCCATTAGCATTGTGTTATGTGATGCTAGTGAGTTTTCACACTCACAGTAACCCCTTAGTATCACATTATGCGACGCTAGCGGCTTTTCAAGACACATGAAGGATAAAATCCATTGTAAATCACTGCTTTACTTGTCAGTGAGTTCATGAACACTGAGAGTTAAAACACATGATAAATCCCATTGGTCACAATGAAGAACTCTGCTCATGCTGTTGTTAACACCACACTGGTGCCAATTATACAACATCTGTATACTAAGAAACACTGTATGTGTATATATGTCCCTCCTCTGTCCAAACGGCAGCTCAGAATTGAGCCAGATTTGGCACACATACATTGACATACGCATACTTTGACATAGGCGATTGAGCACTTTAGTAGTAGTCATAGTTAAGGGAAGAGACACTTTTGTGCTATATCATTATAGCCAAGTCTGCTAAAAGGTTGGTGTCATACTTCTATTATTTTCCTTTAAACTTTTTACCTCTTCATTTCTGTAAGTAGTAGCAGTAGTAGTAGTAGTAGTCTCTTTTTGAGGCAGCTTTAGTCACCCTAACAGTCCCCTGGAATTTGGGATAGGTGGGAGGTGATACGTAGATTTGTTAGTGAAGAAGTCTTAATTTCACTCTCTGAATCAAACCCACCGTGGGGCGGGTAATAAGCTAGTATATATAAAGACTTGTATGACTTGTATAACTTTACAAAAATAAGTAAAAAGGGCTGCAACACAGTGACAGCATTACCAATTACAAACAGCAACAAGATTAAATATATACAGTTAAGAAGAAGCTTAGAACACGCTTCCCAGTATTTGTCCAATAATTGCATAAAGGAAAGCCTAATGATTGAATAGATTACAGGAGGTCCAGCATCTGACCAATTGGTGCTTCAATGATAATAACCTGGATTTGAATACTACTAAAACCAAGGAACTGATTGGGATTTCAGGAAATCCAAATGCATCATGCACTCTGCCCTCCACATCAACAGAGAGGAGGTAGAGAGAGCTTCAAGTTCCTTGGAGTATAAATCTCGGCCGACCTCACCTGGTCTGTTAACACCTCCTTTCAGGTGTGGAAGGCCCAACAGAGACTTCACCTCCTCAGGAAGTTAAAGCAGGCTCTCGTCCCTCATCAGCTGCTGATTAGCTTTTACCGACCGGCCGTCAAGTCTCCTGACCGACTGTTGCACACTGTGGTTCACCAGCTGAACCGCAGAGGACAGAAATGATCTGCAGCAGGTGCTGAGGGCGGCAGAGAGATTCATCAGGCCCATACTGTCGCCTCCACCCCGGAGACATCTACACTGGCCGACTCCAAAAGAAGGCCAGGAACATCACGAAGGATCCCATTCATCCTGGACACTTCCTGTCGCCCACCCCCTACCCTCCAGGAAATGGTATCAGACAATCAAATCAAAAACAGACTCAAACACAGCTTGTTTCCACAGACCATCAAATGCATCACGCCCCCACAAGGTGCAATAACCCGCCAGGATTGATGCCCCACATCCCCAAGACTCTATAAGTGTGATAACATATCAATCCTGGTGAGTCTTTTTTCACTTACTCATTTTATGCTGCTCATTTATTTTTTCTTATTTTGTACATATCTATTATTTTTATTCTGTATTTTGTTTTATATATCAACGCTGCCTTTCACAGTATATTGCTTGGCAATGTGCTACAGTGGCACTCTTTAGATTAATGATCTGTTCTCCCAAAGTGTATTCTATTTATTTATTTAATCTATTTATCATCCCATCTTTCAGAAATACTATGACTAAAGTAAGTAAGTCCTTTCAGCTGCTCCCTTTTTTTTCACTCAAGGTCGCCACAGCAGTGAGGATCTGCATGTTGATTTGGCACAAGGTTTATGCTGGACGCCCTTCCTGATGTAACGCCACATTACATGGAGAAATGTGGCAGGGGTGGGGTTTGAACCCGGAACCTTCCACACTGCCACTAACTACAGGAACCACTTGGTCACCACCCTACCCATAAAATTTTAGACACTTCATTAAATTAATTAAAAAAAATAATTTAAAAATGTATATTTAAAATGTTCTTATTTTGGGGAATTTCAGATAGAGTGGATTTATAAATTTCAGTTTATTTAATTTTATATAGCGCCAAATCACAACAAAGCGGCCTGAGGGTGCTTTACACAAGCAAGGTCTGCACACAGGCAACAGTGGTAAGGGAAAACTCTATGAGGATATTGAGGAAGAAACATCAAGCAGACCAGACTCAGAGGGGTGACCCTCTGCTTATGCCATTCTAACAGTTACAAGGTTTTTGCAAATTTACAAAGGTGAAGAAACAGAAGACAGGAAATCAAAACATGACATAATAACAAAACAATATGTATTTGATGAGAAGTTCATGCAGGCGCATACCACTGTCTGTCCAAACACAGACTGCAGTTTGCGGCACCAGCTTCAGGCATGGCACCCAGTCTTCACTGGCTGTCCCACTATCCGTGCCTCGGACAGAGAGAAAAACAGCAGAATCAGTTGGACGGAAAAAAACTATACCTAAGGTAGTATTTCCTCTGCTCTCCTGTTGATTTACTGCTGATGAATTATAAGGTGATCGCCGGCCGCTAGCCCTAAGTTTCACTGACAGACCCAGAATTTAGGTATCCACTGGTATTGCACAAGTGATGCATTTTGCCACATACAATTTACTTGCTCTTCTATTTATTTGTTTTCATTTTTGACATAATTTGTGATATTGAAAGCTCAGTTTGGCTGTCCTGGTTTAGCCACAAAACTCCAATGTGGTTCAAAGTGTTATGGGTCAGCATGGCTTTCACCTGTTGCAAAGACTCGGTAAACATGATTACAATCTAGCAGCAGACAGCACAGCGAAAGTGTGCTGAGCAAGGGCACATATTCGACTCACAGAGCATTCTGTGCATTGTGGAACCGCAAACCAATGAACAACTGTTAAGGAAATGGTAACACTGAAAAGGCTGAAATTATTTTCACACATTAGTACAGAGGAGTGACTTGTTTATCCTTTTGTAGCTGAGTATGAGGAGACATTGAACAAAGTGACAAGCCGGGATTGTTGAGCAGATGGATGTAATGTGAGAGTTCCAGTGAAGTTGCAATTGTCTGAGTAACAGTGCTTGGTTATCTAGTCTGCTTGTGCAATTGTTCATTTTCATTCAGTACAGTATCACCGATTTCGACAAGGCCCATCTGTTCTCCCATGGCCTGACTGCTTCCATCTGGGACCATGCTGTATGACATCTTTATCATTTGATATTTTGTTACTTTATAAACAAGAGAAAAGGGAATAAAGCCCTTCCCGGTCCTATGGTGTCCGCCAACGCTCTGTAGCGAAACACAGATGCCCTGTCTCACCCAGATGTCATCTGACTGAGCAAGCTGTGCTCCCCGCAAGCCCTGAGCTGCGGCGGGATCAACCCAGCCTGCGTGTCTTGTGGACGGCGCACCGCAGGACAGACACAGCGTCATGTGGAACAGAGCTCACGTGGGTGGTGTGACATTCATATCGCCCCTAAGTGTTATGATCTGGGTCCGGATCACCTGGGGTAGCATGTCAATGTACGCGTCTCAGTGGGCAGGTGTTAGTTCATGTCCATCCAAACGCGGTACGTGTTGTTCAGCTGTGATGCCCAGAACTGCAGATCTCCGCAGCTGCTCCTGTCAGTGGCCACACCACCTGTCAGTTCAGCGCACACACCAAAATGTCACTGTGTCTGTTTGTGAAGCCACACTCATGGAGAACTTAGACAAATTTCACATTCAGCTTGACAGTGATTGTCTGCTGACTGTTGTCGTGTTAACAGTGCGAATGGCCACACATTTTCTTAGTGCCAAACGAGTGGTGTTAGATGTTTGTGTGTGTCAGCTGGAATTTGCCTGACACCTGCCGCAAAAGGGTTTGATGGGCTCACAGCGCACACTCTGTCTTTCAGCCGCTGGTGTGCACAAATAGTTGTAGCAACGTGTACGAGGTGATAGAGGCAGCTATGATTTTACACATATTGCATATGATTCCTGCTTCATGCATGCTTCATGCATAATTTGACCAAATTCGCACTATGTGTGAAGGGGCCCTAATCTTTGAGGAGCCAATCACAGCCTTTCACAATGATTTGCTGACCGAATTACTTACAGAAAATAAACTGTGCAAACATTGGACTTGGATTAGAATGGATTAGAAATAACCCCCTTGTGTCTGATGATTTGCAGACATTAATGCTGGATTGTGATCGCAAATAGCCATTTTAAAACTCAATTTGCGACCGTAAAATGCAGGGTTAATGTCCACAAATCATCAGACACAACAGGGTATTCCCTAATTAGACTGGCATCCCGTCCAGAGGTAGTAGACTCTCATTCACGCTATATGAATGCAGGGATAAGAAATGTCCTCAGTGCCTACATAGGACTTGCTTCTGTGGTATACCGAGAATGGATTGTAAGCGTTGTTTTGCCACCTTTGACTGAGGTAGTTCTGACTGAATTAGCTGCAGACCTATGAATTAAAGGACATGGCAAGCAACAGCTCTTTTCCATTTAAAAGGAACAGAAATAGGTTGCCCCTGCGACAGACTGGTGTCCTGTCTAGGGTGTACCCTGCCTCACGCCCAATGACTGCTAGGATAGGATCCCCCACACACACACACGAACACAGTGTGAGCAGCTGGAGCGTGTGGTACCACATCGCACTGCTGCTGTGGAGAAACAAAAATAAAAACCACACACCATAAAAAACACAGCAATTTACTGAATCCCTCTTATCATAGGGACAATACAAGTATGAACCGTCTGTTTCTCTGTAGAAGACCCTGTCAGGTTGTGCGTAGGCATGGGTCAAACTGGGTGGACACAAATACGAACTCTCAAAACGATGGAGTAAGAAAAAGGTTTGATGGTCAAAACAAGCAGGGACTCGGTACACGGGTGGTCCAGCAGTGAGGCAAAGGTAACAGACGTGAGGCTGAGGCGTGGTCCAAATAACATGCCAGGTCACAGTGCACAGTGTGGTGGCATTCAGAAACAAGACAAACTCAAGGTCGAAACAAGGCAAGGTCAAAATACCGGCGGGCAGGAAACGGACAAATCAGAGCTTGGTAAGGAGGCTGGAAAGTGACATGAACGCAACAATCTGGCAGTGAACTGTAGAACTGTGAGGGCTTAAATAATGGGCTGGTGAATCACAGTGTAAATGGAATCAGGTGTGGTGAAGTTTCTGGAAAAGGGGCGTGACAGAAAATATAAAGGCAGATGCAAGAGCATGAGGAAGAAAAAAACAAAGCAGAGTGGAACAAGAGAGATCAGTGACAGAAAAACCACCAGGAAAGCGCTTAATGTGCCAAAGAAAGAAAGATAACACCCAACCTCTAAGATCAAATAATAACCAGAAAACAAATGTAAGGACTGAAAACTGATCAAGAAAAAATAAAGGCTAAGGCTAGACTTGAATGGACACACAATGGCTAAATTAAAGCAAACTGAAAACACAACTTACTGACTGAACCAAACAAAATAAAGATACATAGAGAACAAACAGTGACGCAAGCATTACACAAGAAATGAGATAAACAAAACCAAACTAAGACTTAAATGACCTGAGTGAAAAACATACAAGGTAATACAATAAAGAAGACAACACAACAAAGTACTGGTAAGGCAGAAACTAATACCGAACTACACACATGGCTAAAGTATGAATGTAAATGCAATGAAGGACACTCAAAATCAATGATAAACAGAGAATGCAATATATAAGTAACGGAACATAACCAGATACAAAACCAGAAAGTACAAAATCACCAACAGAAAACCGCAGGAACATGAACAATGAACAGAAAACAAGACCACTGATAACAGGAGCATGATCAGAATAAAAACACAAAGCACAGAGCACGGGAGTCGATACGAGTCCAGAACTATGGCAGACGGCCCAAAGGGCCGGATCATGACAGACACGTGGTCATAGACGTACAGTCATGACATGACATGAATGAAGCAGTGCACTCTTATCATGTCTACATCTACTGGCACAGCGAGCGGTGCACGGTCCAGCAAGAGGTGCATGAAGGAGAGACACTGCGTCATGTGGACCAGAGCTGACATGGTTGACGTGACATTCAGATCACCAGAGTGTCCATATGATCAGATGATCCTTTTCACATGGAGCAGCTGCCGGTGTACGCGCTGAGCAACCCGTGGCAAAAGGCGATATGTTTTTTATGTATTTCCACCTGAATGACAGCGCAAACAGTCATGCACCTCACGACATATAGTTGTAAGGTCATGTACGTGTTCTCCAGCTGACTCGGGGTCCAGAAATCTCAACAGCTGCTGCTGTGTGCAGACATGCCCGCTTTTCATCCCAGCTCACAGAACAAAGTGTCACTCTCTGTTTCTGTGTGCTGTGATTAATTATTTTTAGTTATGTGTTATGTAATTGTGTATGTAGTTGTTGTAGTATATATTTATATACTTGCCGGCTTTGTCTCTGCATTTTGAATGTAACATGTCACATGCACTGAGCCGTCATTTCCAGCTGTCAGTGAGGGGTGGCCGGCAATTTGCTGTGCTGTGCTGTGTGCACTCAGACGTGGCTGGCCAGTACCCATGTGATCTGTCTGTACATAAATATCAGCATGTCATGCAAGTGTGCCCCCCCACAACACATGTGGCTGTGGGGGGAGCGGGAGGCGCAAAGGCATGCACGCTACATGTGTTGGGGAGGGGGTGCAACAACATGCACGCCACATGTGTTGCGGGGTGCGGGGGGAGTGGGGGAGGGGCGTGACACATGCTCTCGTGCAATACACATGCACGCCACGTGTTGGGGGGGAGCTGACACTCTGGCAGTGGTGGCACAGATAACCAAAAAAATTAAATTCGATAACAGATAATCAGATAACTGAAAGTTATCTTCGATAAAGATAAAATGATAAAAATGAATCAGAAGTTACAGATAACCAATAAATTCCAGTATGTTTCCAGTATAATTGCAACTACTGACAAGCTGATTTTTGAGTTTTAATACCGCGATCGCTTTTAGAAGCATCAAAAGCGACAACAGAACCAAACAATGAGTCAGCACTTTTGTTTTTCAGCATCCTGCCCCCTGCTGGAAGCTCCAGTTTACTACATGGCTTCCAGGACAGACACCACTGAGAGAAGCCAGAAAGCTCAACTCTGCCCAATCACCATGCTGCCATTAGGCCAAGGTCTTGGAAAATAAAGCCCTGCTGACTTATGGTTTGGTGTATAAATAAAATTAATACTGATAGAATACTCCATTAATGTCAATTCTGTCATTTGTGCAAGTTAAGATGTAACATATCTTTAATGTTGAATAATGCACTAATTCTGAAGTTTTTGTAACAAACACAGACAGATGGCATTCTGGGGTAAAATGTGCCTCCGCTACACTGATTGGTTGATTAATTCTATGTAAACCAACACGTTAATGTGAGGTGTGTCGTGTGTTTTACTGATAATGTGCTTTTGAAAAATGCCATTTTTTATTTGTAAAAAAAAAACAGCCATTTTCAAAAAAAAAAAAAAAAAAGCCAAGGTTGTAATTAGATAACCGTCTGATATACCGGTGTCAAATAGAACACTGCCAACTACTGGTGCCAGTGCAAGTTTTGGCCCTTTTTCAGCTGATTTTTCATTCGTGTGAGAATTTTTTGGATCGCACAGAGTTTCAGGTTAATCGCGCGTCCTGCATCATTTAGTATACATGGAGTAACGAGCTGCGTTTAACATCTCATGACCACCTCCTGATCACCGATCATATGGTCAGATGAAAATCAAACCTGTTTGATATTCTTGTACCTGTGCAAACACAGAGCTGTCTTGTAATTGTTTTTTTAACTTTGATGTCTCCCATTGAGAGTTTTTGTAAATTAAGTTTGAAAAAAAAAAGGCATCTGTTTACGTTTTGCTTCTGGAAACACAAGTCCAATGTGTGGTTTTTGACGTACAATGTGTGTGAGAACATAAATCGGGCGCTCTGAACTTTTACACCGTGCGGTTCTGTGGTACGTCTGCCCAGCTTGAGTCTGAGCACTGCCATGAACACTACTGGCCAGTAATGGCAGTAGAGACCTCGAAAACCTGCCAAAACAAAATTCCAGATAATCTCTGTTGCCTCTTGCTACATTTAAGATGCGTGGGAATTTAATAAAAGCAAACACAAAAACAAGTCTATAACCCAGAGAATATATTCACGAGAGTTTTAGGCACTCGGGTGTTTAATGCTGTTGTCATGATCAGAGTGTCTCAAATGCATTCTCCTGTCGTGAACGTACTGAGATTACCCTATCCTACCCACAATGCACTGCTGGGCACAGCATGCCCACACTCCAAACCTTAAAAATTAACACATTACTTTTAAAACTAAAACATATATCTGATATTTTCACTTTATAAAACTTCAGAAGTTGACGTTAATTTAAATAACTTGTCTGAAATAAGTTTGGTTAAAATTTGAGCCATAAGTTAAAAATGTATGCCTCTAGATGACTTATATTGATATTGTGATATTGGCCACGTATCAGTATGTGGTTAAAAGAAATGGGTTTTTTGTGACAGTTCTCCTTTGACTGCAGGAGGATAGAGCAATTTCTTCTAGAACCAGCTCATCTGTTTCTAGAGGGTAGAACTACACATCTGGTCACTTTTGTTTACCATGTTAACGGTCTAAAAGTTATCAGACAAAAATTTATCGGAAGATAATTAGTCTGATAAAGGTTTTCAAAGTTATCTGAAAAGATAATCCGATAATGAAAACTTTATCTTCGATAATTATCGGATTATCGGAAGTGTGCCACCATTGCACTCTGGCACGCCACTGTGTGTGCTTGACAACATCACAGTCATGGGAGGCACTAGGACAAATATCACAGCAAGTCTTGAAAGTGGTCACCTGTTCCCGATTTCGTGCTGACTGCGCAAATGGCCCCACATTTCCTAAGTGCTCCGCGAGTGTTGTTGGATGTTCATTGATGTTTGTGTAGGAGTTCATTGATGTTCTTTATCATATTGATGATGACATCCAAATTTACTGCTCATTTTAAAGCCCCTGAGATCCAGGAAATTGGACTCTTTACTGAACTGCCTTGAGGAAAATAAAACAATGGCTCGGTGCAACTTCGCTGTAGTTAAATTCGGATAAAACCGAGGTGCTGGTAGTTGCCCCAATGATGTCATTCCGGGGATTAAACAATATTTAGGTCTTTTGAGCTCATCTGCAAAATCTAGCCTTAGAAACCTAGGTGTTATCTTTGATAATGTTGTGTGTTGGGGGGTTTGGCTGGACATTTTAGTGTTGTTTTCTTTCTTTGCTCTCCAGGTGGTATGCAAACTGTTTTTTGTCTGTGGAGAAGGTGCTGGCAGAAGAGTCCTTCACCCTCATCAGCATGATTTGCAGCACCTGTGGATGATGCTCATGTGCAGACTTGAGGACTTTCAGCTGAAGCAGATAATGAGATGGCGTTCTGCATTTAAGCCATGAGTAATTCGAGCAGAATTGCCAGGAACTCGACCTTGTGACGTTCGTTTGTGAGACGCTGAGGACCGCGCCTGGGTTTGACACATCGTGCCTGTGAAGGAGGACAGGTGAGGGACACATGCTGTCAGCACACATCAGAGGTGATGATTGTCTGAATAAGTGTTAACAGTAATTTGATATTTTGTTACGCAGTATATTTGAACATTGATGAAAATTGTGCAGCTCGCTTCTCACTGTCGTGGCGTACGGACTGATGATCCTCCACCTGTTGTGAGAAGCTGCTCATTTACATAAAGCTTAAATTCAGACCTGAATGTGTTGCTGATAGTGTGTGCCTTTGAAGGATATTTGTTGTAGCTGTTGACTTACCTCACCTTTTCCATCCTTCAGAGTCAGTTTGTCGTATCCACCTGGGGGGGTGTTCGGCGGTGAGTCTGGGTCCAGAAGCACCGAGCTGTGATCCATTTGGGCGCTGGAGAGCATGCTGTCCTTCACCTCGCCAGACAAACGCACATTTATGTTGTACACCAATTATTGCACAGGAGAAAAATAAAATTGTTTTGTTTTTGGAACCGCTTTCTGGTTATTTAGCGCTGGGTTCAGTCAGACGCAGGTCCGCTCCTCATCCCGCGTCTGCACATAACAGATAAAGAAATGTCATTTGAGCATCATTCCAAGCAGCTAACCAAAAACTGTTTCTAACAGCTGAGGAAGATTTCCAAACTCAGATCAGTTGTTTCAAAAGATGATCTTGAGTTGATTATTCATGTCTTTGTATCTTCTCGTTTGGACTACTTGCACTGCAACAGTTTTGTTTTCCTGTCTGAACAAAAAGGAGCTGTCTTGTCGGCAGCAGGTCCAAAATTCTGCAGCAAGGCTGCTATCTCGCTCAAGCAGGACTCATATCTCTCCTATTTTAAAGTCTCTTCATTGGCTCCCAGTGTCGTTGCTTTTCCATTTTAGATCGTAGTGTTGACTTTTAGAGCTTGCATGGCCAGGCTCCCTCCTACATTAGAGACCTGTTATGTCCCTACGCTCCCGCTCGGAGCCTGATGTCAGTGGATCAGAACCTTCTGAGGGTCCCCTCGTACCCACTTTAAGACCCGAGGAGATCGCTCTTTCCAGGCCGTTGCACCAAGGCTCTGGAATGATGTCCCTTTGTCTCTTCATTCGCTGGACTCCGTCGTGTTTTTAAGAGCAAACTTAAACCCTTCTGTTTCTCCAGGCATTCAAGCCTTAGTAGTGAGAGGGCTGTTTTATGACCAATGTGTGTCTTAGAGTTATTTTATTGTGATGTACATTGTCTTTTATTCTCAGATTTTTTATCTATGTGTGTCTTTTGTGAAGCACCTTGTGACTTTCCTTGTCTGTGAAAGGTGGCTATATAAATAAACATTACTTACTTACTAACTTACTTCACGTGTAGCACCTGGAATTCGGCTGACACCTGCCGAGAGAGGGATCGAATGGGCCCTTACAGGGCTCTCTACTGTCTTGTTGCTGCTGGTGTGCGTGAATGATGACAGGTCTACGAGGCGTTACAGGCAGCTCCGATTTTTCCACGAATGGCATGCGATTCCTCCTTCATGTGCCATTCGGCCTCATCATCCTATGTGTGAAGGGGTCCTAAGCAAGGTGTATGTAAACAAATAACCTCAACTGCATGTCAGCGTCCTGAAAATGTGTATGACCACTTGAAATGCTAAATGTCCACATGGTAGTTTGGGATTCCAGCGGGGGCGCTCACATCTCCTCCTCTCTCCTTCTCCTCCTGTTTTGGTTCTCTATCTCTGCCTCAACCTTCAAAGTTTCAACTTCAACCAGACTAATTCTTTGAACTACATTCGGATAACCATGGAATTGATCAGCTGGTCTCTCAGTGCTATTGACACCATCTTTTCAACAAGAAAATTAGGTTTGGGGGACCCTGCGTGCCCGAAGGAGCCTATCCCACGGGCTACGTTCTCGACACCCAGAAGAATTGTGCGTAGGTGCTTGGCGTCCCTCTCCGTGGAAGATGTCAAGAATTTATTCTTATTTGTCGGTGGTGGTAGGAGGACTTCTGCTACTAGGGACTAGGCTGCCCTGATGTACCGGAAAACTGGCAAGACGGCTGTCACCAAAACCACAATACCACATCTGTCTGTCATGATTACCAAGGTTGGCAAGGCTGTACAATCTCAGACTGCATTAACTTTTGAACTTAAATGCAAAATGTAAATCATCTCAGAGCAGTTTGTCTGTCCTGCAAAGGAACTGATGTTGGAGACAAGTGAATATTCACACAGTTGGAGCTGGACAGTTAAGAGAAGCCGTATTGGAGTTCTGTATTTCTCTGCCTAAACCCAAACACGGCAGCCTTATTAGCTACCGAAGGTCAAAATTCCCTGCTTGTTTTCCTCCAGAAAGATTTCAATGGCCCTGGTGATGCACATGGCTCCCTCTTCATCTGCCCAACCCCACAGTCTGCGGTTGTCAATAAGGGCACTTCAGACTCTACGCATACAAGGACAGAGACTGATATGAACCCACCTGCATGCATGAACGTACGCCACCCCCACCTCCCCTTGTGTTTCCTGTCACAACCCCCCCGCAAGCTCAGCTTGCTGCAGCCACCCACACTCACAATGTCTCAATTCGGATGACGGACTGTTTCAAAAGTTTAGCGTACATTAGCAATCAAATGCATATGTGCAGGTGTTTGAATTCTGATGCATGCCATTATTACGTTCAGCTAGTAATAATTGTGGATTAATTGCTGTATTTTTGTCTGAGGTAATTGGGTGTGAGGATAATTTCATGCACTTGTTGTAATGACAATAAATCATCATTCATTCATTCATTAAATGTGCTTTATAAAACCTCACATGTTCAGTCCATGTTTGAGTGTCATGGTTTACATTTGCGCTATCATCACTTTCTCACAATCTTTGCCTCGTGCTCTCACCTTCATTATCTGATTATTGTCAACCCTTTCAGCACAAATGTTAAATCAGCTTAGCAACTTTCACATCATGGCAATTGCATTTGCAAGGATAAATGGAATACCTTGCCCTAACCACTTCAATCAATATTTTGTGGTGTGTGTGTTTGAAGATAATCTTCCCTTCAACCCCGGTTTAATTAGAAACACTGAGACAATGTGATTTTATAGATTCAATGTGCTGCTTTTAGGGTGTAACTATGGAAATTAGACCTCAAAGCTGAATTTCAATAAATTTAATTTTGAGGTAATGACAAAATGGAAGATTTCAACCCTCTTTGTTGTATTCTTGAAAGGCTAATGTGGTACTGTGCTTGACACAAGTGGACGATTGGAGGAACTGCTGAAGAGAGTGGATTTGTTTGGATTGCAGAGACGCATCTGTAGAGTGAGAATGCAGACAGTCATCCCGGCTGACAGGTTCCCTGTTTCTTCAAAGAAGTGTTTGTGTCTGATTGGAACATCACTGTAAGATAAGTTCCAGAGCTTGATTGTACTTAGGTTTTGAGGACTCCAGTGGCTGAAGAAGGCCAAGGGGACGTTCACATTTCACATGGCCATGGCAGATAGATGAGATGGTTATTTTAGAAATGTGGGAATGGACCGGTTGTCTGCCCGGATGGTTGTAACTCTTAAACAAAAATGGACATATTTTAGGCAGCCAGTAGATGGTCATACATAAAATAGGAGGGCTGTACCAAAAGGGTTTAAAATAAAAGAGTGATATTCAAAAGATGCATATTCATCAGTTCTAATATTTTTATAGTGTTGCTGAAGGGATGACAGGTGTGCATCCACCTCTTTTACCAGTCCTGGTGGAAAGTGAAAAGTTGTATCTATTGGTGGGGCTTCATGGAGTGTAGCTGTCCATCTGAGCTGAGCCATGTTTCCGTTAAACATGTACAGTCAATATTATGATCTAAAATCGGGTCATTAATAAGAAATGTTTCATTCAAAAGTGATGACATTTAGTGCCATAGTCAGAGATTTGAGGTTACTGAAGTTTATTCCAAGTTTAGTTTTGTGTCTGGTGGTGGCAGTGACAAGAATGGATGAAGCAGAGCTGGAGTTGTCAGAGTTGACCTTACTCGTTACACCTTACTGGTGTGCAGCACCTTGATTCAGCATTGTTGTTATATGGCGCTATACAAATAAAATAAATTGAATTAAACTGAACACTGCCTCCTCAGTCCTGACCACCACGAGCTGGTCCCCATGTGGTGCTGAGAGCAGGCGCCACCCCTGCCTTCTTCCAATGGCAGGATCTTAACTCCTTGAAGCACAGTTCTGTCATGATGGAGATCATCAGCAAAGTCTATTCAAACATTCTGTACTTTATCTAATAGATTAAGTCTGTTACTTTACTTGCTCAGAAGTATTTTTGGCATAGATGGGCAGTGTCACATTTAAATGAGCAATCTGGCATCAATATATTCTTCTGATTCACTTACTAATTGCAGTCCATTTTACTAAGACTTGAATCGTCACCCCTGATTGTCTTTTCAATCATCCGTGATTGTGAACAATGGACTATACGAGGTCTGTGAGAAAAGTATCCGACCTTTTTATTTTTTTCAAAAACTATATGGATTTGAATCATGTGCGCTTGCATCAGACAAGCTTGAACCTTCGTGCACATGCGTGAGTTTTTTCACGCCTGTCGGTTGCGTCATTCGCCTGTGGGCAGGCTTTGAGTGAGCACTGGTCCACCACCCTGGTCGGATTTTATTATCAGTGAAATGGCTGAGAGGCTGCCGCTTTGCTCCATGAATTTTTTTTCAGAAACTGTTAGAGACAGCCAGTTGGAAACCATTCGAAAGATTCAGATGGATTTCGGTGAAGATTCTGTTGGCGTCACACGAATTAAGGACCATTAAAACTGGATTAAAAATGGCCCACGGAAGTGGAGGGCGCATCGCACCCCGAGCGGTCATCGACAGGCTGGAACGAGCAGATCACTTCCAAATTTAAGGCTCTGTTGATGCAGGACGTCGTGTGACTAGCAGAGAAGTTTCAGAAGAGGTTGGGATCAGCACTTTATCGGCACATTCCACTGTTAAAGGAGATTTTGTAATGAAAGACATGTGGACGGATTCGCGCGTCGGGACGCAGCCGCTCACAGCTGCTGGACAAACAACACCTCCGTGTTGGAAGTCTCACAGGACAAGTTGGAACATGCCCAGCTGTTAAACAATTTCTCAGATACTCACTCGACTGAAAAGCCATCAAAAGCCATCTGAATCTTCTGAATGGTTTCCAACATGGAGGTGTTTTTTTTTTGTTGCGCGCCATGAGTGGCTCCGTGCCGACGCGCGGAATCCTCTGCACGTCTTTCATTACAAAATCTCCTGTAACAGTGGAGTGTGCCACGAAAGTGCTATGTCCAGCTGTCTTGCCATTTCTGTGGTAGTCACACGATGTCCCGGATCAACACAGCGTTCAGTTTAGAAATGATCTGGTCGTTCCAGCCTGTCGATGGCCGCTCGATGCGCCGCACGCCCTCCGCCGCTGTGGGCCGTCTTTAAAAAGGTTTTAACACTCCTTAATCCGTGTGATGCCGACAGAATCTTCACCGAAATCCATCTGAATCTTTCGAATGGTTTCCAACTGGCTATCTCTAACAGTTTCTGAAAAAAATTCATGGAGCCAAGCGGCAGCCTCTCAGCCATTTCGCTGACAATAAAAATCCGACAAGGGGGGTGGACCAGTGCTCACTCAAAGCCTGCCCACAGGCGAATGACACAACCGACAGGCATGAAAAAACTCACGCATGCGCACAAATGTTCAAGCTTGTCTGATGCAAGCGCACATGATTCAAATCCATATAGTTTTTGAAATAAATAAAAAGGTCGGATAGTTTTCTCACAGACCTCATATATTGTTGCTTAGCTGCAACATTTCTATCCCTGCATGTTCAGGCAATTCTTTCTTGTGCTTTTATCCTATTTTGTTAGTATGGCCAAAGCAGATGGTTGCCCCACTGAGTCTGGTCTGCTTAAAGTTTCTTCCTGTTATTAAACAACATCTGATGGAGTTTTTAATTGACCACAGGGTGGATAAAGTTTAAACCCTGCTCGTGTGTAGTGCCTTACTTATGCTGTCTTTGGTGCTGCATAAATAAAATGTATTTATTAAGATTTGAACATTAACTATGGTATTGATAGGCATTCACCATGTCCATGACCATGCAGTGAATATGATAATTGGTTTCCTCAGTAGTGACAATTGCACACTCTCTGGGCCTTTGGTCTGATTTTCTTAAATTGAGATGCCCACTTTTGTGTTGTTGCTAAAATGTGTCATCTCCAAATGTAGCAAAAATATCAGCTTGATTGTACTGACAAGTAATCCCTTTTGCAATTACCTAATGGTGCCAGGTCAGGTCTTGGATCATTCACATCCACTACAGAACCCCACCGGGTCTTGATTGGCAACCACCCAAGCATACCAGTCATTCATCCCTACTTCCCAAACGGAACCAACAAACTGCTTCATCCAGGCGAGATGTGAGCACCACTATGGGGAGGTGATGGTCTAGTGGTTAAAGCAGTGGGCTTGAGACCAGAGTTCTCTGTTCTCTGTAATCCCCTAGTTGCTCCCAGTGTGCAGTGAGTACCTTGTATGGCACCACCCTCACATCAGGGTGAATATGAGGCATTATTTTTAAAGTGCTTTGAGCATCTGGTGCAGATGGAAAAGCGCTATATACAACCCCAATTCCAATGAAGTTGGGATGTTGTGTAAAATGTAAATAAAAACAGAATACGATTTGCAAATCCTCTTCAACCTATATTCAATGGAAGACACCACAAAGACAAGATATTTAATGTTCAAACTGATAAACTTTATTGTTTTTGAGCAAATATTTGCTCATTTTTAAATGGATGCCTGCAACACATTTCAAAAAAAGCTGGTGTTCTAACAACACTCAATAAGCATTTGGGAACTGGGGACACTAATTGTTGAAGCTTTGTAGGTGGAATTGTTTCCCATTCTTGCTTGATGTACGAGTTCAGTTGTTCGACAGTCCAGGTAAGTAAGTAAAGTAAGTAAGTAAGTAAATTTTATTTATATAGCACCTTTCACAGACAAGAGCCACAAGGTGCTTCACAACATAAAAGCAGAGTACACCACACAAAACATCAGACAATGGCCGAGACATAAAAACATAAAACATAACATAGGATCACAGAGCAGCCTAAAAGCTAAGCAAACGCTTGAGTAAAAAAGAAAGTCTTAAGTTGGCTTTTAAAAGTATTGACAGAGTCCAGTGAGCGCAGAGAGAGCGGGAGACCATTCCAAAGCCTGGGAGCAACAGCCTGGAAGGATCGCTCTCCTCTGGTTGCAAAATGGGTGCGAGGAACCATCAACAGATTTTGGTCCACAGACCTCAAAGCCTTGGCAGGGGCATAAGGCTGGATGAGGTCACATATATAGGGAGGCGCCTGGCAATGTAGAGCTCTAAAAGTTAAAACCAAAATTTTAAAATTGATCCTGAAGGACACTGGCAGCCAATGAAGTTCCTTTAAAATTGGGGAAATATGAGTCCTTCTGTTAGCTTGTGTCAGAATTCTTGCTGCAGAGTTCTGTACCAACTGCAGTCGATGCAACTCCTTCTTGTTTAGACATGAAAACAAACTGTTACAATAGTCTAAACGTGTTGACACAAAAGCATGAATAATAAGCTCTGAATCATTTTGAGACACCATTTTCCTGAACTTAGAGATATTTCTTAATTGAAAGAAGCAATTCCTCGTCAGCTGTTTACAATGCTGTACCAACGACATGTCTTTGTCAAAAATGACACCCAGGTTTCGAAGACATGATTTAGCAGACTGGCCCAGGTCTCCCAAGTACTGCTGAATACCTGGAATATGGGCATCAGGGGCAATAACCAATGTCTCTGTTTTGTCTGCGTTAAGCTGAAGAAAGTTATTCGTTAGCCATTGTTTAATTTCCGCCAAACAATGGAGGAGGGAATCAAGCCTCTTAATCTCAGATGGCTTAAAGGAGCAGTAAAGCTGGATGTCATCCGCAAATAACTGGTAAGAGACATCAGTAAATCTTTGAATGATCCTCCCTAAAGGGATCAAGTACAATAAAAACAAAATGGGGCCCAATACAGAACCCTGAGGGACTCCACATAACAGGTCTGCAGACTCTGACCTTATCTGGTTAGCAAAAACACTAAAGCTGCGCCCAGACAGATATGAAAAAAAACACAGAAGAACTGACCCCGACAGTCCGACATGATCCCTCAGTCTATTCAGCAGGACCTGGTGGTCAACAGTATCAAAGGCAGAGGACAAATCCAAAAGAACCAACACGGTGGATTTCCCAGCATCAGCAGACATCATAATGTCGCTGGACACTTTCAAAAGAGCCGTTTCCGTAGAGTGTTGTCTACGAAAACTGGACTGAAACCTGTCATGAATGTTATTCTGATCCAGGAAGAGTGTCAGTTGGTCTGAAACCACCCTCTCGAGGATCTTAGACAGGAATGGGAGCTTAGAAATAGGTCTAAAACTACTTAGCTCCATTTGATTTAAACCTGTTTTTTTCAGTAGAGGCAACACTATGGCATGCTTAAATGCACTGGGAAACACACCGGTGGACAAAGAAAGATTTACCATTCTAGTAATACACGGACCAATTACCTCAAATACTTTAATAAAGAGCCTGTAGGGAAGGATGTCCAATGAGGAAGAGGAAGGTTTCATCTTGCTCACCAATGCCAAAATATCAGCAAGTGTCACAGCCCTAAATGAAGACCAAATGCTGGGAGCAGGCTCAATAACAGTAGAAGTACCACACAGGGAGGGTGGAATTTTATCCTTAATCAACTTGATTTTGTCAGTGAAAAAACTCAAAAAAGCATTGCTGTCAGCTTCAGAAAACACAGGAGTAACTGAAGCAGCAGGACATACAAGAGAGTTGATTGTATCAAACAACACTCTGGGATTCTTCTTATTCACAGACACCAGCTGACGTATGTAGACAGAACGGGCACTCTCAGCCATTTTGTTATATGATAAAACCAGCTCCCTGAGATGAAGCCTGTGAACCTCAAGTTTAGAGGATTTCCACAGGCGTTCAGTCCTTCGACACAGTCTCTTAAGACTTAAGAGCTCTTCATTAATCCAAGGGCACTCATTTTTCTGTAAAGACACACTGTATTTGACAGGAGCCAACTGATCAAGAATAGTATCACAGTGTTGGTTAAAACACTGGATAAAATTGTCCATATCAAGAAAATCAGTGAACAAACAAGGATTAAACATAGAAGAAAATCTTTCTGCAGTATCAGCAGTGATGATACGCCTCCGAGACTTAACTTCTAAGGGCTTCTGATCAGAGCTGAAATGCAGGTCAAACGAAACAAGACTATGGTCGCTCAAGTGGACATCTTTTATAGACATATTTAAAATGTCTAGGCCAAGTGTAAAAACTAAATCTAAAATGTGACCCTTTTGGTGAGTGGGCTCAGAAACATGTTGCACAAAATTAAAAGCTTCAGTCAACGATAAAAGCTCCATAGCAGAGCAAGATAACTTGTCATCAACATGAAGGTTAAAATCTCCAAGAATTAAAACAGATTCCAACGTTATAATAGAGGATAAAAAGTCACTAAAATCCTTAAGAAAGGCAGTAGCAGGGCCTGGGGGGCGGTAAACCAACACACAGAAAAATGGATTTGAGAAACCCACCTTGACCAACTGTGATTCAAAGGAGGGAAAATCCTGTGACTGTACCCCTTTACACACACAATCCTCTTTATAAACGATGGCAAGGCCCCCACCACGGTGACAGGGGCGGGGCTTCCCAAGGACACAGAACCCAGCAGGGCAGAGCTCATTTAAATGAAGAAATTCCTCTTCTCTCTGCCAAGTCTCCGAAAGGCACATTAAGTCCAACATTTCCGTTGTTATAAGATCATTCAGGGAAAATGATTTATTGGCGATTGAACGCACGTTCAATAAACCAAGGCGCAAGGTGGATGACGTCACGTAGGCGCTGTCTGAGGCTTGCAATGGGATAGGACGAAGACAGCGGTCACGTGGACTCCAGCTGATCCGTGCAGGCGGAGGCGTAAACACGGAAGTGCACAGTAGCGATGGAACTACGCCACCAGGATACCAGCGCTGAGAAAAGTCTAGAACACCCGTACCTAACCGAACAGGTGTCGATGCAGATGTGCCATCGCACACATCAAAGAGAGGAATGTGGTAGAGGAAGCGAGCCCGTCCTCGGCCACCGGTGCTGGCGCCCAAACGCGCCGCTGCACGCCTTCTCTTCACCTGGACACCAGCCCGCGAGCCTCTTCTCCTCTTATCCAAAAAGCCTTTTTCCTCAGTCTCCTGCGGATCTTACACGGCGCCCGCAACAGCAGCGGATAATCAGGTGAGTCGGAGCCGATAGTTAGGGGCGGAGGAAACGCCTGGTTGAACCTGTCTCGTGAAGCAAATAGGCTCTCCATTGTCTCCTTGATATGAAACAAAGAGTCCCGATCGTAAGTCCGTAAAGCCAAGACACCTCCATCTGCTAGTCGGGCTGCTAAAATAACAAATGTCGTAAAGGTGGCCATTAGTAACCAACACAACAGGAGCCGAGTGACGGCCACGCCAGTCACAGGCGCCATCTCTGTTGTCATATTTTGTGCGTCATAATGCGCCACACATTTTCAATGGGCACCAGGTCTGGACTGCAGGCAGGCCAGTCTAGTACCCGCACTCTTTTACTATGAAGCCACGCTGTTGTAACACATGAAGAATGTGGCTTGGCATTGTTTTGCTGAAATAAGCAGGGATGTCCCTGAAAAAGACGTTACTTGGATGGCAGCATGTGTTGCTCCAAAACCTGGATATACCTTTCAGCATTGATGGTGCCATCACAGATGTGTAAGTTGCCCATGCTATGGGCACTAACACACCCTCATACCATCACAGATGCTTGCTTTTGACCTTTGCACTGGTAATCATCTGGATGGTCCTTTTCTTCTTTTGTCCGGAGGACACGACGTCCATGATTTCCTAAAACAATTTGAAATGTGGACTCATCAGACCCCAGCACACTTTTCCACTTTGCGTCTGTCAATTTCTTATGAGCTCAGGCCCAGAGAAGGTGGCGGCGTTTCTGGATGTTGTTGATGTACGGCTTTCACTTTGCATGGTAGTTTTAAATTGCACTTGTAGATGTAGCGACGAACTGTGTTAACTGACAATGGTGTTCTGAAGTGTTCTGGAGCCCATGTGGTAAGATCCTTTACACAATGATGTCAGTTTTTAATGCAGTGCCGCCTGAGGGATCGAAGGTCACGGGCATTTAATGTTGGCTTTTGGCCTTGTCGCTTACGTGTACAAAGTTCTAAAGATTCTCTGAATTTTTTGATTATATTATGGACTGTAGATGATGGAATCCCTAAATTCCTTGAAATTGAACGTTTTTAAACTGTTGGACTATTTTTTCACGCAGTTGTTCACAAGTGGTGATTCTTGCCCCATCTTTGCTTGTGAACGGCTGAGCCTTTTGGGGATGCTCCTTTTATACCCAATCATGACACACCTGTTTCCAATTAGGTTTTCTTTGAGTATCCATAAACTTTCCCAGTCTTTTGTTGCCCCGTCCCAACTTTTTTGAAATGTGTTGCAGGCATCCATTTCAAAATCAATCAATCAATCAATTTTTTTATATAGCGCCAAATCACAACAAACAGTTGCCCCAAGGCGCTTTATATTGTAAGGCAAGGCCATACAATAATTATGTAAAACCCCAACGGTCAAAACGACCCCCTGTGAGCAAGCACTTGGCTACAGTGGGAAGGAAAAACTCCCGTTTAACAGGAAGAAACCTCCAGCAGAACCAGGCTCAGGGAGGGGCAGTCTTCTGCTGGGACTGGTTGGGGCTGAGGGAGAGAACCAGGAAAAAGACATGCTGTGGAGGGGAGCAGAGATCGATCACTAATGATTAAATGCAGAGTGGTGCATACAGAGCAAAAAGAGAAAGAAACAGTGCATCATGGGAACCCCCCAGCAGTCTACGTCTATAGCAGCATAACTAAGGGATGGTTTAGGGTCACCTGATCCAGCCCTAACTATAAGCTTTAGCAAAAAGGAAAGTTTTAAGCCTAATCTTAAAAGTAGAGAGGGTGTCTGTCTCCCTGATCTGAATTGGGAGCTGGTTCCACAGGAGAGGAGCCTGAAAGCTGAAGGCTCTGCCTCCCATTCTACTCTTACAAACCCTAGGAACTACAAGTAAGCCTGCAGTCTGAGAGCGAAGCGCTCTATTGGGGTGATATGGTACTACGAGGTCCCTAAGATAAGATGGGACCTGATTATTCAAAACCTTATAAGTAAGAAGAAGAATTTTAAATTCTATTCTAGAATTACCAGGAAGCCAATGAAGAGAGGCCAATATGGGTGAGATATGCTCTCTCCTTCTAGTCCCCGTCAGTACTCTAGCTGCAGCATTTTGAATTAACTGAAGGCTTTTTAGGGAACTTTTAGGACAACCTGATAATAATGAATTACAATAGTCCAGCCTAGAGGAAATAAATGCATGAATTAGTTTTTCAGCATCACTTTGAGACAAGACCTTTCTGATTTTAGAGATATTGCGTAAATGCAAAAAAGCAGTCCTACATATTTGTTTAATATGCACTTTGAATGACATATCCTGATCAAAAATGACTCCAAGATTTCTCACAGTATTACTAGAGGTCAGGGTAATGCCATCCAGAGTAAGGATCTGGTTAGACACCATGTTTCTAAGATTTGTGGGGCCAAGTACAATAACTTCAGATTTATCTGAGTTTAAAAGCAGGAAATTAGAGGTCATCCATGTCTTTATGTCTGTAAGACAATCCTGCAGTTTAGCTAATTGGTGTGTGTCCTCTGGCTTCATGGATAGATAAAGCTGGGTATCATCTGCGTAACAATGAAAATTTAAGCAATACCGTCTAATAATACTGCCTAAGGGAAGCATGTATAAAGTGAATAAAATTGGTCCTAGCACAGAACCTTGTGGAACTCCATAATTAACCTTAGTCTGTGAAGAAGATTACCCTTTCAAGAATTTTTGAGAGAAAAGGAAGGTTGGAGATTGGCCTATAATTAGCTAAGATAGCTGGGTCAAGTGATGGCTTTTTAAGTAATGGTTTAATTACTGCCACCTTAAATGCCTGTGGTACATAGCCAACTAACAAAGATAGATTGAATGAGTAAATATTTGTACAAAACAAAAAAGTTTATCAGTTAGAACATTAAATATCTTGTTTTGTGGTGTATTCAATTGAATATAGGTTAAAGAGGATTTGCAAATCATTGTATTCTGTTTTTATTTACATTTTACACAACGTCCCAACTTTATTGGAATTGGGGTTGTAAATGCAGGTCATTTACTATGGCCTTGTTCAGTTACAGGGGTCCTCAAGACTGAGATGCCTGTGTACTACATGTCTTGTACCACAATACCATTTTTTTTACCTCATAATCACTGCCACTAACTTTCAGCATCTTATATAAACTATGCCTGAATCTGGAATTAAACAATACAATTAGCTACCAATAAATTTAAAATCCAATTCTGTATACTCTATATCATTGATCTGGATTTACTATTTTAGACTCATTCATCCTTACAGCTGATATTCATATTGCTTGTTTGGAAACAGTAGCTATCAGTGAGCAGCACAGCTCAGATAAAGGGCTTGTCACACCTTGATGATTTAGCCTGCATATGCCGATATATTAAAAATACACACAATACACTGGCGTACATCTAATACGTTGTGGATAAGTTTTGTATAAATTAAGAGCACACTGAAACACGCTGGTATATGTTGTAGCACAGTGAGCTCATCAAAAAAAAATTGTGCGTGCACAATATTTTCAAAACATGCCAGCGTATGGCTCATACGTCCCGCATACATGGGGTATAAGTTATAGATAATTTTCTTGTGTTTTGCCCTGCCACGTCAGGTGTAATGACTTATTTTCTCCAACGCTGACCTCCTGATCCATCATGTCCTCCGGCTGCATGGCATCCCAAGAGACATCGTGTTGGACCGCAATTCACCTCCCAGGTGTGGAGGTGCTTCTGTGAGGCCATCAGTGCCACCCCCAGCCTGTCCTCGGGATTCCATTCAGAAACCAACGGCCAGACCGAAAGAGCGAACCAAGATCTAGAGACCGTCCTAAGATGTGTGGCCTCTGAACCCCCGTCCGACTGGAGCTCGTTTCTTCCATGGGTCGAATATGCCCATAATACCCAGGTATCCTCTGCCACTGGCCTGTTGCCATTTGAAGCTTCAATTGGCTACCAGCCCCCGCTCTTCCCAGAGCAAGAAGAGGAGCTTTCAGTACCCTCAGTCCAAGATCATCTGTACCGATGCCAGCAGATATGGAAGTGTCCTCAGTCGGCCCTGAAAGAAACCCAGGAGAGAACTCGCCACCATGCAGACCCAAGACAGGCCCCAGCCCATGACTACCAACCCGGTAATGAGGTCTAATCTCCCGGGCCTGCTCCTCCTCCTGCTCGGCTCGTCGACAGCTGGGGCTGGGGTTACCAATACTTGGTGGACTGGGAGGGCTATGGACCAGAGGAGCACTCCTGTGTGAAGAGGACCTTCATCCTTGACCTGGCTCTCCTCAAGGATTTCTACCATCTCTACCATCATCACCCTGACAAGCCTGGAAAGGTGCCTTTTGCAGGGGGTGGAGGGGGGTGGGTTATTGGGTGATGTGTTTTGCACTGCCATGTCAGGTGTAATGACTTATTTTCTCCAGCAGATGATGTCCTTTTTTTTCGTTCCTGTAGTATTTTCTGTTCTCCACTTGATGGGGCCTTTAGTTGAGCTGCACACCAGTTATCAGTTATGTGTGATTAGGAAGAGACCATTTAAGAGCTGAGATTTAGTTTATTCTTTGCCAGATACTACTGAAGACTCCGTCTATTTTTCTGTGCCGTGTTAACCTTTTGCCTCGCCAGCCACCGAATCTCGCCAAATGCTCCAGAGGGAGATCAGAGAATTTATCCAACTGCTGCACTGTGACCTTGAATGCGTCTCCAGCTGTGCGCTCAGACTCCGAAGCACCCTGCAGTTATATGAAGGTAATGCTGGCCTGGCCACTTGACTCTGCATTAGCACAAACTGTTCTTCTTCTCACGTTCCAGAACTATTTGGTACTGCCCCTGTGAGGACCTGGACCCTGGTACTGGCTACCAGTTCCACACATCTCTGTAGAAGACAGTGACTGTGCTTTCATAGAGAACTATTCAAGAACTCTACTAAAGAACTGCATAAACTTTGACACCAAACAATTAAGGAACGCTGCCCAGCTGTATCCTGTTCAGCTTAATTCGACCTGTGCTTCTACTGCAGCGCTTGACCCTTGACCTTGGAAAACTCTGAACTATGATCAATTGCTGAACGGTTATAGACATTATTTTATTAATTCTGAGACATTCTGTGTTTGCTCCTATTCTGAACTGAAACTGTTTGTGGCAAGCGTTAAGAAGTGCACTCCACTTACCCATTGTGTCTTTCTTCATAGTTCCTGGTTACTGAAGATGTGTCCCACCTGGCCTCTGGTCTCTTTCCTTGCATGTGCCTTCATTTCTCAAGACTGGCTTGCAATCCTGCAGTCCGTATTTTCACCGCTAGGAGGCAGGCCACTCTCCATACTGCAGGAAACCCCCAGCGCAGCATTCTTATTTATATTAATAAATATTATTTCCTTTTGTACTCTTGTGTCCAGCTCCCTGCGTTTGGGTCCATAGTCCGAACGGTTCGGTTCCACCCAAACCCCTAACCATAACAAAATGATAAGATTGCTGACACAACTTACTTTTAAGTTACTTATAATTCAAAATACTGTGAGACAATGTCTAGCATACCCAAACATATGAGTAAATTGCTTTTAACCTACGTATATGTAACATATCTCCAACGCATATTGACATATGTAGACATAAGTAAATCCCATGATACACCAAGACAAAATTAAAATAAAATTTATAAAAAATGTTAAATTACGCTGGCCTCCCTGTGGAGGGGGTGAAGCTACGCAACAGCATATGTGCTCTCGATGATGTACATGTCAACATCTCCATGTTTACACTTCAACATATTAAACTTTCAGCTCTTTAGGTCTGTTTTTCCTGGCTTCACAGCCAAAAAGCAAAACCAAAGTGAAATTCAGATAAATGTTCCCGGTTATCCAAAACATCAGCTAAAAAAATCTTTCAGTTAGCAGATTAGCAGCCATCACAGCTACCTTGGTAACCCACTACTGGTATCGACATACATTTTAAGCCTTAACACACTGTGCGACCTTCAGCTGTCCCAAGTGAAAGTTTAGTGTAACATTGTGTTATCTTTGGTCGTGGCACTGAAAACTGTGGCCTTACCTTGGACTTTGTGACAGGTTAAAGGACTGCTGTTGTCACACTCTTGTGACCAAAGACAACCTGGGGAAAATATCACTGTTTGAAATTCTACATGCATGAAATGAAGCAATATAACCTGTATCCATAGGGTTTTGTGTGTGTGTGTGTGTGTGTGTGTGTGTGTGTGTGTGTGTGTGTGTGTGTGTGTGTGTGTGTGTGTGTGTGTGTGTGTGTGTGTGTGTGTGTGTGTGTGTGTGTGTGTGTGTGTGTGTTTTAAAATTTTTCCTTACAGAACAACACAAGTAAGGTGTGGAGCAGAAGCACTTCATTTCAATCCTTTCATTTTTCACAGAAAAAAGTGCATGAAATGAAATTCTAAGTAGTTGATAAAAGCACTCACCCTCAACAGTAACATACAGTCTGTCCACTCTGCAATCATAAATGACCTTTGTCATCTCTGTTGTGACAGATTTTGTGTGCCATGTCTGCAAAGCTTACCCCACTGTGGGACAGTGCATTAACAGTGAGGAAATATGACGTCATGGTTTCAGACAACGGCAAACTCCTTAAATCCAACTTCCCGCAATGCATATGTGTCTTTAAACTGGGAAAATCCTTCTGCTACATGCAGCTATCTGTGCTGCTGTGGAAATGTGATGTCATCTGTCCATCAGAGTCAAAAGGCAGCATGACAAAGGAGTATTTCCTCCATAATCTGTGCCAAATCAACATGCAGATCCACCTCAGATCTGTTGTGGCAACACCGAGTGAAAAAAAAACAAGGGAACAGCCGAAGGAACTTGCTATGTTACTGCCAAATAAATAAAATCAAAAGATGGACACCCCCAAAGCCCTACTGAACATCACCGCATTATGGAGAAGAGACTGTTCCAGGGCGTGGACAAGCACTGCACGCAGCTCTCAGAGCCAAGGATAAAAGGATTCCCCAGGCAAAGGGTCGTATTCTGGTCATGGAGGAGAGGACAGTGGATCCAGCAGAGACATCATTTATTCTTTATTTATTATTATTATTTTATTATTTATTTTATTTTGTTATAATTTGCATGGCTGTTTCTTACTGGGTACAGCTGAGGGAATTTCCACAGTGTCTATTCGCATAGATAATACGAGCTGGACACTTTGTGTGCAAACGTGTCATCATTTCAGCTGCTAGTGGTGTTAGACAACTGTGAAAGTACCGCACAGCATTCATGCACAAATCAGTAGTGCCTTGCGTTTATGAAGGCTGCGCTCGACATTGGCAAGAGTGCCACATGGCATTCGAGCGGCACTCATGCGATACATATGTGGACATCTTTGCTGCAGCTCCGTGTAAAATATGGCTGACATTCATACAGCATGCACTGATGGGTCGTTTGTACCACTTCAGTGAGATACCAACTGCCAATTTGTTGATCATTCATGTGTTTGGTCGCTAATTCGCATTTTCACCTCCTCTCCAATCGTCACAGCCCAGTGAGATAGGACCCTTACCCAAGTTAAATGAATCCATGTTTCATAGTAAGGCTTGCCGTGAATTTATAAGATCATTGAAATCTCACAGTGTATATCGGTCTTTAGGGGAGGTGATGGCAGATTTCAGATGGTGGGCTTGTTAAGAACCTTGTCAGACTGTCAAATCCAAAGTTTCTTGGGCAAGGTCCTTAATCCCAATTTGCTCCTGGTGTGTATTTGAGCACCTTGAATGGCAGCACCCTGACATCGGTGTGTGTGCGTGAATGTGAGGCAACACTTTGAACATCAGCTACAGATAAAAAAGCACAATAGAAATGCAGTCTATTCACCATTTCCATTTATGGCTTGACAGCAAATGCAAGCAATGATGAATAAAAGTGTTTTGATGTAAGTGTCTAACACCAGGACTTGGGTGCTACTTAAAATGCCCCCAATAAATCATTTTGCTTGCTGACCTTTTGCTCCCGATCCTCTGTTTTCAAACAGCAAATGCAGATGATGATTAATTCCTCATCAAGCTATGGATCATGCTGAAAACATTAATCTGAAAACAGTAATCACTGTCACAGTGATGGTACATCAGCAGTGGGCCGGTGTTACGGTGTCAATAAACATCACTTCTTTCTGTAGATTGCTTGCAACACTTTATTGTTGATTGAAATTGATTTCATTCAGATCTGCAGTCGTGCTGCACACTGGCGAGTCAGAGGTACAAATGAAAGATCGAACTGATCTCTTTTTGTCCTTTTAAATGCAAGAACTATAACACTGTTTCTGTGATTAACAAAGTATAATTAACCCATGCTGTTAGCATTATCAATGCTAATCCCATCAGATGACTAATCTGACTGAGCCACTCAAATTACATTTACTCATTCAAGAACACTGACAAAAATAAATACATGTAATGATGAGTGAGTGATATGTAGCATAAATATGACTTGTTTTCATTTATTTCAACAGGACGTCACCAATAAAATAAAAGTTTCTTTTAACCACCAAGTATTTCCTGCAGGATTAATATGTTTCAATTTATCTGTAACCTTGACCTGAAAAATTTAGTCTGCATAAGACACATCTTTAATATACCTCTGCAGGTGGATCGTGTGCCTCCTGTGCCGCCAGACAGGTCTCGTCCAGCACACTGTCCCTGCCTGCACGGTGGGTCGTAGCTGGACAGCAGCATTAAACATGTCCATTGTGATCCTCAAAAAAAACAAAAAAAAACAAATTACCCATGAACGCCATCAGACTGTTTCAAATGGTGTTTTGATGACATCAGAACATTTAGAACACAGCCAGACCGCGATCAGACTGCACTTCGACCGCCGTTCGAGATTTTTCCACCTTGAACACACTGACAGTTGAGTGAATGTGCTCTATATTTGGGTTGGCCACAAGAATGTGCCCGAGTATTTGGATTGCACTCGGATAGCTGTCGGAGGCTTTTGAATGCGTCCCAACTTTGCCCGATTGGCAGTCGACTTTTCATTCGGGCGGCAATCGCACTCATTGTGACGGGGGTATGATTGGGGGATTGCTGCAGAGATGGTTGTCCTTCTGGAAGGTTCTCCTCTCTCCACAGATGAATGCTGGAGCTCTGACAGAGTGACCATTGGGTTCTTGGTCACCTCCCTGACTAAGGTCCTTGGCCAGGACTGCCCCTTTTCGTCAATACTGCCCCTTGTCATCAATCCTGGCATCATCAGGGATTTGAGGGTATCCATTTGCTGACCTCAGAATTGCATTTTTGCTTTTTGCAGATGATGTGGTTCTGTTGGCTTCATCAGAGTATGACCTCCGGTGTTGACTGAGCAGGTTTGAGCCAGAGTGTAAAACAAATGGAATAAGGATCAGTACCTCCAAATCTGAGACCATGGTCCTTTGTTGTAAAAGGGTGGATTGTCCCCTGTGGGTCAAGGGAGAGTTACTACACCAAGTAAATGACTTTGGGTATCTCTGGGTCTGAGGTCCTGCAGATGCTGTGCCAGACCATCATGGTGAAGAAATAGCTAAGCCAGAAGGCAAGGCTCTCAATTTACCAGTCGATTTACACTCCTATCCTCACCTATGATCATGAACAGTAGTGACTGACAAAACAAGATCCCGGATACGAGTGGCTGAAATGAGATTGCTGTGTCAGGTATTTGAGCTTACACTCAGGGACAAGAAGCTCAAATATCCAGGAGGGGACTTTCACATCAAAAGGAGTCAGTTCTTCGTGCCTCTGGTGAAGATGCCCCCTGGTCATTCTTTAGGTCTGCCAAGCCCGTCCAACTGGGAAGAGTCCCTGGAGAAGAAGACACGCTGGAGGAATTATAGCTCCCAGTTCAACTGCGAATATGTCAGGATTCCCCAGGAACAGTTAAAAGACTTGGCTGAGGAGAGTGAAGTGTGGGTTGAACTGCTTCGTCTGTTGCCAACGTGACCCGGAGACTGGATAAGCAGCAGAAAATGAATAAATGCACATCACTACAGCCAAAAACATTGCTGAAATGGCTCTATGTGCACAATTACTCACTTTCAGAGTGCAAGGAACATCAAATACTCATAATGGCTGCTTAATGTTGACTTTTGATAGTTCTCATTTTTCAAATAGATTAATAATTGTGATACATTCATTAAAGTCATTCATCACAGAAAATCTCTTTGGCTGGCTTCAGCTTTTCAAAAATGAGGCTCTGCTGCTGTGGTTGTATTTTGCGGCGATATCCAACCACGTCTACCAAGTACAATACCATGTGCACGTGTGCCCATGTGTGAACACTATTGTTCACAAGCTTGGAAACACCAGACCTTTTCCTTATGTCTACCATTGTGACATTTTAAAATAACAGAATCTTGACAGCCAGAAAAGTACGACGTTTAAAAAAAGCCTTTATATTTTGGAAAATACAGCTTCTATGCATTTTGGCCTTTTGTTCACCGGAAAACGTAGTTTCAGGTCACTGAAAACTTGAGCAAAACTCTGTCCAAGAAGAATATTTTGGAAAACACTGGTTTCAGTCTTTGCAGAGGGACACGGAAAACTGAGTTTTTAATGTGACATGGTAATTTACTTGTTAATAACTACACAGAAAATATTATTCTTCATTGAAAAAATGCAACAGTTTTAGCATTTTGCACAGTGTTATATTAAAACAGGAAGCCCTGACTCTGATGGTGGTTTTTGTGAGGTTATAGGTTAATTTCCCTGTGTAATATCACGCAGATTATTCACTTTTACGTTACTTAATCTAGTGACTCTCTGCACTTAAATAACACTGGTCAACAAAAAAGTTATTTTTTCTTGCATTGATTTTGAGAACTGATTTAGGGTAATTTTGGGGTGCTGAATCCAAATCTGGGCTCAGATTTCCTCTATCACATCACATTTTTTGCAATCTGCATGTTCCGTATTGATGGACGCAGAAGTTGCTCATTCACTCACGAATTTGACGCCACTAATATGCACAAAAGCATAGTTTTTAAACCAGTTCGTGAAATGTGAATAAGAGCTGTAATATTATTTATGGCGCCGAAGAGTAGAGAAGCTTGAATCTTCGACTGGACTCACTGCGGTATTGTATCACTTCCTGTTCCGGAGCACAGCGGTGTTTTTCTGTATCTGTTAGCTGTTTAATCTGCGCAGTTAGATTGATCTAGTTATCTAGATTACGATTTGTTTCCCAGTGTAATCTTTACGTGCCTTAACTAAAGCACTCCTTCTGCTGAATCACCTCTAAATTATTTACACATTATTCACTTTGCGTGTTTTTAGGAATCCGCTAGCTTAGCGTAGCTACTAGCTCTTAGCCGATTTAGCATGGCGGCTTCTCCTGTCTCTCCCGCACTTTTCTGCTCTGGGTGTGAAATGTTTAGTTATTCCTCGGCCTCCTTTAGCAGTAATGGTACTTGTAATAAGTGTAGCTTATTCGTAGCTTTGGAGGCCAGGCTGGGCGAATTGGAGACTCGGCTCCGCACCGTGGAAAATTCTACAGCTAGCCAGGCCCCTGTAGTCGGTGCGGACCAAGGTAGCTTAGCCGCCATTAGTTACCCCCTGGCAGATCCCGAGCAGCCGGGAAAGCAGGCCGACTGGGTGACTGTGAGGAGGAAGCATAGTTCTAAACAGAAGCCCCGTGTACATCACCAACCCGTTCACATTTCTAACCGTTTTTCTCCACTCGACGACACACCCGCCGAGGATCAAACTCTGGTTATTGGCGACTCTGTTTTGCGAAATGTGAAGTTAGCGACACCAGCAACCATAGTCAATTGTCTTCCGGGGGCCAGAGCAGGCGACATTGAAGGAAATTTGAAACTGCTGGCTAAGGCTAAGCGTAAATTTGGTAAGATTGTAATTCACGTCGGCAGTAATGACACCCGGTTACGCCAATCGGTCACTAAAATTAACATTAAATCGGTGTGTAACTTTGCAAAAACAATGTCGGACTCTGTAGTTTTCTCTGGGCCCCTCCCCAATCAGACCGGGAGTGACATGTTTAGCCGCATGTTCTCCTTGAATTGCTGGCTGTCTGAGTGGTGTCCAAAAATGAGGTGGGCTTCATAGATAATTGGCAAAGCTTCTGGGGAAAACCTGGTCTTGTTAGGAGAGACGGCATCCATCCCACTTTGGATGGAGCAGCTCTCATTTCTAGAAATCTGGCCAATTTTCTTAAATCCTCCAAACCGTGACTATCCAGGGTTGGGACCAGGAAGCAGAGTTGTAGTCTTACACACCTCTCTGCAGCTTCTCTCCCCCTGCCATCCCCTCATTACCCCGTCCCCGTAGAGACGGTGCCTGCTCCCAGACTACCAATAACCAGCAAAAATCTATTTAAGCATAAAAATTCAAAAAGAAAAAATAATATAGCACCTTCAACTGCACCACAGACTAAAACAGTTAAATGTGGTCTATTAAACATTAGGTCTCTCTCTTCTAAGTCCCTGTTGGTAAATGATATAATAATTGATCAACATATTGATTTATTCTGCCTTACAGAAACCTGGTTACAGCAGGATGAATATGTTAGTTTAAATGAGTCAACACCCCCGAGTCACACTAACTGTCAGAATGCTCGTAGCACGGGCCGGGGCGGAGGATTAGCAGCAATCTTCCATTCCAGCGTATTAATTAATCAAAAACCCAGACAGAGCTTTAATTCATTTGAAAGCTTGACTCTTAGTCTTGTCCATCCAAATTGGAAGTCCCAAAAACCAGTTTTATTTGTTATTATCTATCGTCCACCTGGTCGTTACTGTGAGTTTCTCTGTGAATTTTCAGACCTTTTGTCTGACTTAGTGCTTAGCTCAGATAAGATAATTATAGTGGGCGATTTTAACATCCACACAGATGCTGAGAATGACAGCCTCAACACTGCATTTAATCTATTATTAGACTCTATTGGCTTTGCTCAAAAAGTAAATGAGTCCACCCACCACTTTAATCATATCTTAGATCTTGTTCTGACTTATGGTATGGAAATAGAAGACTTAACAGTATTCCCTGAAAACTCCCTTCTGTCTGATCATTTCTTAATAACATTTACATTTACTCTGATGGACTACCCAGCAGTGGGGAATAAGTTTCATTACACTAGAAGTCTTTCAGAAAGCGCTGTAACTAGGTTTAAGGATATGATTCCTTCTTTATGTTCTCTAATGCCATATACCAACACAGTGCAGAGTAGCTACCTAAACTCTGTAAGTGAGATAGAGTATCTCGTCAATAGTTTTACATCCTCATTGAAGACAACTTTGGATGCTGTAGCTCCTCTAAAAAAGAGAGCTTTAAATCAGAAGTGCCTGATTCCGTGGTATAACTCACAAAGTCGTAGTTTAAAGCAGATAACCTGTAAGTTGGAGAGGAAATGGCGTCTCACTAATTTAGAAGATCTTCACTTAGCCTGGAAAAAGAGTCTGTTGCTCTATAAAAAAGCCCTCCGTAAAGCTAGGACATCTTTCTACTCATCACTAATTGAAGAAAATAAGAACAACCCCAGGTTTCTTTTCAGCACTGTAGCCCGGCTGACAAAGAGTCAGAGCTCTATTGAGCTGAGTATTCCATTAACTTTAACTAGTAATGACTTCATGACTTTCTTTGCTAACAAAATTTTAACTATTAGAGAAAAAATTACTCATAACCATCCCAAAGACGTATCGTTATCTTTGGCTGCTTTCAGTGATGCCGGTATTTGGTTAGACTCTTTCTCTCCGATTGTTCTGTCTGAGTTATTTTCATTAGTTACTTCATCCAAACCATCAACATGTTTATTAGACCCCATTCCTACCAGGCTGCTCAAGGAAGCCCTACCATTATTTAATGCTTCGATCTTAAATATGATCAATCTATCTTTGTTAGTTGGCTATGTACAACAGGCTTTTAAGGTGGCAGTAATTAAACCATTACTTAAAAAGCCATCACTTGACCCAGCTGTCTTAGCTAATTATAGGCCAATCTCCAACCTTCCTTTTCTCTCAAAAATTCTTGAAAGGGTAGTTGTAAAACAGCTAACTGATCATCTGCAGAGGAATGGTCTATTTGAAGAGTTTCAGTCAGGTTTTAGAATTCATCATAGTACAGAAACAGCATTAGTGAAGGTTACAAATGATCTTCTTATGGCCTCGGACAGTGGACTCATCTCTGTGCTTGTTCTGTTAGACCTCAGTGCTGCTTTTGATACTGTTGACCATAAAATTTTATTACAGAGATTAGAGCATGCCATAGGTATTAAAGGCACTGCGCTGCGGTGGTTTGAATCATATTTGTCTAATAGATTACAATTTGTTCATGTAAATGGGGAATCTTCTTCACAGACTAAAGTTAATTATGGAGTTCCACAAGGTTCTGTGCTAGGACCAATTTTATTCACTTTATACATGCTTCCCTTAGGCAGTATTATTAGACGGTATTGCTTAAATTTTCATTGTTACGCAGATGATACCCAGCTTTATCTATCCATGAAGCCAGAGGACACACACCAATTAGCTAAACTGCAGGATTGTCTTACAGACATAAAGACATGGATGACCTCTAATTTCCTGCTTTTAAACTCAGATAAAACTGAAGTTATTGTACTTGGCCCCACAAATCTTAGAAACATGGTGTCTAACCAGATCCTTACTCTGGATGGCATTACCCTGACCTCTAGTAATACTGTGAGAAATCTTGGAGTCATTTTTGATCAGGATATGTCATTCAAAGTGCATATTAAACAAATATGTAGGACTACTTTTTTGCATTTACGCAATATCTCTAAAATCAGAAAGGTCTTGTCTCAGAGTGATGCTGAAAAACTAATTCATGCATTTATTTCCTCTAGGCTGGACTATTGTAATTCATTATTATCAGGTTGTCCTAAAAGTTCCCTAAAAAGCCTTCAGTTAATTCAAAATGCTGCAGCTAGAGTACTGACGGGGACTAGAAGGAGAGAGCATATCTCACCCATATTGGCCTCTCTTCATTGGCTTCCTGTTAATTCTAGAATAGAATTTAAAATTCTTCTTCTTACTTATAAGGTTTTGAATAATCAGGTCCCATCTTATCTTAGGGACCTCGTAGTACCATATCACCCCAATAGAGCGCTTCGCTCTCAGACTGCAGGCTTACTTGTAGTTCCTAGGGTTTGTAAGAGTAGAATGGGAGGCAGAGCCTTCAGCTTTCAGGCTCCTCTCCTGTGGAACCAGCTCCCAATTCAGATCAGGGAGACAGACACCCTCTCTACTTTTAAGATTAGGCTTAAAACTTTCCTTTTTGCTAAAGCTTATAGTTAGGGCTGGATCAGGTGACCCTGAACCATCCCTTAGTTATGCTGCTATAGACGTAGACTGCTGGGGGGTTCCCATGATGCACTGTTTCTTTCTCTTTTTGCTCTGTATGCACCACTCTGCATTTAATCATTAGTGATCGATCTCTGCTCCCCTCCACAGCATGTCTTTTTCCTGGTTCTCTCCCTCAGCCCCAACCAGTCCCAGCAGAAGACTGCCCCTCCCTGAGCCTGGTTCTGCTGGAGGTTTCTTCCTGTTAAAAGGGAGTTTTTCCTTCCCACTGTAGCCAAGTGCTTGCTCACAGGGGGTCGTTTTGACCGTTGGGGTTTTACATAATTATTGTATGGCCTTGCCTTACAATATAAAGCGCCTTGGGGCAACTGTTTGTTGTGATTTGGCGCTATATAAAAAAATTGATTGATTGATTGAGACTGCAGCTTTTGCTTCAATGCTTATTTCTCAAAAACGTGATGTGATTGGCAAAAACTAATACCAAATTCAGATTCAGCACCCCAAATGACCAAAAATCCATTGGAAAACTCTATGCAAGAAAAAACATGTTGACCAGAGTAATCCATCTATCGCTGTCTGTCTTTTCTCCTCTTTAAATATTAAAACCAAAATACAGTTTGTTCTTGTCGCTGCCGCAAGTGGTAAAAGCAGAATTTGTTTTTTGTTTTTTTTTTACGACAAGTGCCATCATAGTGCGCAGCTGCTGCATTCATAGCCAAAAGTGTCTTTCTGTCAACATAACACTGAAAACAGAACATACGATTTATCATCTGCCACTTACAGACAACATGTGAAAGCAGCATCACCACCTGTTGCTTTGCCACAGCACTTTAGAATGTGTTTTGTTATCATGTGGCTGGAGATACTTTTTTTAAAACTGAAGGTTCAAATTCTCCATTTAAAAAAAAAAAAAAAAACCTGTGTGCATGTGGACTTAGTCTGAGACCTTTGAAATAACCCCTTTATGGTTTTGGATTTAAACAAACAAAAACAACATAAATTCATGCCTTGAGCTCAAGAATTTGTACTAACAGGCATTCAGTTCACGTTCATGTCGGTTTGATCACCCTGGTAGATCAAATAGGAGACACCCACTGAAATGTTTCTTTAGTGTTTTGTAAATTCAAAACAGTTTGTGGCTACCACATTGTGATTTTCATAAATATTAAGTAAATCAGGGGGTCGCCTAAGCACAACTATTACAGTTTAATGCTTTTAGTTTTCCCACCCTGTATACATGGGTGAGAGTAGGGGTATGAAAAAGCAAAACAAAAAAAATACTTTGGCTGACACCACAAAAGTATTTTATTTGTGTATTAGGTTCTTCTTTTTTCACTGGGGGTCGGCGCAGCATATCCGAGATGGATCTGCGTATTGCTTTGGCACAGGTTTTACGTCGGATAGCCTTCTTGGTGCAGCTACATGCTACAGTGCGTATGGAAAGTATTCACAGTGCGTCACTTTTTCCACATTTTGTTTTGTTACAGCCTTATTCTAAAACGGTTTAAAATAGTTTTTTCCCTCAAACTTTTACACACTATACCCCATAATGACAACATGAAGAAAGTTTTCATGAGATTTTTGCAAATTTATTACAAATAAACTAAGAAATCCCACGAAAGTATTCACAGCCTTTGCCATGAAGCTCAAAATTGAGCTCAGGTGCATCCTGTTTCCAGTGATCATCCTTGAGATGTTTTTACCTGGGGTAAATTCTTGTTGATTGGACATGATTTGGAAAGGCACACACCTGTCTACATATAAGGTATCACAGTTAGTGCATAAACCAAGCATGAAGTCAAAGGAACTGGAGAAGGCTACAGAAACATTTCTGCTGCTTTGAAGGTCCCAGTGAGCACAGTGGCCTCCATCATTCGTAATGGAAGAAGTTTGGATCCACTAAGACTCTTCCTAGAGCTGGCCACCAATCTAAACTGAATGACCAGTGTAGAAGGGCCTTAGTCAGGGAGATGGCAAAGAACCCGATGGTCACTCTGTCAGAGCTCCAGCATTCCTCTGTGGAGAGAGGAAAACCTTCCGGAATGACAACATCTCTGCAGTGTAGCATGGTGGTGGCAGCATCATGCTGTGGGGATGGTTTTCAGTGGCAGGAACTGGGAGACTAGTCAAGATTTAGGGAAAGATGAATGCAGCAGTGTACAGAGACATTCTGGATGAAAACCTGCTCCAGAGTGCTCTTGACCTCAGATTGGGGCAATGGTTCATCTTTCAGCAGGACAATGACCCTAAGCACACAACCAAGATATGAAAGCGTGGCTTCAGGACAACTCTGTGAATGTCCTTGAGTGGCCCAGCCACAGCCCAGACCTGAATCCAATTGAACATCTCTGGAGAGATCTGAAAATGGTTGTGCACCAACGCTCCCCATCCAACCTGATGGAGCTTGAGAAGTGCTGCAAAGAGGAATGGGCAAAACTGGCCAAAGGTAAATGCACCAAGCTTGTGGCATCATATTCAAGAAGACTTGAGGCTGTAATTGCTGCCAAAGGTGCATCAACAGAGTATTGAGCAAAGGCTGTGAATACTTATGTACCGGTGATTTCTTAGTTTTTATTTTTAATAAATTTACACAAAAAAAACTTTTTTCAAGTTGTTATTATGGGTATTGTGAGTAGAATTCTGAGGGGAAAAATTATTTATATTTTGGAATAAGGCTTTAACATAACAAAATGTTGAAAAAGTGAAGCGCAGTGAATACTTTCCAGATGCAACATACATAGAGAAGATGCAGGGGTGGTCTTAAACTGAAAACCTTCTGCTCTGACATCAAGCGCACTAACTGCTTGACCACCATGCTGACCTGTCTGACACAGCTCAGAAAATTACAGTAAACAATATTCTGGTCAGTAAAGTGGCGGTCATTCAAGGATCTTGATGAAAAAAAAATTATGCCTAAAATTGAACTTGCCTCATTTAAGATCCTCAAATGTAGTGAAATCAGAAATGGTTTGTTTAAGTTATCATCTGCACAAAAACGTGTGACTGATGTACAAGTCCTTACGGCTAGCTGAGCATAAAGTTTGCTCATATTGAAATTTTAGTTGTGGAAAGAAATTAATGTATCAAGTCAAGTCAAGTCTGGCAGCATGCACTGGTAGTGTTCTGGTAGTGTTGCCGCATCCGCCAATACCACTGAACCGTTTTGGTCCTGGATGGCAACTGGCCAGGCAGACAGCCGCCCATTTCTACATCTCTAAAATAACCATCTGTCTGCCACAGCCAGGTGAAATGTGAGCATCTCCTTGGCCTTATCCAGTCACTAGGGTCCTCAACACTCAGGCAATTCATCACAAAAAGTATGGCATATTACCATACTGTGCCATAGGCATACACTCTCTGCTAGCTTGTTCTTGACTTAATGAGGGAGCAACAAATTTTTTCATGTGAAACACCTCTGGCAGCCAAATGCCCAATTACAAATTCATTGATCATTTCATTAATGGTTTGTTTCAGGCAGTTTAGAGTGTTGAACACCAACGTGTTACTGTAGTTAAGTGCTCATTCTAATAATAATCGATACCAGCATAGATTAATTTAGATGTGTCTCATTTGAGTTGAAGGCGATGAGTTCCTGTTCCATCACGTTACAACCTTTGCAGCACCGATTGTTTCTCTGTATTTTAATTGGTGCCATTGTTCTGTTTCTACAGCAACCTCAGCCTGCAGTGACTTCACAGAGGAGGCGAGAGTGTGTGATTTGTACTGTCACTTGTTCCTTTTCCACTTCATAATTTGACTGTAGCATCCCACATTGCTCTTCATACACTCATGATGGATGCTTCCAACTTTAAATATGCTGTGGCAGCTGAAATGTGGTGACAGTAAGCATTGTTTCCTCTTATGTGTGCACAGTGTTGATAGTCTGTAAAGCTAGCGGCTTTATTTTCCAGCTTCATTCAGTCTCTTGAATTGTCAATAAAAATCACATCATCTGGCCATAAATACATTTCCATAATAGAAAAGTAATAAATTGGGCAGAACAGTTACATGTGAATTGGGATCAGACGCATTGCAATGTGCAAAGAAAAGGGTGTTCTTGGAAGAGGAGGCATATAGTCAAACGACTAACACGGATTGCACATCAAAGTGTGTCTTCATGGGCTTTGTTGGACCAGTTTGTGGCAGTAAACTGAAGGGTTTGAGACATACGCTCATTGAAACCAGATCTGATTATGCCTTAATCAGAGAGTCTGAGGCAAGGCTAAACAACCTGGGGCAAAACTGGATGTGTTGGTTCCAGATGGTCATTCTGATGTTATTTTAAAACAGCAAAAATGCAGGTTTTTTGATGTTTGTTTTGTTTTTTCAATGCTAAAATAGGATTTAGAGCAGCTTCTTTAACATGTGATGGTTTTTTTCTGTGTTGATGGTATTTGAAGGGTATAACTCAAGCAGCCTTTAACAAGGGCCAAGATGGTGTTGTTCAGGGTTCACCAACCCTGCTCCTGGAGGGCACCTGTCCTGTATGCTTTCCACGTCTACCTACTCAAGTCACACCTGATTTTTTAAAAGTGGTGTTTTCCAGCTCTTGATTGGCTGAGCACACCTGATAGAGTTAATTGCCTGGGAGAACAGATAAAGTTAGAAAACATGCAGGGCAGGTGCCCTCCAGGAACAGGGTTGGTGACCCCTGGTATAGTTTTTCCTTGCAACTAATCACCTCAGCAGGTGGTTTTACTGATGCGATCCTTCCTTCAAATTTAAGTCCTGATCATCTCTGAAGTCACCTGCTGAAGTGGTCAGTAACAAGGAAAACTTGCACCACGGTGGCCCTTCATGGCATGTTATTGCCTGCTGTTGTTTAAATACACATCACGCTATAATTTCAGAAACGTTTGCTTGTTTGTGTTTATTGGTGCCACTAATTCTCCAAGGTGCTGAGTCTAATTTCCACCAAACATGCTTTGTGCATGTAGGTTGACCCCAGAATTGCACTTAAGAAGTTTGTTTCACCAACACTCCAAAAAAAAAAAAAAAAAAAATGGGAGTTGTTGGTTTTTATGTTATATGAACTTAAGTCTAATATGTAGCTTCGACAATATAAAATCAAGTTTTATTGGTGAACACATTCGAATCATGTAGTTTTAACATAACATGCAACAACTTAAAATCTAACTTGCTCAGTGAACATAATAAAATTATGGAAAGTATTTCCACCCATGTAAAATTCATTAATGTCACCAAAAACAATTTTGCTGAGTAGCATATATGTAAATTTGTTGGGTCAACAAAATGAATTTGCATTACTGTTGCTTAATTATCATGGTTCAGGCCAATTAGATTTGTAAGTTTAAGTGCTGCTCGCTTGTTTGCGCTCAGGGGTCGCCACAGCAAATCCAAGGTGCATAAATCTGACATGTAACTGTACTATTTTAAAACATTTAAGATCTCTTGATACTGCTGTCTACTAAAAAAACAAGTTTTGTTTTGAATTTTTCACTTTAAATCAATATTCCATATGACTAAAAATAAAATTTCATTATATTTGGCAAATGTTTGTTTTCTTTCGATGTACGTAATAAGTTGATCCATTTATTTGAGATATTTTCTCTTAAATATAAAAATAGAAATTTTACACTTTTCTATGACCCTCCCAAACACGTACTGGTCATTTTGAACATGTTGAGTACCTTGGAAAATCTGTAGCTGCTGCAGTTTAGAAAATACAGCTGTATTTGAAGTAACACTCGGGATGAAAAAGGGGCGTGGTCATTTTGGGGCTGTTCGTCCCGGATGGAGATTTTAGCACATATCCCAAGTTGTTCATTGGGGTCATATTAGTCTAGAACAGTTGAGTTATCCTCTCCTAACTGATGTACAGTAGTGCTCAGAATAATACGTAGTAGTGCTATGTGACTAAAAAGATTAATCCAGGTTTTGAGTATATTTCTTATTGTTACATGGGAAACAAGGTACCAGTAGATTCAGTAGATTCTCACAAATCCAACAAGACCAAGCATTCATGATATGCACACTCTTAAGGCTATGAAATTGGGCTATTAGTAAAAAAAAGTAGAAAAGGGGGTGTTCACAATAATAGTAGCATCTGCTGTTGACGTGACAAACTCAAAACTATTATGTTCAAACTACTTTTTTTAGCAATCCTGTGAATCACTAAACTAGTATTTAGTTGTATAACCACAGCTTTTCATGATTTCTTCACATCTGCGAGGCATTAATTTTTTTGGTTTGGAACCAAGATTTTGCTTGTTTACTAGTGTGCTTGGGGTCATTGTCTTGTTGCTACACCCATTTCAAGGGCATGTCCTCTTCAGCATAAGGCAACATGACCTCTTCAAGTATTTTGACATATCCAAACTGATCCATGATACCTGGTATGCGATATATAGGCCAAACACCATAGTAGGAGAAACATGCCCATATCATGATGCTTGCACCACCATGCTTCACTGTCTTCACTGTGAACTGTGGCTTGAATTCAGAGTTTGGGGGTCGTCTCACAAAATGTCTATGGCCCTTGGACCCAAAAACAACAATTTTACTCTCAGCAGTCCAAAAAATATTCCTCCATTTCTCTTTAGGCCCGTTGATGTGTTCTTTGGCAAATTGTAACCTCTTCTGCACATCTTTTATTTAACAGAGGGACTTTGCGGGGGATTCTTGCAAATAAATTAGCTTCACACAGGCGTCTTCTAACTGTCACAGCACTTACAGGTAACTCCAGACTGTCTTTGATCATCCTGGAGCTGATCAATGGGTGAGCCTTTGCCATTGTGGTGGGGGGGGGGGTTCCCATGATGCACTGTTTCTTTCTCTTTTTGCTCCGTATGCATCACTCTGCATTTAATCATTAGTGATCGATCTCTGCCCCCCTTCACGGCATGTCTTTTTCCTGGTTTTTTCCCTCAGCCCCAACCAGTCTCAGCAGAAGACTGCCCCTCCCTGAGCCTGGTTCTGCTGGAGGTTTCTTCCTGTTAAAAGGGAGTTTTTCCTTCCCACTGTTGCCAAGTGCTTGCTCATAGGGGGTCGTTTTGACCGTTGGGGTTTTTTATAATTATTGTATGGCCTTGCCTTACAATATGGAGCGCCTTGGGGCAACTGTTTGTTGTGATTTGGCGCTATATAAGAAAAAAGTTGATTGATTGATTGATTCTGGTTATTCTTCTATCCATTTTGATGGTTGTTTTCTGTTTTCTTCCATGCATCTCTGTTTTTTTTTTTTTTTTCCATTTAAAGCGTTGGAGATCATTGTAGATGAACAGCCTATAATTTTTTGCACCTGTGTATACGTTTTCCCCTCTCCAATCAACTTTTTAATCAAACTACGCTGTTCTTCTGACCAATGTCTTGAACGTCCCATTTTCCTCAGGCTTTCAAAGAGAAAAGCATGTTCAACAGGTGCTTGCTTCATCCTTAAATAGGGGACACCTGATTCACACCTGTTTGTTCCACAAAATTGATTAACTCACTGACTGAATGCCACACTACTATTATTGTGAACACCCCATTTTCTACTTTTTTTTTTACCAATAGCCCAGTTTCATAGCCTTAAAAGTGTGCATATCATGAATGCCTGGTCTTGTTGGACTTGTGAGAATCTACTGAATCTACTGGTACCTTGTTTCCCATGTAACAATAAGAAATATACTCAAAACCTGGATTAATCTTTTTAGTCACATAGCACTTGTTGTATGGCTGGGGGGCCTGGCTGCCTTTTTGTTTCTGTCTTTTGTTTTTCCTTCCAGGTGGCTTGCATTTGGGACTGAGTGGCTGTGTTGCTGAGGTTATCAGGACCTCACCCTGATCACCTGCGGCTCGTCAGGACTCACAGCTGTGGTGCATCTATATGGATTGGAACATGGTGGGATTTAAGACTGGAGTATACAGTGTGTATTTGCCAGAGACTCGACCTTGTGACCAGACGGGTGAGATCGTCGTCTCGGGAGCCATCTCATCATCAGTGGATGCAGAGAACGTCCAGGGTTTGATGCACGGTCTGTGAAAGAGGAGGGGGTGAGGTCTCACGCTCGTCAGCACACTTCCTGAGGTACGTTAGATTTTGTGACTAACGTTTATACAGTCAGTAAATGTGGTGTCCCTCACACCTTATTATATTGAGCTGTACGTTAGTCATGTATCGGCTTCCACTGCAGTGGAGTTTTGTGAACTGGATGTTCCATGCCTGCAGGTTGGGAAGCTGATTAGTAATTAAGCCAGGAAGTGTTTGCTGTTTATGTACACCTTTGAGTGGTCTCTCTGTGTGTAGAGTGTGGACTCACATAATGGTTCCTTCTTTCACAGACTCGGTTTGTTGCGGCCACCTGGGGGGTGTCGGCGGGGTCCTTGGGTCCGAACGGCTTCTGGATCCGGACCGTTAGCGCTGCTGGGAGCGCACCGTATCACCACCACGCCAGACCGCACATTCTTTTGTTGTTTGTATCACTTCACTGTTATGTATTAATTCAGTTAGCCTTTGTACCGTGCTCTGCTTATTTCATACTGGGTCCTTCAAACGCTGGTCGGTTCTCCGAGCTGCGTCCGACACATAACAGCACTACTATTATTCTGAACACTACTGTACATACATGTCTACTATTTGTATTTCACTGTAAAATGTGGATTCAAAAACAATATTGCACAAAATCCCTTCTTTAAAATCTGGAGAACTGCTTTTTATTCTTTCATAACTACATTACAAATACCTGAAGGAAATAACGAATGATTATTTGAATAAAAAGTACACATATCCATCACATGCATTCTATCATGTGGATGATGTGTGTATTGTATTGGTTTGGGGCAAGGGGAGCATGATCACACAAATGCCTGATCCAATCATTAATTGGGAACATGAGTCACATTTTGGACCAATCACTGTGATACCATTTCTTTAATTAATGTTAATCTCAGGATGCTGCTGCAACTGATGGAGATGTTGGATATGGATGTACATCTACACAAAATCATTTCTGAATGTCCTTTATTTAATTTTTTTAATTGTTTTTCTGTTTCAGCAGAAAACTGCATGATGCAATGCAGAAAAAGCATGAAAACCACATTTGTGTAACATTTATGAACTATGACAACATATGTTCACTTTTCATATGTAGGGTCTGCTGCTTCCTGACACATTTCACTTTGGTAGCTGGCAGCAGTAAATAATTTATTTAGTTTCATCTTCTTTGGTTTTTCTGTCAGGGGGAAGACTCCAAACATGGAAGCTTTCAAATAAGAATGTCTACGACTCAATTTAGAACAAACTGCTGAATGACGCCATTTATGAGTCATGGATATATGAGGTTCTGTTTACTTTTGGTTCAGTGGACAGAAAACAAAAACGTCTTGCCAATGGGGAAAGAACTGTTGGCGGAACCCTGTTGTAGGTAATGTGGCATCAAAAGGTTTGGTTCATTTGCTGTTAGTTTGCTGAACATTGTAGTGTTTGTGCTCTCTCAGGTGAAATAAAACTCCAACTGCCTATGGCTCATCTGATCTTTGATTCATTCTTTTGCAATTCATAGGAATTTACTAAAATGTACAATTGGAGACCATCTAAAGACCCCCACTTGCTCAATAAAAAAATACATAAAATCCAATTTAATTTAATGTAAATTAGGCAAACTGGGTTTTTTTTTTTTGTTTTTTTTTGCTATATTTCATGAATTTTATTTTTCAGATTATGCATGACGGCATTTTCCCAACCTGGAACAGAACAGCCCCGAGGTCTGTAGCAGAGCTACAAGGTCTGTTAGAAAAGTATCCGACCTTATTATTTTTTTAAAAAACCATACGGATTTGAATCAAGTGTGATTGTGTCAGACAAGTTTGAACCCTCATGCACATGTGTGAGTTTTTTCATGCCTGTCGGTTGTGTCATTCGCCTGTGAGCAGGCTTTGAGTGAGCAGTGGTCCCTCTCGTCTATTTTTTTATTGCGAATAAATGTCTGAACGATTTGGAGCTTTGCTGCATCAATTTTTTTCCAGAAACTGTGAGAGACCTCCAGGTGGACACTGTTCGAAAAATTAATATGGCTTTCAGGGACGATTTCATGGGGATTACACAGATTAAGGAGTGATCCAGACGGTTTAAAGACCGCCCACAACTGCTGAGAGCGCGCCGCGCTCTGAGCGCCGATCGACAGGCTCCAACCCCGCTGGAACAACCAGATAATTTCCAACATGAAAGCTTTGTTGATCCGGAACCTCATTTGACTTTCACAAAAAGGCAGAAGATGTGGACATCAGCACTTTATCAGCACATTCCACTGTTACAGGAGTTTTTTTCATGGAAAAAGAAGCGGAGGGACGCGCGACCATGCCGCTCATGGTGCGGCACAAAACCACCTCAGTGTTGGTCTCTCAGGACAGCTTTCAGGTGGATTTCAGACGGATTCTGGTTGCTTTCCAGTCGTGTGATTATCCGATTGTGATTGTGCATGAGCTGGACATGCCAGAACATGTCCTGGAAGGCTTCATCACTGCGTTTCTCTGCGCCGAGCGGCTGCACCGCGACGCGCGGCTGCACCGCGACGCGCGGTGGAGCCGCTTCTCTTTCCATGACAAAAACTCCTGTAACAGTGAAATGTGCCGTTCATTTTTAAACTTTAAACTGTGTCTTGATCCGGTATGTCATCTGACTAGCACAGGAATTGTGAAAAGACGTGGACATCAGCACTTTTTCCGCACATTAAGACAGACGTGCGGAGGAGTTCCACGCGTCGCTGTAAGTTTCTCTGTGAATTTTCGGACCTTTTGTCTGACTTAGTGCTTAGCTCAGATAAGATAATTATAGTGGGCGATTTTAACATCCACACAGATGCTGAGAATGACAGCCTCAACACTGTATTTAATCTATTGTTAGACTCGATTGGCTTTGCTCAAAATGTAAATGAGTCCACCCACCACTTTAATCATACCTTAGCTCTTGTTCTGACTTATGGTATGGAAATTGAAGACTTAACAGTATTCCCTGAAAACTCCCTTCTGTCTTATCATTTCTTAATAACATTTACATTTACTCTGATGGACTACCCAGCAGTGGGGAATAAGTTTCATTACAGCAGAGGTTTTTCAGAAAGCGCTGTAACTAGGTTTAAGGATATGATTCCTTCTTTATGTTCTCCAATGCCATATACCAACACAGGGCAGAGTGCTACCTAAACTCTGTGAGTGAGATAGATTATCTCGTCAATAGTTTTATATCCTCTTAGAGGACAACTTTGGATGCTGTAGCTTATCTGAAAAAGAGAACCTTAAATCAGAAGTGCCTGACTCCGTGGTATAACTCACAAACTCGCAGCTTAAAGCAGATAACCCATAAGTTGGAGAGGAAATAGCATCTCACTAATTTAGAAGATCTTCACTTAGCCTGGAAAAAGAGTCTGTTGCTCTATAAAAAAGCCCTCCGTAAAGCTAGGACATCTTACTACTCATCACTAATTGAAGAAAATAAGAACAACCCCAGGTTTCTTCTCAGCACTGTAACCAGGCTGACAAACAGTCAGAGCTCTATTGAGCCGAGTATTCCTTTAACTTTAACTAGTAATGACTTCATGACTTTCTTTGCTAATAAAATTTTAACTATTAGAGAAAAAATTACTCATAACCATCCCAAAGACATATCGTTATCTTTGGCTGCTTTCAGTGATGCCGGTATTTGGTTAGACTCTTTCTCTCCGATTGTTCTGTCTGAGTTATTTTCATTAGTTACTTCCTCCAAACCATCAACATGTCTATTAGACCCCATTCCTACCAGCCTGCTCAAGGAAGCCCTACCATTAATTAATGCTTCGGTCTTAAATATGATCAATCTATCTTTATTAGTTGGCTATGTACCACAGGCTTTTAAGGTGGCAGTATTTAAACCATTACTTAAAAAGCCATCACTTGACCCAGCTATCTTAGCTAATTATAGGCCAATCTCCAACCTTCCTTTTCTCTCAAAAATTCTTGAAAGGGTAGTTGTAAAACAGCTAACTGATCATCTGCAGAGGAATGGTCTATATGAAGAGTTTCAGTCAGGGTTTAGAATTCATCATAGTACAGAAACAGCATTAGTGAAGGTTACAAATGATCTTCTTATGGCCTCAGACAGTGGACTCATCTCTGTGCTTGTTCTGTTAGACCTCAGTGCTGCTTTTGATACTGTTGAACATAAAATGTTATTACAGAGATTAGAGCATGCCGTAGGTATTAAAGGCACTGTGCTTCAGTGGTTTGAATCATATTTATCTAATAGATTACAATTTGTTCATGTAAATGGGGAATCTTCTTCACAGACTAAGGTTAATTATGGAGTTCCGCAAGGTTCTGTGGTAGGACCAATTTTATTCACTTTATACATGCTTCCCTTAGGCAGTATTATTAGACAGCATTGCTTAAATTTTCACTGTTACGCAGATGATACCCAGCTTTATCTATCCATGAAGCCAGAGGACACACACCCAATTAGCTAAACTGCAGGATTGTCTTACAGACATAAAGACATGGATGACCTCTAATTTCCTGCTTTTAAACTCAGATCAAACTGAAGTTATTGTACTTGGCCCCACAAATCTTAGAAACATGGTGTCTAACCAGATCCCTACTCTGGATGGCATTACCCTGACCTTTAGTAATACTGTGAGAAATCTTGGAGTCATTTTTGATCAGGATATGTCATTCAATGCGCATATTAAACAAATATGTAGGACTGCTTTTTTGCATTTGCGCAATATCTCTTAAATTAGAAAGGTCTTGTCTCAGAGTGATGCTGAAAAACTAATTCATGCATTTATTTCCTCTAGGCTGGACTACTGTAATTCATTATTATCAGGTTGTCCTAAAAGTTCCCTGAAAAGCCTTCAGTTAATTCAAAATGCTGCAGCTAGAGTACTGACAGGGACTAGAAGGAGAGAGCATATTTCACCCATATTGGCTTCTCTTCATTGGCTTCCTGATAATTCTAGAATAGAATTTAAAATTCTTCTTCTTACTTATAAGGTTTTGAATAATCAGGTCCTATCTTATCTTAGGGACCTCATAGTACCATATCACCCCAATAGAGCGCTTTGCTCTCAGACTGCAGGCTTACTTGTAGTTCCTAGGGTTTTTAAGAGTAGAATGGGAGGCAGAGCCTTCAGCTTTCAGGCTCCTCTCCTCTGGAACCAGCTCCCAATTCGGATCAGGGAGACAGACACCCTCTCTACTTTTAAGATTAGGCTTAAAACTTTCCTTTTTGCTAAAGCTTATAGTTAGGGCTGGATCAGGTGACCCTGAACCATCCCTTAGTTATGCTGCTATAGACTTAGACTGCTGGGGGGTTCCCATGATGCACTGTGTGTTTCTTTCTCTTTTTGCTCTGTATGCACCACTGTATGAACCCTGAGCCTGATTCTGCTGGAGGTTTCTTCCTGTTAAAAGGGAGTTTTTCCTTCCAACTGTCGCCAAGTGCTTGCTCACAGGGGGTCGTTTTGACCATTGGGGTTTTTACGTAATTATTGTATGGCCTTGCCTTACAATATAAAGCGCCTTGGGGCAATTGTTTGTTGTGATTTGGCGCTATATAAATAAAATTGATTGATTGATTGATTCTTCCTGTTAAAAGGGAGTTTTTCCTTCCCACTGTCGCCAAGTGCTTGCTCACAGGGGGTCGTTTTGACCGTTGGGGTTTTTCCGTAATTATTGTATGGCTTTGCCTTGCAATATAAAGCACCTTGGGGCAACTGTTTGTTGTGATTTGGCGCTATATAAATAAAATTGATTTGATTTGATTTTTGTGAAAGTCAGATGAGGTCTCGGATCAACAAAGCTTTCATGTTGGAAATTATCTGGTTGTTCCAGCGGGGTTGGAGCCTGTCGATCGGAGCGCGGCGCGCTCTCAGCAGTTGTGGGCGGTCTTTAAACCGTCTGGATCGCTCCTTAATCTGTGTAATCCCCATAAAATCGTCCCTCAAAGCCATATGAATTTTTAGAACGGTGTCCACCTGGAGGTCTCTCACAGTTTCTGGAAACAAATTGATGCAGCAAAGCTCCAATTCGTTCAGACATTTATTCGCAATAAAAATCCGCCGAGAGGGTGGACCACACCTCACTCAAAGCCTGCTCACAGGTGAATGACGCAACCGACAGGCATGACAAAACTCACGCATGCGCATGAGGGTTCAAGCTTGTCTGATGCAATCACACGTGATTCAAATCCATATGTTTTTTTGTTTTTTTTTAATAATAAGCTCGGATACTTTTCTAATAGACCTCGTATTGTTCTAAATGTGGACGAGGTCCGACAGCGGTTAGCGCCTCAATCCTAATAAGTCAGCAGGTTTGGACGGTGTTCACCCACTCAGTCTGAAAGTCTGTGCTGACCAGCTGTCCTCAGTCTTCCAAATGATTTTTTTTCTTTGTCGTCATCAAAAATCCCAGTAATGTGGAAGACATATTGTTCCAATTCTAATTCCCCCCCCCCCCCCCCCCCCCAAAAAAAAAAAAAAAAAAAAATCAAGTGTAAGCAGCTTTTTTACTAAACTTAGGCTCACAGAAGTTCTCAAATAATGAAATGCTCCAAAAGGCTTGGCTGGGGTCATCTGAGTAGTCAGGTTTCAAGTTTCCAGGATCCTCTTTAATTTTCATAGAGAAAGGACGTGGGAGCGGATGATGTATTATTGTACAGTTGTATGGAAAAGGTTGGGCACCCCTGATGATTTCCATGATGTTTCCTTTATAAATCATTGATTGTTTGGATCAGCAATTTCAGTTAAATATATTATATAGCAGACAAACAGTGATATTTGAGAAGTGAAATGAAGTTTATAGGATTTACACAAAGTGTGTAATAATTATTTAAACAAAATTAGGCAGGTGCATAAATTTGGGCACTCCAACAGACAAAATACATCAATAGTAGATACTCCTTTTGCATAAATAACAGCCTCTCTAAATGCTTCCTATAGCTTCCAATGAGAGTCTGGATTCTGGTTGAAGGTATTTTAGACCATTCTTCTTGACAAAACATCTCAGGTTTGTTGGTGTCCGAGCATGGACAGCCCATTTAAAATCACACCACAGATTTTCAATAATATTCAGGTCTGGGGACTGAGATGGCCATTCCAGAACATTGTACTTGTACTTGTTCCTCTACATGAATGCCTTAGTAGATTTTGAGCAGTGTTTAGGGTCGTCTTGTTGAAAGCTCCAGCCCCGACACAACTTCAACTTTGTCACTGATTCATGAACATTGTTCTCAAGAATCTGCTGATATCGACAGGAATCCATGTGACCCTCAACTTTAACAAGATTCCCAGTACCTGCACTGGGCACACAGCCCCACAGCATGATGGAACCACCTCCAAATTTTACTGTAGGTAGTAAGTGGGTTTTTTTTTTTTGGAATGCTGTGTTCTTTTTCAGCCATGCATACCGCCCCTTGTTATGTCCAAATAACTCAATTTTAGTTTCATCCGTCCACAGCACGGGTCTGATGACTTGAGGCAATGACCTTGCTTACTAAAAAGAGGTTGAATCCTTTGTCCAATGGTGTGATTTAAAGTTTTTAAAAGGGAATGTAGGAAAGATAAAATAATTATCTTAGGTTTTATATTTTTAATTCATTTATATCAAGTTGTAGAGATTTGCTTTGAGTTTAAAGATAATTTCAGATTTTTTTTTAAATTGAGAAGGCTGATTTACTTTTCCATTTGAAATGGCATAAATAAATTAAAATATGTGAAATACCATCAAGGGGCCAAATACTTTTGCAAGGTACTGCAGTCTTAAATAAGGAAAACTGTTGTGTAGACTCTCAACAAATTTTCCCAGTGAAGACTAGCATTCATAAAGGATATGTTGTCGGTCCTGCACTGTTCAATGGACTAGGCATTGGGTAGGGTTGTGGAAACCAGCGGTACAGTTGCTTTTGTTGGCAGGGAAAGGTTTGCTGATGGGAGATGATGTTATGATCTTTATGGAATCAGTAGATACCCTGATTATAGTATTTCAGAAGCTAAATGAGGAGTTAGCTTATCTGAATTTGTTCTTGGCCTGCCATTTAAGACCTTAACTAGTACTGTGCCTGTGGTCTTCCATTTCCTCACTATGTTCCTCACAGTGGAAACTGACAGCTGAAATCTCTAAGACAGCTTTTTGTATCCTTCATCAATTCATCAAAAGTATCCTGACATCAATTTATCTAACACTGGAGCTCCACAGGGCACTTTTGTCACCTTTTGATTCACACGATATATAGTTGACCACAGGCACAGACAGTCATCCTGTCTACTTCAAAAGGTTTTCAGATGACTCAGCTCTGGTGGGTCTGATGACTTGAGGTAATGACCTTGCTTACTAAAAAGAGGTTGAATCCTTTGTCCAATGGTGTGATTTAAAGTTTTTAAAAGGGAATGTAGGAAAGATAAAATAATTATCTTGGGTTTTATATTTTTAATTCATTTATATCAAGTTGTAGAGATTTGCTTTGAGTTTGAGTTTAATGATAATTTCTGATTTTTTTTAAATTGAGAAGGCTGATTTACTTTTCCATTTGAAATGGCATAAATAAATTCAAATATGTGAAATACCATCAAGGGGCCAAATACGTTTGCAAGGCACTGCAGTCTTAAATAAGGAAAACTGTCGTGTAGAGTCTCAACAAATTTTCCCAGTGAAGACTAGCATTCATAAAGGATATGTTGTCGGTCCTGCACTGTTCAATGGACTAGGCATTGGGTAGGGTTGTGGAAACCAGCGGTACAGTTGCTTTTGTTGGCAAGGAAAGGTTTGCTGATGGGAGATGATGTTATCTTTATGGAATCAGTAGATACCCAGATTATAGCATTTCAGAAGCTAAATGAGGAGTTAGCTTATCTGGATTTGCAATGTTCTTAGGACTTAGGACTTAGATCCACACTTTCAGTGACTTCCTGGACTCGGCCATCTGACGTTTTTCTGTATGTGGCGAAAGTGTCAACCTGTTATCTCTGCAGTGACATTTGTGTCTCTGGTCCTCAACCTTTGAAAATAACAGATGCCTGGAGAAAGGCTATGGAGTCATGAGGAAAACAGACAGTGTTTAGTAATGTCTTTGCAGGAGAATTAAGGTCTTTTGAGTCCTGGTCCATCGTGTCTCACTGTATGGTTGTGAGACTTATGAGACATTTTGTTTGCTCAGCGTTCAAGCAGGCATCCTTACAAACTGCCTATTCTCTAAATTCTTAAATCGGTGTAAGCCTGCCAGTCACTTCACAAATAAAACAGATAAATGTCTGTCTTTATCTGTTCTCAAGCCATTACAAAGGCATACAACTACTTAATCAGTGACAGGTGGCCTCAGTCCAAGACACAAGATCAGCGTTTCTCTCCTGAAACTGTCTGTGAGGGCCAGACAAGAACAAAAATGTAAATATTATTTTTTCAAAAAGGAGCCCTGCAATCAATACAAAGCATACCTCAAGGCTTTAATTATTTTTTTTCTGTAATAAGCTTAATCAAAGGTCAGCGGTGATGCATAAATTGTTTTTCAGGAGAATATAACTGCCGAGGTGCACTGTAGCCTTTGAACAAATTTAATCACCACAGAAGTATATAAAAGAGATATTAAACACAATACATCTTGGTAAAACCACTTAGAACAACAAATTAGATGCTTGCACTTGAGATGTGATTCAAACAGCTTCTCACTCTTTATTTTGCAGATATAAGATCTGAAATCTTGCAGCATCTTTGCTAATCAGTGCACAAATTATCTGAGTATCTAAGGGTTTTTTGTTTGCTTGTTTACAAATAAACAATGTGAAAATAGTTATCCCTGTGGACAGCTGTCACAGAATCATATATTTGCCAATATTCACATGATTTTCATAGAGCGACTTCACACCACGCAGCAAAGGGGTAGAAAGGAATGAAATGAGTTGCGTCAACTGTATGTCCAGATGCTGTGCTGATGGACTAACAGTCTTGTGTTATCAGTAATTTGTCCTCATTAATATCACATAAATATGCGGCATACAGTAATATGATGTGTGCGAGATACGTGCAAGACTGATAAAGGGGATATATTTTGCAAATTGTGTGCAAAGTGGTACCTACTTGGCTTTGTGTTAAACATTCTCCAAGTTTCACAATTCTGTAATTGTGCACGGAGAAATTCACCTGATAAAAACAAAATTTAGATGTGAAACAACTCATTGTGCCGGTGGTAGCACAGGGGATTGTAATCACTTGTCTGTGTGTACACAATAACTGGGAAAAGGTGAGCAGATTTTCACCAAACCTGGCTGACACATTGTGTGTGTGTGTGTGTGTGTGTGTGTGTGTGTGTGTGTGTGTGTGTGTGTGTGTGTGTGTGTGTGTGTGTGTGTGTGTGTGTGTGTGTGTGTGGTGTGTGTGTGTGTGTGTGAGAGAGAGAGAGAGAGAGAGAGAGAAAGTAACTCCAGATTATTAACATCTCGTTAGCATATCTGGCTGATGCTTTAAATAGCACAGATGCTGGCCACACCACCGGTCCATCTGGCCAGGAGGCAGCATTTCTTCATCTCCCGTGGCGTGTTGCAAAGACTGAAGACTGACTCAGTGGGCATGTCTCATGGAGAAGGCAGGATTTCAGAGAGGTACTTCTGTGACATATGTCTCAGAAGAGTAAAACCAGCCATTGCACATCTAAATCTTTTATGCAGTGGGGAAAATAAGTATTTGACCCCCTGTCAGTTTTGCAGGTTTTCCCACCTACAAAGAATAGAGAGGTCTGTAATGTTTATTGTAGGTACACTTCAACTGTGAGAGACAGAATAAAAAAAAAAAAAAAATCCAGAAAATCACATTGTATGATTTTTAAATTATTAATTTGCATTTTGTTGCATAAAATAAGTATTTGACCGCCTACCAACCAGCAAGAATTCTGGCTCTCAGAGACCTGTTAATTTTTCTTTAAGAAGCCCTCTTATTCTGCACTCTTTACCTGTATTAATTGCACCTGTTTGAACTTGTTACCTGTATAAAAGACACCTGTTCACACACTCAATCAATCACACTCCAACCTGTCCACCATAGCCAAGACCAAAGAACTGTCTAAGGACACCAAGGACAAAACTGTAGACCTGCACAAGGCTAGGATGGACTACAGGACAACAGGCAAGCAGCTTGGTAGAAGACAACAACTGTTATGATTATTTATTAGAAAGTGGAAGAAACACAAGATGACTGTCAGTCTCCCTCGGTCTGGGATTCCATGCAAGATCTCACTTTGTGGGGTAAGGATGACTCTGCAAAAGCTCAGAACTACACAGGAGGACCTGGTCAATGACCTGAAGGGAGCTGGGACCACAGTCACAAAGATTACATTAGTAACACATGATGCTGTCATGGTTTAAAATCCTGCAGGGCAGCAAGGTCCCCCTGCTCAAGCCAGCACATGTCCAGGCCCATTTGAAGTTCACCAGTGACCATCTGGATGATCCAGAGGAGGCATGGGAGAAGGTCATGTGGTCAGATGAGACCAGAATAGAGCTTTTTGGAATCAACTCTACTTACCATGTTTAGAGGATGAGAACAACCCCAAGAAAACCATCATAACTGTGAAGCATGGGGGTGGAAATATCATACTCTGGGGGTGGTCTTCTGCAAAGGGGACAGGACGACTGCACCGTATTGAAGGGAGGATGGATGGGGTCATGTATTGCGAGATTTTGGCAAACAACCTCCTTCCCTCAGTAAGAGCACTGAAGATTGGTCATGGCTGGGTCTTCCAGCATGACAATGACCCCAAACACACACCCAGGGCAACTAAGGAGGGGCTCCGTAAGAAGCATTTCAAGGTCCTGGAGTGGCCTGGCCAGTCTCCAGACCTTAACTCAATAGAAAATCTTTGGAGGGAGCTGAAACTCCAAACCTGAAAGATTTGGAGAAGATTTGTATGGAGGAGTGGACCAAAATCCCTGTTGCAGTGTGTGAAAACTTGGTCAAGAACTACAGGAAACGTCTGACCTCTGTAATGGCAGACAAATGTTTCTGTACCAAATGTTAAGCCTTATGCAACAAAATGCAAATTAATTATTTAAAAATCATACAATGTGATTTTCTGGATTTTTTTTTTTTTTTTTTTTAGATTCTGGCTCTCACAGTTGAAGTGTACCTACAATAAAAATTACAGACCTCTCCATTCTTTGTAGGTGGGAAAACCTGCAAAACTGACAGGGGGTCAAGTACTTATTTTCCCCACTGTATAGCTGGAGATTTACCACATGCACAGTCAGAATTCTGCAGATTTGAGGATGTTTCTCATAAAATCCCACTCATATTTTACTGTAAAAACAAACACAAAACATAGTCTGTGTGATATGACGTCTTTAAAGTTGACAGATTTCAAATTTATAAGTGAAAGTGTTTTTAATTTTCCCATTTTGTGGCAACTCCAAATTTATGATCACCCAGCCCATTATGGTGCCCTATTAAGCCACTAACTTTAATCAATCCCAGTGTTTAACTTGATGGCTGTCATGATCTCCGCAAGGAAATAAATAAATAAATTATTGTCCTGAAGGAAGAGCTGGTTAAGAACAGTAAGGTCTGCACACAACAGGAAAATGCACTGTAACATCATTCTGGAGCAAAAGAGTAGACACCAGAGAGGACTGTAGAATTCACTGACAAACAGACAGACAATCAAACAAACAGGGACGATAACATAACTTCCTCCAACTTGGCGGAGGCAAATGCTCAAAGTAATCAAACCAAAGTACACTGATACACTGTATGTGTGCATATAAATATAGTGATGTGTAATGAAATTTAATAATTGCAGTGTTACAATTTTTAGGTTTAGGTTTTTTAGGCAGTGGGCAAAAATAAATAAATAAGTAGTTTAAAGGAAAACTGACATTTTTCATCTTATGCTCTATGTTTTGAGAGTCAGCTTTTCAATACAGACAAAAATGTATTTAATCAGTGCATTACTGATATAGAACTCACCACTGGCTGTGCTAACAGGCTAATTAACATGACGATAAAAAAATGCTTCTTCTCTCCACCGACCAGGTGGAAACACCATTATCAGAGTAAGGAAGCATGGATAGAATTCCTGTGAAGGTAACAGGTGCACATGTTTACCACACTAAATGCAAATAAACCTTTAAAACAACAGATAGCCACTGACTTACCTTAGCGTCTTCACCACTGGCTATTGTTGCTGTCCACTAAAGCTGGGCAGACACTGTACGATATTTTCAATCGTTGCACTGGGCTCCAGCTCAAACTGTACACCAAAACTGCACGGTGTAAAAGTTCAGAGCGCACGATTTATGTTCTCACACAGTACGGCCCGATGCTCTGATGCGATCTGACTGTTCACATTGTACGTTCAAAAACCAGACATCGGATTCGTGTTTCCAGAAGCAAAACGTGAACAGAAGCTTTTTTTTTTCAAACTTTATTTACATTTCTTATTTTTACAAAAACTCTTGATGGGAGACATCAAAGTAAAAAAAAAAAACAAGACTTTACATGAGTTGAAGAAAAGGGGAAAAAAGAAACAGAGGCTACTCTCCCAAAGAGATGATCACTGTTCATGCTCTCTCCAATTCCGCATCGGTGTTTGCACATGCACAGTGCGAGCGGTTGGACTCTTGTAGTGCTCCAGCAGCGGGATACCCTCACGATGGCCGACCAGAATATCAAACAGGTTTGATTTTCATCCAACCATACGATTGCCGATCAGGAGGTGGTCGTGAGAGGTTAAACGTAGCTCGTATACTACACGATGCAGGATGCGCGATTAAGCTGAAACTCAGCGCGATCCAAAAAATTCTCACACGAGTGAAAAAGCGCCAAAACTCGCACAGTGTCAACCCAGCTTAAGTGATTACAAGCTGACTGCTGATGAGGAGGTCCTGAGGTGAGGAGGTTATGACATTTTTGCACGTTCAGTGGAGACAAAAAGCTGTTTCTGAATGCCCCGTCCAATAACAGTAATTAGTCGATTAGCCAGCCAAAGTTTTTGCATTCTAAATCAATAATGTGCCACTGATTAAATTCATTTTTGGTTCTGGTAAAAAGATGACCCCCAAAACATCTAAAAGTAGAGTAGATTGAAAAATATCAGAGTTCACCTTTAATATCTTGGCATATGTAGTACAAAGTGCAATAAAACACATTTTTAATGATGGGGAAAGTGTAATTACATTATTTCAAATGGGATAATCCCCTTAGACTGAGCTGATTAGGCTGATTATGAATTAACATAATGATGATGATGATGATGATGATGTCGAACCGACGCACATCCCTTTTCCCTTTTCGGGAATGACAAATACTGGGAAGCGGTTTGGGGAGGAGGAGACACCACTGGCTGCGACTGTGACACTCTGTTCTCTTTTTTGCTTCCTTCAACTTCTTCATCACCATCACCATCATCATCACCATCATCATCACCATCATCATCACCATCAGCAGCAGCAGCAGCTTCGTCTTTATCAGCTTCCTCCGAGCGAATCAGCTCGACGCACCTTCAGGAGGCGCTGCGCTCCAAGATCGAGATGGGGAACAGGCATTTTCAGCTTACCAAAGGTAAGAATCATTCACCAACATAACAAAAGCACATCTTCATTTATCACACAGCAGGGCTTTGTGCATCATGGGACCTATTAAAATAAAACAAGGGTCATATTTTTTTTCTATTAAAATAATGCAAAGATAAGGCAGGAATCACCCATTATAATACACAAAAATGGTCATTTTAAAGAATTTGAAATGAAAATAAAAAATAATTGTTCGGCCCTTGCTGTATAAATGGATTATTATTATTATTATTATTATTATTCATTTTAACCTGTATGGGACAGACTCTTCCTGAGCTTTTAATCTCATATAAATAAAATTGGTTTTACTAATTTCAAATTGTAGCACCAAAATTGCCATAATAGTTCATTCCGCATCCAAGACATGTGCTCGTAAAAAAAAAAAAATAATAATAATATAAGAATGAGAAGAAAAGGAAATGAGAGAGAGAGAGGATAAGACTGCCCCCTGGTGGTTTGGGATTTCCTCTTGGTTTTAAGAAAGGAGTAGAATAAGTGTGACGGGAAACTGACCTTGAAAATCTAATTATAAAAAGGCCAAATTTGTTTTTATTATGTAATAACTGTTTTATATTGCCTTTATGCATTATATATTTCACAAAATTCAATAATTTCCTCTTTTAACCAAGTCCCTTTGCTGGTGTGACGTGGTGTGCCAAAACATAAATGTTCTTCACACAATCTTACTTTGCTTATTTATGATGTGTAACTGTGGTGGTCCTCTCAGTGGCCCACATTCATCTTTTGTCCCTCTGCGGTTTGCTGTTATGTAATTTCATTGCCATCACAATGCATCAGCCTCAGAATGTTTGCTGCTTGGTTTATAACAGCTCCCATGAGATCTAAATGGAAGAATCAAAGTCCAAATCTAAGGGCGGGCAGAGTTTAAAAATAAATAAATAAATGAATATGAGATTTATGCTTTGTACGTGTGCATATATGTGTGAGTGTGCATGTGTGGGTCACCAAAAGATAGTTGCCGAGAAAATCAGACTGTAGAGTTATGTATTTGATGAATTTTTAAATCTTTTTTTTTCAGACTTTCCCTTGTGACACCAAAAGCAAAATGGATATATCCGCATCCTCGCTGCAGAATGGCTCAAAAAAGCGGGTTAAGATTCACCCAAACACAGTGACGGTGAAATATGCCAGCCACTTTCCCCAGCCTGGGGATGAAGGCTACGATGACGCACCCTCCTTTGAGGATTTTGGTGCCTTTGCGGAAGCCAATGTGGGAAAGAGACTGGTGTCAGACAGCAAAGGTGGCAGGACTTTCTTCGGGACTATGGAGACGCAGCCGAGGCAGCCGAGCGTGCAGAGGGACAAGGGGGTCGAAGGTCAGCTTGCTAGCTTTGGCGAGGCGAATGTGTTGGCCTCCAGGGTGACATGGATGGCTTTGTTTGGGGCGGCGGTGGCTCACGGTTGCGTGGCGCTGATCACCCGTTTAGCGGCCGACCGCTCCAAAGTGCCTTCCCTTGAGCTGCTCTTCATCCGCTCTGTGATCCAAGTGCTCTCCATCTTGGTGGTCTTCTACTATCACGAAGCACCGTTCGGCCCTAAGGGCTACCGGTTGCGTCTCTTCTTCTACGGTGTGTGCAACGTGATCTCCATCACCTGCGCCTACACCTCCTTTGCTATAGTACCGCCCAGTAATGGCACCATTATGTGGCGTGCCTCCACCACAGTGTTTAGTGCCGTGCTGGCCTTCCTGCTGCTGGACGAGAAGCTGAGCTATACCGATGTGGTCACAGTGGTGGGGAGTGTGTTTGGTTTGTGCCTGGTCATGGTGCCAAATATAGCAGATGAGGAAAAGTCCAGGCTGGGCTTCTGGAAGGAGGCCTTTGGCTACACGATGACAGTGATGGCCGGCTTGACTGCTGCTCTCTCCATGATCGTGTACAGAGCCATCAAGGAGCGTGTCAGCATGTGGACGGCACTCTTCACCTTTGGCTGGACGGGCACCGTGTGGGGCGCCTCCACCATGTTTATCATGCAGGAGCCTATCATCCCCCTGGACGCCGAGACCTGGGGCTACTTAAGCGGGATCTGCATTTGCTCCACCGTGGCTTTCCTCGGAGTCTACTATGCCCTAAACAAGTTCCACCCGGCCTTAGTTAGCACTGTGCAGCACCTAGAGTTCGTGGTGGCCATGTTCCTCCAGCTCATTGTTTTGAGGATGATCCCCTCAGCCTATGATGTCATCGGAGGCCTGATCATCATGGTCAGCGTGTTCACCCTGACAGGACTGAAGCTCTACAGAGTGAGCAAGGCCATTCGCCAGGATTACCAAGAGATCCTGGACTCACCCGTCAAATGAGATTCCGTGTTGGTCGACTGTCTTTCTGTTCACAACGTCGCTTGGTTGTGCAGTTTAAAGAATGTCTGGATCTTCATTTAACAATTTTTTGTATAGTCGTGCTGTTGGAAGAGTGCTTTAATGTGTCTTAATATTTGTGCGTGAAACAATGATGACATGGTGATCTTCACACTGAGAGTATTACATTAATGTCAAAATGTGAAAAGAAAAAAAAAAAAAGCTCAGCAAAACAAGTATTTTTTGTGATATGGGTTTGTTCCAACATTTTGAATCAGGTCTTGTGAGTGGCAGTGTGTGTGTGTGTGTGTGTATATATGATATATATCATATACACACACATCATCAAGTTGAGATGTACAGGTGTCACTTTGTAGATGTCAACACAGATATATAGATATAAAGAGAATGAAACAATAAAATGAATACCACACACTTTTCACTAAATAACTGGTACTGTTTTTTGTTTATTGAATTTATTTTTGGCCTTAATTAGTTGTGTGATTTCTTTGAGAAAAATCCCACGATCGAGGCTTCTGCACAGAAGATGGTCATATTTAAATGGATTAAAAACTCTAAATTATTTAATCTGCACGTTGCCTTTTTTATTCTTGGATGTGATGAATCATTTTACCACTATTTGCACATAAGTCACTGTTAAATACTCTCTCAGCTCCGGTGCAGCTGCTGCGGTTGGGTGACTTTCTTCATCTCAGGATGATGCTCCTGTTTCCTTTCACACAGATCATAATAATGATTAGAGGCAGGTACACTGTATTGAATTAAAGGCCCCTTTAACATCATAAAACCTTCTGCTTTTTCTATAGTACACAATGATCCAGCCGAGGCACTCAGTCTGTGTGAATCAGCAAAGCTTTAATAAAACGTTAAGCAAATAAAAGATTTGTTGCATGTTGTGTTTAAAACCGACACATCGCAGATGTTTCACTAAACGCCCAGCAGGTGGCAATGTTTTCCACTTAAGTAGGCATCTGGCCGATATATTTTTAAAGTAAATTTCTGTTCCCTCAGCAATATTCTAATTGATTACACGTATTTTATATATATATATATATATATATATATATATATATATATATATATATATATATATATAGATATAGATATATAGATATATAGATATATAGATATATAGATATAGATATATAGATATAGATATATATAGTGGCATAAAAGCAGCAATAAAACAAGAACAGCGCATCCTCTGTTTGGGTTTGAACGGTGTGACTGTGAGTAAAGAAATCCCAAAGAGCGCCACAGAAGAAAAATAAATAAATAAAAAATAAATACATAATACAAAATACATTCAGATGTTTACTTACCTTATCAAACTTATTTATTCTCTACTGAAAATATTTAATAACTCATCAATACATTTAAGCCTTGAATTAATGTAATTATAGCAGACTTACATAATTGCAATATTGCTTTTTAAATGTGGGGACAAACTTCAATATGAATATTTTAATGTTCTAGCCTCACTGACATAACATCACAGTACAATACCTCATCAATCATTATTTCAGAATTTTTCTGAATTTACAACAATCCCCCAAAGTATGAAATCATGCTTTACTTTTTTATTTCACACTTCCTACAACAGTTGTTTGATTGTTGTCAAATTTATGAATCTTCTATGTCATATAGTCATCACTGTATGTTTCATAAGTCATAATGTTGTAGTAACTGGTATACAATAAGATAAAGCTACATATTTGTTTTATTTATTTTCATATCTGACATTCCCAAATTTATGTTCCATTTATCCCACTTTTTTTTTTTATTATTATAAGAGTTTTGTAGTATTTTCTACAGTTTACCAGCCAGAGCTTTTGCAGTATTTTAAAAAAGGTCTAATTTTGAATGATCTTTACATGCAATTTTAGTGTAAGGGTGAGAATACAAAGTTTACTTTTCAGAGGTCTGCAGTGCACTACTTTTTCCACAGTATACTAGAGATCTTTTTTTTTGGGAGGGGGGGGGGGGGGGTCGTGCACAAAGCTGAAAACATGCAGAGAGGGACCCATCTGTTTGAGCAGGAAACAGATTGCATCCTGCAGTGAGCTGCACAACCTTCCAAACTAGCCTGCAAGCCTCTTCACCACAGACATGCAGACATGTTGATTAGAGCATCATTTCGCAGGAGAGGCCTCCTGAATGTTATTTGAGGATGAGTTGGTGCACGTGTGTGTTGCTGCCTGCAGATGACATGCCTAGACACTGCGTGGCACTTATTTGCATTGCCATTAATGAGAGATTTCCAAAAGTGGGTGTATTTATAGAAGTAGTTTCCTACCCATTACGCATTTGCTTTATCCTTTGAAATCGCAAAAGTGCAATTCCACTAAGTCATCTGAGGCCTCAATCACTGCTTTGCAGGCCTCATGCAACAACTTTCATTTATAGTAGCACAACTGAAGTGAAATTAAAATACAAATAGCAAAATAATACTGGGATCTGACTCCTGCCATCTTTAGATGCATGCACGTATTTTAGCGAAGTGGTTATTGCGATTCCTTTGCTTTACAGGGCTGAGAAACACGATGAGCGCTTATGCAAAGGCAAAACATCAACAGCTGCAGCGTGACTGAGTGACAGGCCCGCTGTCCAATCAGAAGACGGCGGCTTCTTCAGACGCCAATCAAGAGCGAGGGGGTGGGCCTCCAGGCTGAACAGCTTGTGGAGCAGCCGCTAGGTGCTAGCCTAGTGTAGTAGTGCAATGACATACTTTTATACAGAATTGCTTCTCCAGCGGGACACTGTGCTTTATTTTCTAGGGTAGCTTTTTCGGCTTTTATTTGGGTGACACTTTTGCGTGTTGATTCTTGCCTGAAGTTGGATGAGAAGAGGTGGTAGTCAACAATCAGGTGAGCCACACTGTGAGTAGGTTATAAATCTGAGCTGCTTTCTGATATTGGCTAGCGCAGAGCTAAAGCTAAAAACCAGTCGGATGTCTTCTCAACGCTGCCAGAATACCGTTATTTAACTGTTTAAATATGGGTAAAATTATTGTTGAATTAACTAACCTGATGTTGGTTAAAATGACACGCCGTCGACTTTGAAGCTTTGGTGGAAAAGTGGTGCCTGATATGTTAATGTAGCTTTATTTCACCCTGCTAACGTCGCTGTATTTTCTGGGACTGACGATGGGTAAAACTGCTTTAAAAATGCGTTATATAATTAGGTGCTGCATTCCCAGTTATAGTATCTACTTATTCATTTTTCTGATACTGCGGTTTTAAATTGAACTAAAATTAAAGTTGTTGAGTGTTCTGTACTGATTGGAACCATTCTGAAATGAATATATTGTGTTTCGAGCCGCTGAAATAATATTTTGAGTATTTAAAAAAAAAAAAAGTTGTATTCATAAAATGCTTTGTAGTGTGTCAGTATCTGAGCTAAGATATCTGTGGTCAATAGCCAATCCTGATAAGTGGCTATCAGTTATTTTTGGCATTTAATCAACTGCGCTGTTTATTTGGGTTCAAATTAATAAGGTAGTGTATATTTTGCCAGATACAGCAAACAGGCACCAAGCGATACGAATCTCCTCGCTGATTGGCTAATTCAAATGATGTAGAGGGTAATACAACATGGCGGCGCCTCGGCATTCAGTGTTGGTGCTAATTTTTTATCTTTAAATGTTGTTTTGGGTGCCATAAAGTCGTTTCGGAACAGAAAATCACCTACGAGGGCTGTCCATAAAGTATAGGTCCTTTTTATTTTTTTCAAAAACTATATGGATTTCATTCATATGTTTTTACGTCAGTCATGCTTGAACCCTCGTGCGCATGCGTGAGTTTTTCAATGCCTGTCGGTGATGTCATTTGCCTGTGAGCACTCCTTGTGGGAGGAGTCGTCCAGCCCCTCGTCGGAATTCCTTTGTCTGAGAAGTTGCTGAGAGACTGGCGCTTTGTTTGATCAAATTTTTTTCTAAACCTGTGAGACACATCGAAGTGGACATGGTTCGAAAAATTAAGCTGGTTTTCAGTGAAAATTTTAACGGCTGATGAGAGATTTTGAGGTGATACTGTCACTTTAAGGACTTCCCATGGTGCGAGACGTCGCTCAACGCTCTCAGGCGGCGTCATCAGCCTGTTTCAAGCTGAAAACCTCCACATTTCAGGCTCTATTGATCCAGGACGTCGTGAGAGAACAGAGAAGTTTCAGAAGAAGTCGGTTTCAGCATTTTATCCGGATATTCCACTGTTAAAGGAGATTTTTTTAATGAAAGACGCAGCCAGCGCGGTGCGGCGGCACAGGAAAAACACCTCCGTGTTGATAACCATTTGTAAAATCCAGGCGGCTTTTGATGGCTTTCAGTGGAGTGAGTATATGAGAAATTGTTTAACAGCTGGACATGTTCCAACTTGTCCTTAAGGCTTCCAACAGAGGTGTTTTTCCTGTGGCAGAGTGTCGCGGCGGCTGCGAGCCGACACGCGGACCCGTCTGCACGTCTTTCATTAAAAAAATCTCCTTTAACAGTGGAATATCCGGATAAAATGCTGAAACCGACTTCTTCTGAAACTTCTCTGTTCTCCCACGACGTCCTGGATCAATAGAGCCTGAAATGTGAAGGTTTTCAGCTTGAAACAGGCTGATGACGCCGCCTGAGAGCGCTGCGCGACGTCTCGCACCGTGGGAAGTCCTTAAAGCGACAGTATCACCTCAAAATCTCTCATCAGCCGTTAAAATTTTTACTGAAAACCAGCTTAATTTTTCGAACCATGTCCACTTCGATGTGTCTCACAGGTTTAGAAAAAATTTTGATCAAACAAAGCGCCAGTCTCTCAGCAACTTCTCAGACAAAGGAATTCCGACGAGGGGCTGGACGACTCCTCCCACAAGGAGTGCTCACAGGCGAATGACGTCACCGACAGGCGTGGAAAAACTCACGCATGCGCACGAGGGTTCAAGCATGTCTGACGTAAAAACATATGAATGAAATCCATATAGTTTTTGAAAAAATAAAAAGGACCTATACTTTATGGACAGACCTCGTACTGGCGGAGGATGTGGATTTGGGTGTCATAAAGTTGTTTGAATCAGAACAGAAAATCGCCTACTGGCGGAGGCATTCTTGGTTGCGAAAAGCAGCCCAAAAACGTGGCATAGCCGTGCCCGAAATTATTTCTGCTGCCGCGCCCAAAATTATTTCCACCGGCACTTTTCACCACATGGTGGAAATAATTTCGGGCACGGTGGAAATAATTTTTGCACTCTTCGTAATTTTCTGTCTAGGGCAGGGATGCTAAGCACTTCTTTTAATTTGGCCTTAAGTGGCCTCTTTTTTTTTTTTTTTTATTTATTTTTTTTTTTTTAGCTAACATAATAAAACATTCAAAATGCCATGGTAAACAGAAAAAATCTTAGATTTTTGATTTCCAAAACCTGCAAATTCAAGACAGAATAAAAAAGAAAATACAGAAGTCCACGTCACACGTGTGTTTAAACCTGTTTTTTCTCTGTCAGTGTCATGTCTGCAAAACGTTTGATCAGGCCACCCCTGAAAATAGTGAATGGTAAAATATGCCAATTTTCAATAATGAAAATCACCAATATCGAGCTACTATCATGAATGTAAAATAAGGAGATCTTAAACTCCCATCGCCTTTAAGTTTCCGCCTGACCGCTGTTGTTCCGTCGTGAATAAATTTAGACAGCTGGCAAAACAGTGCAAGCTGGGTACGGTTAAATATCGTCCAGTTCAACTTTGCCGGAGCTGATTTCATCACAGGTTCTGGTACCAATGTTGTCATTTGAATTAGCCAATCAGATAGAAGATCCGGCAAAACATCACTAGCTGTAAGTTTGCTGGGTCTGGCAAAATATACACTGTCAATTAATAATTTCCCAATAAATTAAATCCATACCATCTCTGTTTTCTGTTTAAATGGTTGCTATCAGCTAGCAACTTTTGTTTGCTAGACATTCTTACAGCTGCTAAAATCATTGTCTACATGTGCATATATATATATATATATATATATATATATATATATATATACACACACACACACATCTTTAACCACTTAGTCCAATTAAGGGTCATGGGGGCTGGAGTCTATCCCAGCAGTCATAGAGCGCGAGGCGGGGTACACCCAGGCTTCAAACAGACAAACAAACACATTCACACCCACTCGCACACCTATTTACCAATCACACCAATTTAAAGATCACAAACCACCTAACCCGCATGTCTTTGGATGTGGGAGGAAACCCACGCAAACACGTGGATATAGAATATCTTTTTTGTGAGAACTTGATATATTTTAATCTGGGAGCATGCACTGGTGCAGCATCCATAGTACCACAGAACCTCTCTGGCTCCTGGATGGCAATCGCCCAGTCTGCAGCACATATGTTCTAGACTCATTACATAGAAACTAAAATCTTTCACACATTAAGTTTTGATATTATGGCCTCCGTCTTAAAAAAATGAAACCACACCCTTTCAAAACTCAAAATAATAGGATAATAATAAGAGGTCAAACTTATGAAAAGTATATTAGATTATACACTCAGTACTTGGTTGGTACGCCTTTTGCATAAATTACTGCAGCAGTGTGGCATATCACCGAGGCAATCAGCCAGTGGCACTGCTGGGGTTTTATGGAAGCTTAGGTTGCTTTGATAGTGGCCTTCGGGTCATCTGTGTTGTTGGGTGTTGTATCTCTCATCTCCCTTCTTCTTAATCCTCCATAGTTTCTCTATGGGATTTAGGTCAGACAAGCTGGCTGACCAATCAAATACAGTAATACCATGGTCAGAGAAGCAGTTACTAGTAGTTCTGGCACTTTGGGCATGTGCTAAGTCCTGCTGGGAAAAGGAAATCAGCATGTCCATAAAGCTTGTCAGCATATAGAACAGGGGTGGGCGTCGAGGGCCGAGACACTGCAGGTTTTCCGTGTAACCAATCACCTCAGCAGGTGGGTTGCTGATGAGCTTCTGCTCTGAACATAAACACCTGGTTGTCAATGAAATCACCTGCTGAAACACCTGATCTTTAATGAAATCACCTGCTGAGGCGATTGGTTGCATGGAAAACCTGCAGTGTCTCGTCCCTTTATGGCACATGATTGCCCACCCCTGATATAGAAGCATGAAGTCCTCTTAAAATCTCCTGTGTTGAATTTGGATATGCTGAAACGCAGTGGACCAACACCAGTAGATGACAAGGCACCCAGATCTCCACTGACTGAGGAATCTTCATGCTCAACTTCAAGCAACTTGGGTTCTCTCTTCAGTCTTCCTCTAGATTCTGAGACTCTGATTTCTGAACAAAATGCAAAATATACTCATTTGAAAACAGGAGTTTGGACTACTGGGTGATGGTCCAGTTCTTTTTCTACTTAGCCCAGATAAGACTGTATGTGGATCAGGACAAGTAGTAAGTTTCAGTGGTCTCAGATAAGGCATACCTGAAAGAAGAAAAAGTTGCAGTTCCTTAAAGCCCATGATAAAATGCCCAACTTCAGAGAAAAATAAACATGTTGTATGTTTGGCAATTGCATGAGTAAACAGATGTGTTTGAGTCTTCAACAGACGTTGAGTAGTTTGATAATTCAGGTATTGTATCACAAAGCTTTGCTACCACAGATGTATGATCCATGCAAGCAGTCAGTATGGCCCATTTCATGAACTTGCTCACAAATCTACAACCCCTGGCAAAATGATGGAATCACCGGCCTCGGAGGATGTTCATTCAGTTGTTTAATTTTGTAGAAAAAAAGCAGATCAGACATGACACAAAACTAAAGTCATTTCAAATGGCAACTTTCTGGCTTTAAGAAACACTGTAAGAAATCAGGAAAAATAATTGTGGCAGTCAGTAGCGGTTACTTTTTTAGACCAAGCAGAGGGAAAAAAATATGGAATCACTCAATTCTGAGGAAAAAATTATGGAATCATGAAAAACAAAAGAATGCTCCAACACATCACTAGTATTTTGTTGCACCACCTCTGGCTTTTATAACAGCTTGCAGTCTCTGAGGCATGGACTTAATGAGTGACAAACAGTAGTCTTCATCAGTCTGGCTCCAACTTTCTCTGATTGCTGTTGCCAGATCAGCTTTGCAGGTTGGAGCCTTGTCATGGACCAATTTCTTCAACTTCCACCAAAGATTTTCATTGGATTAAGATCCGGACTATTTGCAGGCCATGACATTGACCCTATGTGTCTTTTTGCAAGGAATGTTTTCACAGTTTTTGCTCTATGGCAAGATGCATTGTTATCCCCAAACATCCTTTCAATTGATGGGATAAGAAAAGTGTCCAAAATATCAACGTAAACTTGTGCATTTATTGATGATGTAATGACAGCCATCTCCCCAGTGCCTTTACCTGACATGCAGCCCCATATCATCAATGACCTTGGAAATTTACATGTTCTCTTCAGGCAGTCATCTTTATAAATCTCATTGGAACGGCACCAAACAAAAGTTCCAGCATCATCACCTTGCCCAATGCAGATTCGAGATTCATCACTGAATATGACTTTCATCCAGTCATCCACAGTCCACGAGTGCTTTTCCTTAGCCCATTGTAACCTTGTTTTTTTCTGTTTAGGATGGCTTTCGTTTAGCTTTTCTGTATGTAAATCCCATTTCCTTTAGGCGGTTTCTTACAGTTCAGTCACAGACATTGACTCCAGTTTCCTCCCATTCGTTCCTCATTTGTTTTGTTGTGCATTTTCAATTTTTGAGACATATTGCTTTAAGTTTTCTGTCTTGACGCTTTGATGTCTTCCTTGGTCTACCAGTATGTTTGCCTTTAACAACCTTCCCATGTTGTTTGTATTTGGTCCAGAGTTTAGACACAGCTGACTGTGAACAACCAACATCTTTTGCAACATTGCGTGATGATTTACCCTCTTTTAAGAGTTTGATAATCCTCTCCTTTGTTTCAATTGACATCTCTCGTGTTGGAACCATGATTCATGTCAGTCCACTTGGTGCAACAGCTCTCCAAGGTGTGATCACTCCTTTTTAGATGCAGACTAACGAGCAGATCTGATTTGATGCAGGTGTTAGTTTTGGGGATGAAAATTTACAGGGTCATTCCATAATTTATTCCTCAGAATTGAGTGAGTCCATATTTTTTTTTCCTCTGCTTGGTCTAAAAAAGTAACCGTTACTGACTGGCACAATTTTTTTTCTTGATTTCTTATAGTGTTTCTTAAAGCCAGAAAGTTGCCATTTGAAATGACTTTAGTTTTGTCTCATGTCTGTGATCTGCTTTTTTTCTACAAAATTAAACAACTGAATGAACATCCTCCGAGGCCAGTGATTCCATAATTTTTGCCAGGGGTTGTAGTTAAACTGGTCATTAGGGCTGCACGATATTGGAAATTAGTGCGATATGGATTTCTAGTATTGCGATAACGATATTGCCGCGATATTTTTTCTTTTTACCTAAAAATGCAATATACATGACCAATAAGAAAAAATATCTATAAAATTTATACAAACAACAAATATGCATTTCAAATATTGCATTTATTTACAATCCCTTGTGCTGTTTTGTACCTGAAATATTAAAATCTGTTTATCGCTAAATGTGATGTGCAAATAGACTTGCTTTCTTAATTTTTAATATATCAAAAAATGTAAACTTAAAAGTATCCAGGCCTTCACTGAGTAAAAATTACTTCAAACAGCAAATAGCAGGTTCAAATCTTAAAAGTAAACTACTTCGGCCAAGAACCTTAACCCATTTATGGTTTGTACTTTTAAAAATAAAAAAATAAAATCTCTAAACTTAAAGTGCCATTGAGAAGTATTTGGAAGCTAGAGCTTTACAACAAAAAACTGAAAACAATCCCTTGCTGTTTTGTACCTGAAATATTAAAATCTGTTTATCGCTAAATGTGATGTGCAAATAGACTTGTTTTCTTAATTTTTAATATATCAAAAAATGTAAACTTAAAAGTATCAAGGCCTTCACTGAGTGAAAATTACTTCAAACAACAAATAGCAGGTTCAAATCTTAACAGTAAAAGTAAACTACTTCAAGTTTTTGGCCAAGAAAACCAGCATGTTAACATTGACAGGTTTTAAACAAGTGCGTTCATGTAATAACATTACCCGATGTACTAAAAAGTCTCTCTGAAGGTGAGCTACTTGCTGATATACAGAGGTATTTTCTGGCCAATTTACTCAACTGGGGGAAGTTGACATGATGACCTTGCCACCAAGACAGAGGGTTAGCTTCACCGTCAATGGTGGGAGACACGAGGTAGCTGTTGAGTTCCACATCCACTGCATGTGATGATGATGTACTTGATTTTGGAGCTGGGACACTCTTGAAAAAAACTACCCAGGGATTTTTTGGACTGCTTTTGGATGTCTTCAGGTGGATCCACATTGTCATGCTGGCTTTGCTCCTTAAATATACAGTTTGAAATTATTAAATTGGAATGTTATTAAATAGTGTTTGAACAGATTACTGTGACACACTTTACCTTTATTTCTTCAGCTTCTGAAATCACTCGGACCTTGATTTCATGCAACTTGTCATTGCTGATGTAGTCTGCTTTAAACCGAGGATCCATAAGGCAGGCCATATCCAGCAATTCTTGGGTGGATGGATGGTCATATTTAGAGTTCAGATAGTCCAGTATCTCTTTCTTTATGGACTTTGTCAATCACTGTCTTGTTCTTTTGCAGCGAGAATTGAGGTGTTGAAAATGTGAAGCACAGGTTTCACACATGAAATGCTCACATAGCTTTCACTTGAAAGGGCATCAATGAAATCCTGTAGAGGCTGCAATGCCTGGTTTATGGATTCCAGAACATCTATGTCCTGCCAAGTTGGAACCAAATGTCTGGACTTCCTGTCAGCCGACAGGACATCACTTAGGGCCCTTTGCTGCTCAAGAACTCTCTGAATCATCTGTTGTCTAGACCCCCATCTTGTGGGGCATTCGGTTATCAGTGCATGCTCTGGGAGGTTGTGTTCTCTTTGTGCTTTTGTCAGGGCAGTCTTCTCCCTCCAACTGTGGGAGAAGTGGCCCACCAACTTCTTGCAAAGTCCAACAGCTCTTGTAATGCGATCCTCACCTTTGACTGCATTTTCTGAAAGAAAAGACAAAACAAGAAAAGCTTAATGCATTTTGTATTGACATCAATGCAACATTAATTCCAACTTGCAGTATATAAAAGATAAACATATTCATTTAAGTGTTATAGTAAATTAGGGCTATACGTATGTCTTGAGAGTAAAGTTTTTTTTTTTTTTTTTTTTTTTATTGTCCTTAACACTTACCAATTGCCAGATGCAGGCGATGGCCAAAGCACTGCACTCTGAACCAGTTGTTGACCTCAGCAGCCTTCACCACGTTCGCTCCATTATCTGTTGTGATGGCCACTTGTTTGTGTTCGGGCAAGTTCCATTTTTTCAAAATATACCGCAGGGCAGCAGCAATGTTTTCACCAGTGTGTGAGTCGGGGAAGTATGCTACTTCTAGGCAGCGTGTAATGAGTTCAAATTTGCATGTCAAAAACTGCACGGTAAAACTCATGTAAGGCTCAGTGGTTCGACTGGACCACAAGTCAGTGGTGCTAGTATAAAAATCCACTTCATTGAGCTCTGCCTTGACGGACTTCACACACGCGTCATACATCTCCGGAATAGCTACTTGGGGAAAAATATGTCCGAGATGGCACTTGGTATCGCCGGTCGAACTCTTTTACCATCTCCAAAAATCCCTCTTTAGACACTGCATTAACAGAGAGCGTGCATTTTGCAATGTATCTTGTTATGGCTGCAATTAAAGCTTTGTGTCGCTTCGAAGTTTTCGCTTCGAAGGAGCGACAGAAGTGAAACTATCATTTATGTTCGTTTGTGAACTTGCCTTTCGTTTGCTTGACTTTACCGGAGTAGGCTGTGGATTTTTAGATGTTAAATATACATTGTAAAGTTCCTTGTGGTTGTATTGAAAGTGGCTGTGGAGGTTTGTTATGTTTCCTCTCGAGGTAGCCACTATTTTTTGGCATGACTTGCAAAGAACTTGTCTGTGATTCGTCCTGTGTGGAAAAACCGAAGTAGTCCCAAAGTCCGGAGGTGTAGTGTCTTTTAGGAACAAGTTGCTCTTTGTTTTTGTCTCCATTCGTCTCTTCCTTCCCCGCCATGCTTGTCTTCCTTCTGTGTGTGTATGTGCTCACTGCTCCGCTAAGAGCATGTGCTCGCTCTGGCCAATAGCGACGTGGCACATTCATATTTAAGGTCGCACCAGATTGGGCAAAGTGCGCACATAAAGAAAGACCTGATTTATACATTAAATAATTAGAAATTATCGCGCATCTTTTAGATATGCCTATCGCACGTGCCAATATCGCGATGACGATATTTTTTCGATATATCGTGCAGCCCTACTGGTCATCACTTTTCTACTGCTGGTGACCAAAAAAAAATCACTGGTTTAACCAGCTTTTAGACACCTTTAACTATGTTATTAAACTGTTTAAAGCAATATTCGCTTCTTTCTGCAATATATGCTTATTTTTATAATTTATTTGAAGTTAAAATGGCTTATTTTTGTTAAAAAAAAAATGGCGCTGATCTAGTTTTAACTGGTTAGCTGCCAGCTGTTTTAAACTGATTTTAAGCAGCTCCAAACCAGTGATAATTTGGTTTAAACTAGTCACAGTAAATGTGAGAATTTGAATATTTTTTTAATTGTTAGTGGGGGAAAAACAAAACTTCAGCACTACAACAGAAGACAAAGCTGTGTGGCACTTGGTAAATGCTTGTCTTAATGTTTGTGTGGATCTCTGAAATGCACACTGCTGTGAGATCAAGATTGTAGTTTGAGACATTTATCACCTCCACCAACGAAGTTGGTTATGTTTTTGCCCCTGTCTGTGAACTGTCTGGAGCCCACATTTTTTCATATCTTCATGAAATTTTTACTGGAGATTGCTATCCTGACAAATATATCATATAGCAGACAAACACAGTGATATTTGAGAAGTGAAGTTTATAGAATTTACAGAAAGAGTGCAATAATTCTTCAAACAAAATTAGGCAGATGCATAAATTTGGGCACCCCAACAGAAAAAATACATGAATATTTAGCAGATCCTCTTGTATAAATAACAGCCTCGAAATGCTTCATATAGCTTCCAATGAGTCTGGATTCTGGTTGAAGGTATTTTGGACCATTCTTCTTGACTAAACATCTCCCGTTCAGTCAGGTTTGTTGGTTTCCGAGCATGGACAGCCCACTTAAAATCACACCACAGATTTTCAATAATATTCAGGTCTGGGGATTGAGATGGCCATTCCAAAACATTGTACTTGTTCCTCTGCATGAATGCCTTTAGTAGATTTTGAGCAGTGTTTAGGGTCGTTATCTTGTTGAAATATCCAGCCCCAGTGCAACGTCAACTTTGTCACTTATTCTTCAACATTGTTCTCAATAATCTGTGTGACCCTCAACTTTAACAAGATTCCCAGTACCTGCACTGGCCACACAGCCCCACAACATGATGGAACCACCTCCAAATTTTACTGAAAGTAGCAAGTGTTTTTCTTGGAATGCTGTGTTCTTTTTCTGCCATGCATACCGCACTTATGTCCAATTAACTCAATTGTAATTTCATTTTTAAAAAGCATTTTTTTTAACATTTTCTTACTTACTCGCTGCGTGTATTGTTTGTCAGGCAACGGCCTCCATACTACAGTGTCCCCGCTAGGGGAGGGTCCGGCATGCTTCAAACATTCATGAGCTGCAGCTTAACATGGCGGACGAAGAGCTAATTCAGCCAGCACCGTCTTTGCTGAAGGCAAATGTTTGGGCGCATTTTGGATTTTATTATTTGCTGCGTAAGAAGGAGCTTGACATGACTTATGCAGTGTGAAAAATCTGCAAAATGAAAGTCAAGTACTTCGGAAACACTTCAAATCCGCAAGCCCATATGCTACGCCATCACCCGGAGCTAAAAGAAGCGGAGCAGCAGTCTCTGCTGACTACTGACCAGCACACACTCCATCACTTCGCTAAACTGCCAGCCAGCTCTGAACGAGCAAAGCAGATAAGTAAATTTACATCTTTAGAATCACTTGATTAACCTTGTAAAGCTGCATTTTCTTAAACATAAACATTTTTAAAGTAATAACTATTTCTCAGAGCTCTTTCAATTGAAAATCGATTCTGAATCGAATCGTCACCCCAAGAATTAGAATCGAATTGAATTGTAAGTTGTTGTAAGATTCACATCCCTACCAAGCTCCCTTATTTAGTAGATATTCTTTATTTTCAGAATAATGACTTGGCTTCATAGAGCGCTGTTTAAGACAACCAAAGTGCTTTACAAGTTGCATTATTCATTCTCTCGCACATTCACACATTGGTGGCAGTAAGCTACTAGTGTAGCCACAGCTGCCCTGTGGCAAACTGACGGAAGTGTGTTTGCCATTCTGCGCCTTCGCCCCTCCAACCACCACCTTTTTGATCTCTTTTATAAACTTCTCATAGTTCATATGGCTTTCAATAACTAACACTATGAACGGTATGAATTTCGAGGTGCGCTCTTTCCTGTATTGAGCGATATGTTTACCTCCGGCAGCAAAGGTGGGCAAAGGTTATGTTTTTGACCCCGTTTGTATGTTTAACAGCCTGTAAACCACAATTTTTCATACATCTTTAGGAAATTTTTAAAGGATTCGTATCCTGATAGACAAGAACTGATTCAATTTTCAAAGTCATAGCTGAAAATCCAAAAAAAAAAAAAAAAATCTTGGAAAATTGGAAAAAAAAAATCCCTATCCTCTAACATTGAACGGATATTTATAAATCCATAACGCTGTCAGAAAATTTTGAATTTCATTGATATTTGAGAGCATTAAGTAGGATGGTATCATTTATTGACTGACAGTTTGATCTGATCTATATTACAGATTTTGTGGCCATTTAAAATGTAACATTGAAAACCCCATTGAATGTATGTTTTAAATTATATCTTAATCAAACACGCCCTAATCACACTCATATTTGAAAGTGAGGTGCAGATGTGACACTCGCCTTCACCTGACAAAGTTTGATCTGGATCTGATAGGGATTGTGGATTTTGTGGACATTTGAATTTTATATTCAAATGTCCACGCGCCTTGGGGCAACTGTTTGTTGTGATTTGGCGCTATATAAAAAATTGATTGATTGATATTGCAAAGCCCATTTTGTGTACATTTTGCATTATATCTAAAGCAAAATGCCTGTCATTCTCATTTTTCTGTTACGGTTTTATCTACACCACCAAAATAGGATGGAGGTTCCAATTTTATGCCTGTTTGTCTGTCTTCCAGTTATCAGTCAGAAACCAAGTGCCAAAAAGCAATGACAAACTGTGTGTAGCAGAGAGAACCAATTTATGTGAAAGAATTCAGAAAATGAAAAAGTTTGGGGAAACAAACAAAAAACCCCAAACTTGACCACCACCAAAAAAAACTTTGATTCAAGTGCATGAAATAAATACATACTCCTGACATTTGATCACATCTAATTTAGCTTATGAAAAGCCACTTCTAACAGGACTTTGACCTTGAAAATTTGTACAATTTTAAAATTTGTGGAATTGGAAACTAGTGTTGCGGAGGTTTGTGCTCTACATGCACGGTGCTCTAGTTAATGTATGTAGTCCTCTGTTGCAACATCATGATCACAGTCAAAATTGTGGCCACCAACAGCCAAATCTGTCTCTGCAGCTGAGGGGAAAATGGCAACTACAGTGGTCCCTCGTTTATCGCGGGAGTTACGTTCTAAAAATAACCCGCAATAGGCGAAATCCTCGAAGTAGTCAGTGTTGTTTTTAACAATTATTATAGATGTTTTAAGGCTGTAAAACCTCTCACTACACACTTTATACACTTTTGTCAAACAGGCATTAACATTTTCTCACTTTTCTCTCCTGTGTAAACACTCTCAAAGTTCAAACCTTATGGCCCAGTCACACAGCACTTAACGAAGGGTGACAAAGCCCTGACAAAACACAAAATCTGTACTTTCGTTGGCATCGTTTAACCTTTGTGCAGCTTCGTTCCTGCAGCTGGGACTTCGTCTGGATTTTTAAACTGTTGAAAAATTTGAACGAAGAGCAACGAAAACCTTAATTCGTCTGTTTCGTTTTGCTGTCGTTCTTGATGTTTTTTTTAATCGTTTGTTTAGTTTTTTGTAATGTTATTGTTTAATTTGACTTCGTTGGAGCAGCTGAGTGTTTTCACACAGTGCAGAAGCTGGTTTGTGAGCGCTGAGGCTGCTGTTGCTTCATCTACCGTCGGAAATTACAGGGCAAACTCAGCCTGCTTGCTTGTTTTTTTTTTTTTTTTTTTTTTATCTGTGTGGGAGGGGGCAGCTGGAGCGCTCTGCATCAAAACAGCGAGCGTAGTCTCTGGACCTGTTGCCAGATTTTGGCCGCAACTCTGCACAGCAGACAGTGGGGCGGTGTGAGTGGCCCGCTGCGGCGCTTACCAAGCCCGCAGACTCAGTAAGTGCATCGGAGGCAGTGAGAGCAATTGCGATGATACCGACCGGTGCTGCGACCGGCCCACCTGATAAAGACACAGAACACAATGCGCTGTAAAAAAAAAAAAGCATGCAAAATTGCACTTAAAAAAATCTGCAAAACTGCGAGGCCACGAAAGATGAACCGCGTTATAGCGAGGGACCACTGTACAACTTTTTGTGATGCCCATAAATCTAATGTGACTGAAAATATCACTGGTCACATGAGCAGCTGTGGGTTGATTCCATTTAGTGGCATTTAGGTTTGCATGGAATTAGATGAAACAGGTCTGTCCACCCTCCCCCTTTCAGATTTCTCTTGTTCTCTTTGTTATTGCATAAAACGTCTTAGACAAAAATGAGGAAATGGTGATTTTTCTTCTTTTTTTGAAATGTATTTGTATGGTTGTCCATGCATGCTGTTGTGTAACGACAGTTTCAGTATCTCTGCACCAACTTGCTGGTTAAGGAAGCTGGAGATTTTAGGTAGAAATACAGAGAACACGAAGACTTGGGGAAATAATAATTATTTAGGATGTAGAAATATTCAAAAGTTTTATATCTGTTCATTTGATAATATGCAGAAATAAATTGTTAGGTACACTGTTACAGTAATATTACTATGCAAACCATTTCATGTTGCAGTTTTAGATTTTTGCAGTTACTTTATATTCACAGTTGGTTCATTGTGGCCTGAAGTTAAACAAAAATGTGGTTTATTTGAAACTGTGGCAATGTGATGACAGAAGTTGTTGCAACATTTTTGCTAGTTTCTCATTGTAATACAGTCATCTCCATAAGTAGTGATACGTTTTGTAGTTTTGCCTCTGTACACTGCAGAATTTAAGATGAAATGAAGGAATTAAGTTGTGCTTTTTGTGTAGAGTTTTGCCTTTAATCCAAGGGGTTGACCAGTATGACACATTGGGCTCAGAAAATACACTTATCTCCTCAACCAATACTTGGGTGCAATTAGAGATGTACATAATTTTCTTCTTCTTTAATACTTTTTTTTTCTTAAGTAATAATTTTTGAAGTTTTTTTTTATTATTAAAATTTTTCTTTTTTTATTTATTTCATTCTTCTGAATGAGACTACAAATAATGTCATTAAGCTAGTTATAATCTTTATTGGCATGTTAAAACAAAGGTGCACATACAACATATACAAGTACCATTAATTAATACTGATTTCTTATTTTGTGATGTTTTAAGTCCTGGTTTCTTAAAAAATTTTGTTTTGATTATTTTTTTAAAATAATATATGTGTGTGTGTGTGTGTGTGTGTGTGTGTGTGTGTGTATATATATATATATATATACTCAACAAAAATATAAAAATATAAACGCAACACTTGAATGTGGCCTTTTATTGTGGACAGTCTAAGGCACACCTGTGCACTGATCATGGTGTCTAATCAGCATCTTGATATGGCACACCTGTGAGGTGGGATGGATTATCTCAGCAAAGGAGAAGTGCTCATTATCACAGATTTAGACTGGTTTGTGAACAATATTTGAGGGAAGTGGTGAAATTGTGTATGTGGAAAAAGTTTTAGATCTTTGAGTTCATCTCATACAAAATTGGAGCAAAACCAAAAGTGTTGCATTTATATTTTTGTTGAGTGTGTGTATATATATATATATATATATATATATATATATATATATATATTTTTTTTTTTTTTTTTTAAACGGCGATTTAAATCATACCAGCCCTGCTTTAGCATGCTATATATGTGCAATTGTATAAGTACTTGCAGTTTGATATGATTTTTTTTTGTTTGTTTTTTGTAATACTAGACTATAGAGAAAAGTTAAACAAAACCAATGAAACAGTTTATAATCTCACCTTTTAGCTTTACCCTCTGTAAGCATGTTGAATGCATGTTGAGAGCAGGCTCATTTTGTTTTTTCAGAAAGGGCTAAAAAATAATCCAGAGATTATTTCTTGTATCATGGCTGATTTATCTAAAATAGTCTTTTACCGGTATTTTCATTTTAATATGCACTGTGCAGCATGTTGTGGTGGAGCACGTGTACAGGCGTGTCGTGATAATCAATGTATCAACTTATCGTCTGACATATAAAAAATGAACACTATCATTTTGCTGGCCTCGACGTATTGCCCTTTACAGACGTGTTTGTCACCTCCAACATTCCAGCAAGTCGTGCTGTTTCTTTTGTTGTTCTCAGGTGTCTGCAGGAGGAGAGACGGCGGGCTCAGCGAGTTGTCGGCACTTTATACACAGAGCGACCAGCGTGCTGCAGTAAACAGCCAGCTGAATTGACTGCAGAAAGTTTTGAAGAGTACATAGACTTTGTTTCGAAGCCCAATTCCACATCTCTGTTGTGGGAACATTTTGGACTGAAGTTGAATAAACGAGGAGAACCCGGTGCTAATGAGCCGGTGTCGCAGTCTGAACGGTCCGCCCCTAAAAATCAGTCCACCTTTTGCATCTGCACATGCGTCATTTCGGACCACAGCAGCATGTCTGAGACAGTGTCTCTTCACCCAAAGCAGTCAAATGGATGAATGGGATTATTAGCCTAACCATCGGATGATTAAAGGTAAAACCTCTTAAATCATTCTGAAGTAAGTTTTAAGCATAAACGAGGCCATTTTAAGCAGAAACTTTGCGAAATCCCGTGACGCTTTGAAATGACCAACGCGCAGTGAATGCATCAGCTAGCAACTCCTTTAGCCACGGTCCTCTGATCGCTTCCACCTCTTTTTATGATGAAATAATGCTGAATTTATGTGGAAATGATTGTTGTACAAAAGCTTCAGTTATCTGTCGCTGAAATAGATGATGACTGGAGTCCAGTTTTAAGCAGAAAGGAGGTTTTAATCCGTGAACTGCAGCGAATGACGCATGCGCAGACGCAAAAGGTGGACCTGTTTTTAGGGGGGACCGTTCGGTCAGTGACACCGGTATGCCAACTTTGTTTGAAAATGGCGGTAACAAAAACTGGAAATACAACCAACCTGAAAATACACCTTATACGTCACCATCCCATCCAGTTTGCTCAACTGGGAACAAAAACAGCAGACGGACATGGAGAGACCATCTCCCCCTCCCTGATGGTTTGCAGTTAAGCATGCACTTGCCTGTAAATGCAGATATAAACAAGACTGTGAACTGTCACAAAGGGTGTGACAGTAAAACTCGCCTAAACCGTCATTGTATAAACCAAATATTTGCACTCGCCAGACAAAAGCAAAACTCCCAATACTTTTGTATGGTTGTCCATGTAATAAACACTGTATATAACTGATTTTGTATGACAGATTTTCACTCACACTGGCCAAAACGTCCTCTCCAATTGCAATGCATTTTCATTAAAAACCTCTCGCATATAATGGACAAAGCAGTCTCGACATGCTCAGTAATAGAGGTTTGAAATGAAGTTCATTAATGAAAAGACCGGTCATTTATTTTTTTCAAACCATGCTCAGACTTGGCACCTAAACGAGGCAGAGCGTAACAAAGGGCTGGTGATTATTAACAAAATTCAGCTTGTTGCCTACACTATAATATGGCATTAAGTTTCACACAAATCCCTGGGTGTGGTGAAGCAAATCGCTTTAGATCAGAGCCCTTTGCGTGGCTGTGAAACCTCCCTGGGCCCTGACGCGCACCTGCTAAATGACTGAGACCACAAGGGCTGAGATTTGTCACTTTTCCGTTTTCACTCCTTTCTCTCCTGTCATGTTTTAAAAGTTTTTGCAGTGCGCCCGCCAATTACATTTTGATCATGGATCAAATACGTTTGGCAGAAAAGTCCGCAAATATGACCAACTTTACAACAAGGAGTCAGAAAAAGATGCTCAAATGATCTGCAATTCATGGAGGGAAATTACACATACCGTTGTTTTGGAGGTTAATGATTTCATAAAGTAGAAGATAGGGTTGGGTATCGGGAACCGGTTCTTTTCGAGAATTGTTAAGAAATGATTTGATCCACTGACATCAATAGACTTTTTCCTTAATGATTCCCTTATCAGCCATTGTTTTTGAGGGTGTTTGTCAGGAAAATGAGTATTTCTCTACATTGATTATACGAGGTCTGTGAGAAAAGTATCCGACCTTTTTAGTTTATGCAAAAAATATATGGATTTGATTCATATGTTTTTACGTCAGCCAAGCTTGAACCTTCGTGCACATGCGTGAGTTTTTTCATGCCTGTCAGTTGCGTCATTCGCCTGTGGGCAGGCTTTGAGTGAGCACTGGTCCACCCCTCTCGTCGTTTTTTCATTGCGAGGAAATGGCGGAATGATTTGGGCTTTGTTCCATCAGAATTTTTTCAGAAACTGTTAGAGACAGGCAGCTGGAAACCATTCGGAAAATTCCCATGGCTTTCGGTGAAAATTTTATGGGCTTCACAGAGATTAAGAAGTGTTACTACCGCTTTAAGGATGGCCCACAATGGCGCACGGCGCGCCACGCTCCGAGCAGCGATCGACAGGCTGAAACGACCATTTCATTTCTAAACGGATGGCTGTATGGATCCGGGACCATCGTGTGCAATTTCTCTGGTTATCACAAGAGCTGGACATCAGCCATTTTCTGGCAGATTTCACTTTTAACAAAAGATTTTGTCATGGAAAGCCGCGCGGAGGGTTCGCGCGTCACAATGGATTCGCTGATGGAGCGAGAGAAAGAACACCTCCATTTTGGAGTGTCAGAGGACAAGTTGGGACATGCCTATCTCGGCTTTCAGTGGCTTACCAGTCGAGTGAGTATAAGAGAAATTGTGGAGAGCTGGGCCATTGTGGGCCGTCCTTAATGCGGTAGTAACACTCCTTAATCTCTCTGAAGCCCATAAAATTTTCACCGAAAGCCATGTGAATTTTCCGAATGGTTTCCAGCTGCCTGTTTCTAACAGTTTCTGAAAAAATTCTGATGGAACAGAGTCCAAATCATTCCGCCATTTCCTCGCAATGAAAAAACGATGAGAGGGGTGGACCAGTGCTCACTCAAAGCCTGCCCACAGGCGAATGACGCAACCGACAGTCGTGAAAAAACTCACACATGCGCACGAAGGTTCAAGCTTGGCTGACGTAAAAACATATGAATCAAATACATATATTTTTTGCATAAAATAAAAAGGTCAGATACTTTTCTCACAGACCTCGAAGACCCTGTAGCGGGTCTGTAATCAACTGCTTCTGTAGCGCAGCTCTGCTTTGAAGCTTGAAGCAAAGAAGCAGTGCTCCAACCCGGTGCTTCATTGGTTCTTTGCTTCGCTGCTTTTCATAAGCGGCAAATCCGCTTCTTAACCCCTCTGAGCCATTAAAATGTCAATCGTGAGTCACTTTTGTGCGGATTAAAGTCATTAACTGGGACTCCTGTCTTGTGAGAAAGAAACGAGAATCGTCCTCCGTTCCTTTCGCAGAGCTCCAGCGCTGCGCGGCTGTCTGCCGAGTCGAGTTAGAAAGCTAGAGTCCGGTCAGAATGAATAACTTCAAAGCGAATCGCTGTTTAAATAAAATGACACCTCTTTGCAAACGTAATAAAAACTATAAACTGCAGTCGATCAAAACGTATGGTGTCTCCTTCCAAAATGAGATGTCCTGCTCTGCCATGCAGCAGCTGCCTTGGCTCAGCTCAGAGGTATGGAGTGACATTCATGCCAAGATGTCTGGCCATAAATAGAAATAAACAATCTGTAGTTTTTGTCAAAAGCATTTCCTTTCAGAGATCTAGGATCCAGTGACCAATTCCGTATATATTTATAACCCCAATTCCAATGAAATTGGGACATTGTGTAAAATGTAAATAAAAACAGAATACAATGATTTGCAAATCCCCTTCAACCTATATTAAATTGAATACACCACACATTTAATGTTCAAACTGATAAACTTTATTGTTTTTGGGCAAATATTTGCTCATTTTGAAATGGATGCCTGCAACACGTTTATATATATATATATATATATATATATATATATATATATATAAAAAAAAAAAAAAATCTGGGACAGTGGTATGTTTACCGCTGTGTTACATCACCTTTCCTTCTAACAACACTCAATAAGTGTTTGGGAACTCAGGACACTAATTGTTGAAACTTTGTAGGTGGAATTCTTTCCCATTCTTGCTTGATGTACGACTTCAGTTGTTCAACAGTCCGGGGTCTCCGTTGTTGTAGTTTGTACTTCATAAAGCGCCACACATTTTCAATGGACGACAGGTCTGGACTGCAGGCAAGCCAGTCTAGAACCTGCACTATGTTACTATGAAGCCACTCTGTTGTAACGTGCAGAATGTGGCTTGGCATTGTCTTGCTGAAATAAGCAGGGACGTCCCTGAAAAAGGCGTTGCTTGGATGGCAGCATGTCTTGCTCCAAAACCTGGATGTACCTTTCGGCATTGATGGTGCCATCACACATATGTAAGTTGCCCATTCCATGGGCACTAACACACTCCCATACCATCACAGATGCTGGATCAATAAGGATTTAAGCTATCGATTCCATTATCAATATTGCTTTTCAATACCCATCCTAGTAGAAGAGCTTGTTGAGGGCCAGATGAGGGCTGTTCCTGCAGTAAATTGCGTTAAGATGCCCACCAACGCAACGGAGAACTTTCAAAGGGTCACACACATCGGCGTCATTGCATGACCACAGAGTTACAGAGCTGTAGAAGCATGAATCAGGCTTTAGGATTTTAAAGTACCACTCCACAGTGGAACTTAGAAAAAAGAGTGACTTGACTAAATGTAATCCTTTTTAATGTAATGTAATGGCCAATGCTTATTTAAGGAAGGTGTTTGTTTTTTTTTTTTTTTGTTTTTTTTTTGTCAGCCAAAGTTTTGACCCGGTCATGAAATGAGGCAAGCCCCTGTTCAAGGTCAGGCGTTTAATGAAGGAAGTACATAAGCCTAATTGGTGCTGGGGATTCCATATAGATTGTTCGGCGCCTCCTGGCTGTAACTAATTGGTTACAAACACATAGCGGATTTTGTCAGTTTTATACAGCGTATTTTGCTTATAACGGACAAAAGTCGCTGGGCCACCTGAATCCTTTAGGCAGTATTATTAGACGGTATTGCTTAAATTTTCATTGTTACGCAGATGATACCCAGCTTTATCTATCCATGAAGCCAGAGGATACACACCAATTAGCTAAACTGCAGGATTGTCTTACAGACATAGACATGGATGACCTCTAATTTCCTGCTTTTAAACTCAGATAAAACTGAAGTTATTGTACTTGGCCCCACAAATCTTAGAAGCATGGTGTCTAACCAGATCGTTACTCTGGATGGCATTTCCCTGATCTCTAGTAATACTGTGAGAAATCTTGGAGTCATTTTTGATCAGGATATGTCATTCAAAGTGCATATTAAACAAATATGTAGGACTGCCTTTTTGCATTTACGCAATATCTCTAAAATCAGAAAGGTCTTGTCTCAGAGTGATGCTGAAAAACTAATTCATGCATTTATTTCCTCTAGGCTGGACTACTGTAATTCATTATTATCAGGTTGTCCTAAAAGTTCCCTAAAAAGCCTTCAGTTGGTTCAGAATGCTGCAGCTAGAGTACTGATGGGGACTAGCAGGAGAGAGCATATCTCACCCGTGTTGGCCTCTCTTCATTGGCTTCCTGTTAATTCTAGAATAGAATTTAAAATTCTTCTTCTTACTTATAAGGTTTTGAATAATCAGGTCCCATCTTATCTTAGGGACCTCGTAGTACCATATTACCCCATTAGAGCGCTTCGCTCTCAGACTGCGGGCTTACTTGTAGTTCCTAGGGTTTGTAAGAGTAGAATGGGAGGCAGAGCCTTCAGCTTTCAGGCTCCTCTCCTGTGGAACCAGCTCCCAATTCAGATCAGGGAGACAGATACCCTCTCTACTTTTAAGATTAGGCTTAAAACTTTCCTTTTCGCTAAGGCTTATAGTTAGGGCTGGATCGGGTGACCCTGGACCATCCCTTGGTTATGTTGCTTTAGACGTAGACTGTGGGGGGGGTTCCCATGATGCACTGTTTCTTTCTCTTTTTGCTCCGTATGCATCACTCTGCATTTAATCATTAGTGATCGATCTCTGCCCCCCTTCTCGGCATGTCTTTTTCCTGGTTCTTTCCCTCAGCCCCAACCAGTCTCAGCAGAAGACTGCCCCTCCCTGAGCCTGGTTCTGCTGGAGGTTTCTTCCTGTTAAAAGGGAGTTTTTCCATCCCACTGTGGCCAAGTGCTTGCTCATAGGGGGTCGTTTTGACCGTTGGGGTTTTTCATAATTATTGTATGGCCTTGCCTTACAATATGGAGCGCCTTGGGGCAACTGTTTGTTGTGATTTGGCGCTATATAAGAAAAAAGTTGATTGAAGTTGATTGATGTGTGTGTGCGTCTGTACAGTGGGGCAAAAAAGTATTTAGGGAGCCCCTGATTGTGCAAGTTTTTATACTTAGAAAGATGACAGAAGTCTGTAATTTTCATCATAGGTACACTTCAACTATGAGAGATAAAATGAGGGGGAAAAAAACAGGAAATCACAATGTAGGATTTTTAAAGAATTTATTTGTAAATTATGGTGGAAAATAAGTATTTGGTCAATAACAAAAGTTCAACTCAATACTTTGTAACATAATCTTTGTTGGCAGTGACAGAGGTCAAACGTTTCCTGTAAGTCTTCACCAGGTTTGCACACACTGTAGGTGGTATTTTGGCCCATTACTCCATGCAGATCTCCTCTAGGCAGGTGATGTTTTGAGCCTGGCTTGGCCACTTCTACCTATTTTGGTTTCATCTGACCACATGATATTCTCCCAATCCTCTTCTGGATCATCCATATGCTCTTTGGCAAACTTCAGACAGGCCTGGACACATACTGGCTTAAGCAGGGTGGCACTGAAGGATTTGAGTCCCTCTCTGCGTAATATGTAGCCTTTGTTACTTTGGTCCCAGCTCTCTGCAGGTCATTCATCAGGTCCCTCTGTGTAGTTCTGGGATTTTTGCTCACTGTTCTCATGATCATTTTGACCTCACAGGATGACATCTTGCGTGGAGCCCCAGATCAAGGGAGATTATCGATGGCCTTGTATATCTTCCATTTTCTTACAATTGCTCCCACAGTTGATTTATTCACATGAGCCTGCTTGCCAATTGGAGATTCACTTTTCCCAGCCCAGTGCAGGTCTACAATTTTCTTACTGGTGTCCTTTGACAGCTCTTTGGTCTTGGCCGTGGTTGAGTTTGGAGTCTGATTGTTTGAGACTGTGGTGTCTTTTATGCAGGTAAGTTCAAACAGATGCCATTAATACAGACAGAGTGGAGGACAGAATAGTTTCTTAAAGAAGTTGTTACAGGTCTGTGAGAGACAGAAATCTTGCTTGTTTGTGGGTGACCAATTATTTATTTTCCACTATAATTGACAAATTCTTTAAAAATCCTACAATGTGATTTCCTGGATTTTTTTTTTTTTTTTTTCTTTTTCTCATTTTGTCTCTCATAGTTGAAGTGTACCTATGATGAAAATTACAGACCTTATTTCTAAGTAGAACTTGCACAGTCAGGGGCTGACTAAATGCTTTTTTTGCCCCACTCTGTGTGTGTGTGTGTATATATGTATGTATGTATGTATATGTGATATATATATATATAATTTATTTTAACCCTGATTTGTACGAAACCTTACTTGGACTGTTTGAAACAACAAAGCGCTTTTAAGATTCACACTTTTTTCAAATGTATTCCCATAGTTTTCAATCATTTAATTGCATTGCACCTTTACCTCTCATATAATTGACATCAAAAAGCAGTTTATTCACATTTTGTGCCTGACATAGAAACATTAATTGGCTTGTTAGCTATGCTCCTTAACGCTGTGTGTGCCTTTATAAATAAATAATGCCCGTTTCTTTTTTTCCTCTTATTGCACATTTTTATTTTACTTGCACATTTCACTTGCACTTTTTATTACTTTGATTTATTCAGTTTTTAGTGTATATTTATACATGCCGTACAGAGAGTGCAGCTCAAACCAAAGTCAGATTCCTTGTTTTCTGTGGATACTTTGCAAATAAAGGTGATTCTGATTCTGCATGTGAAGGGGAACACAGCCTGTCAAAAATGGCTGTGGAGTGCAGCGTTGCCACAAAAACTGCACTGATAAATCCACTGTGCAGCCTGTTGGTTTAAAAACTCTTACCAAATCCAAATAAAAGCATTTTTTTAATAGTTATCAGGGATGGAAAAATGTCCACTTTTTGGCGGATTTCCGCTTTTTTGCCAGTTGCCTGCGTAATTTTTTTTTAGATCAGTATTGTTCCGTAGGAAGCGTTAAGTGCTGTGCTTTTCGATCAGGCATGGTTTGGGCAGCTTCGGGCCCTTGAATCAAAGCTGCTGTTTTATTTTGGCTTTACCTTCATTTTTCCCCGCTAAAACCCTGAAGAGCATATGTCTGTGTGTAATATTTACCCTATTATATTAAACTGACCTGTTATGATCTTCTAAAAGAGTTGATAGATGTATTTTATAACTTACAAATAGGAGCAATGCTGATGCCTTAGCATGTCTATGGCATTTTCAGTGTTAAAGTTAGCATTTGAAGAGTTTCAGTCAGGTTTTAGAATTCATCATAGTACAGAAACAGCATTAGTGAAGGTTACAAATGATCTTCTTATGGCCTCGGACAGTGGACTCATCTCTGTGCTTGTTCTGTTAGACCTCAGTGCTGCTTTTGATACTGTTGACCATAAATGCATTTATTTCCTCTAGGCTGGACTATTGTAATTCATTATTATCAGGTTGTCCTAAAAGTTCCCTAAAAAGCCTTCAGTTAATTCAAAATGCTGCAGCTAGAGTACTGACGGGGACTAGAAGGAGAGAGCATATCTCACCCATATTGGCCTCTCTTCATTGGCTTCCTGTTAATTCTAGAATAGAATCTAAAATTCTTCTTACTTACTTATAAGGTTTTGAATAATCAGGTCCCATCTTATCTTAGGGACCTCGTAGTACCATATCACCCCAATAGAACGCTTCGCTCTCAGACTGCAGGCTTACTTGTAGTTCCTAGGGTTTGTAAGAGTAGAATGGGAGGCAGAGCCTTCAGCTTTCAGGCTCCTCTCCTGTGGAACCAGCTCCCAATTCAGATCAGGGAGACAGATACCCTCTCTACTTTTAAGATTAGGCTTAAAACTTTCCTTTTTGCTAAAGCTTATAGTTAGGGCTGGATCAGGTGACCCTGAACCATCCCTTAGTTATGCTGCTATAGACGTAGACTGCTGGGGGGTTCCCATGATGCACTGTTTCTTTCTCTTTTTGCTCTGTATGCACCACTCTGCATTTAATCATTAGTGATCGATCTCTGCTCCCCTCCACAGCATGTCTTTTTCCTGGTTCTCTCCCTCAGCCCCAACCAGTCCCAGCAGAAGACTGCCCCTCCCTGAGCCTGGTTCTGCTGGAGGTTTCTTCCTGTTAAAAGGGAGTTTTTCCTTCCCACTGTAGCCAAGTGCTTGCTCACAGGGGGTCGTTTTGACCGTTGGGGTTTTACATAATTATTGTATGGCCTTGCCTTACAATATAAAGCGCCTTGGGGCAACTGTTTGTTGTGATTTGGCGCTATATAAAAAAATTGATTGATTGATTGATTAAGCTGTTCACATCTCAGCTCGTTTGTGTACATTGTTTTCTGTATAATAATTAATGGCTCAGCATTTGTTGTCTTAAAAAGTTAGATATATTACAAATTGTAATATTTTTATTTATATATTATTAATAACAATAATAGTAATAATGATACAATACAATTTTAGAGAAAGAGACAAAGAACAAGATAAAACAACACAACAGAGAGGATAAAACCAACTAACAATGAACATAAATGTTTCCTGTGAACACCTAGTGACTCTTACACCTCCACTTCATCCCTGTTAAATGACAATTTGTTTCGGTCAAACCATATTTCAATTTGTTAATTTCTTCAGTGATTTTTCTCCAGAGCTATCTGCCAAGCTAGAAAACAGCTGCATCCTGGTAAGGGCAGAATACTACTGGAGTGATTTTGAAGAGTGAGTTTTTTTTTTTTTGTTCTCACCAAAATGGATGCTGCACTCACTGCAGTTTGTCTGGAATAGCCCTAGATTGCATTTCAGAGCTTCTAGAATTCAAAATTTTTCACGGGGGGGTGGGGGGTGAGGAATGTTTGGTTTCAGCTTTTTTGTTTTTCACTGCTTTCATCCCTGAGTTATACATTCTTCACTTAAAGTGCGCATAATTTTGTTTCATCTGTGGAGGTGGGGAGCAGCCAGTGGACAAACCGTGTTTTTAAAAAAATATACAAACTCACTGCTTCACTTTAAATGCGCAATAAGTATGTTTCAGACGATCAGCGCAGACCCTCTTTCTCTTAAAACACTTTATTTTACTCAGTGTGCAGCTTTGTAAAGTTGTAGCATTGCATGCTACATTGATTAGCATTAGTTATGCACATGCTCTATGGTCTTCTTTTTTTTTTTTTTTCTTTTTTTTTTTTTTTGTAGGAGCGATACAGGCCTGGTCTGCAGCGTTAACCCTCTGGGGTCCGAGGGCATTTTTTTGGACAGTTCACTCGCCTGGTATAAATGTTTTATTATTGCTGTTAACAACTCTCCCTGCGTCCCACAATCAAGTTTTATGTCTTCTTTTTTTCAGGACAGCCTGTGTTTTCAGAATATATATGTTTTTGTTGTATTTTTATAAGTGTAATAAAGGCTTACAATCAAAAATGGGCAAGGAAGAAATAAAGCAAAAAATTTCCACACATTTATTCAAAACACACAGCAAACTATAATAAACAACTGTTTTGACACTTTATAAAGGTAATTTGAGGTCTTGTGTGGAAGACTGTACAACAATAAGGTTCAAACAATAAAATGCACATTTTGAACAATATATACAAAATGGTTTCTGCGTTTTGTTGTCCATTGATATGGTAAACAGTGCTTTACACAGAGAAAGCAACAGAGTTATCCAGTAACATTCACATGCAAATAGGGATGGGTATTGATAAGATTTTATCTATCGATGCCATTATCGCTCCGATTCCTTATCGATAGCTCTTGTGAATTTTGTACTAAAAGTAGGCTTTACAGGTTTTCTATGCATTTCATTGAGTCTTACAGTAAATAAATATGAAATTGGTCACTGCATCCTTGATCTCTGGACATAAATAAAAATGAACAAAACAGTGTTTTGCTTTGAAGTTATTAATTCCGACTGGACTGTATATTCTAACTTGACTCGGCAGAGAGCCGGAGCTGTGTGAACAGAACGGAGGACGATTCTCGTTTCTTTCTTGCAGCAAGACAGGAGTCCCAGTTAGTAACTTTAATCCGCACAAAAGTGACTCACGCTTGACATATTCAGGGATGAAAGTGGTGAAAAACAAAAAGCTGAAACCCAAAATTACCCCCCAACACCACCTGCACAAAAATGTTTCAATTCTAGAAGCTCTGAAATGCAATCTGGGATTATTCCAGACAATAAACTGCAGTGATTGCAGCATTCATTTAGTGAGGGGAAAAAAAACAACTTTCCTTATTCAAATTCATTCCAGTAGTATTCTGCTCTTACAAGGATGCAGCAGTTTTCTAGCTTGGCAGATAGTTCTGGAGGAAATCACTGAAGAAATTAACATATTGAAAATATGGTTTGACCGAAACAAACTGTCATTAAACTTAAATAAGACAGGGAACAAATGGAGGTGTAAGAGTCACTAGGTGTTCACAGGAAACATTTATTTCTGTATGTATTTATTTATGTATGTTCATTGTTAGTTGGTTTTATATTTTCTGTTGTGTTTCTATTCAGGTTCTTTTTCTTTCTCTAAAATTGTATATAATAACTAATCGTTAGATTATTAATATATAAACAAAATAAATTTAAAAAAATATTACAATCTGTAAAACATTTGACTCTTTTACGACAACAAACGCTTATTATACAGAAAACAAATGCACCCAAACGTGATGACAGCTGCAACTGCTTAATGCTAACTTCAACATTGAAAATACCATAGACATGCTAACGCGTTAGCATCGCTCCTGTTTTTAAGTTATAAAATACATCAACTGTTTCAGAAGACCATAACAGGTCGGTTTAACATAAAAACGTAAATAATACTCAGACGTATGCTCTTTAGGGTTTTAGCGGGGGGAAAATTAAGATAAAGTGAAAGGGGGGAAAAAAATGAATAAACGAAGCAATCGATCGAAGCACTGCATCAATCTGCGAACCACTGTTTTGATTGGTTCAAGGTTCAAAGCAAAGCTGCACTGCAGAAAAGTTGATTACAGACCCTGCAGCGGGTCTGTAATCAATGTAGAAAAATGATCATTTTCATGACAAACACCCCCAAAAACAATGGCCACTCTAAAGGACCGATAACGGAATCGTTAAGCAAAAAGCTTATTGATGTCGGTGGATCGAACCATTTCTTAACGATACCCGAAAGGAACCGCTTGTCGATACCCATCCCTACATGCAAACTAGTGGAGCAATCCTCATAGTTACACACTCTGTTTGAGCACGTGAGATTGTCATCAGAGGCTCTCCATCTGCTCCTCTGCTTTCACTTTCGCTATGTGTAATGGCGCAGGGCACCCCGAGTATGTACTAATAGTATGTACTCATTGGAGCACCCATGGGGGCTGTTCAAACGGGCCAACTAATAACATATCACTCCTGAAAACCATCTTTGGCTTTTCATGAGGTAAATCTGCCCTACGATTGGATTTTGGAAAACCATGTGACGGTGAACCAATTCCGATTGGACACTCATATTGCGCATGTCATCACACAGCTTCTATGAGGAGTACAAAGATGGCCGACGGCTCGACAGTCGGCAGAGTTAACTTTTCAGCAAAAAAAGAAGTTTCTATCTCATATCGTTCAAAAGTTATTTAGAATTTAGTAAAGCTTGGCCTTAGCCATCGTATACGACGGCATCGGCCCCAGAGGGTTAAACAAAGCCTAGAGTTAAAGAATTTGCCTCAAACATTTTTTTGTAATTCAATTATTCAAGTTAGCCTACTCTGAATCGTTTCAGTCCTAACTGAAACATTGAATTTTGTCGTGTGGGGGAAATACAAATAAAGTTTTTCTTGTAACAGTGATGCAAAGTTTTTAGATTTTACTTGACCTCATCTTTTTAATACAATGCAGTATTTATCTGATCTTGAGGGTTAAGCCGCAAATTACATCACTTTCCCATCACCTTTTCACTCTTGTGGCCCTACTTCCCGCCTCACAGCTGTCCTGCCAAGTCTCCCATGACCCCTTGCTGGATGCTGCTGTTCTGTTTTGTGAGAGAATTTAAGACAGCAGAAATGAGATGCAGTCTCCTGGGATGTAGTTGCTGTGGATCGATGAGAAAAGAGCTCAAGCATGTGTTCATTGGTTTGTTACTGTCTTGCACTGTCAGTTTGTGCACTGTAGCTAGAATGTCTGTGTTTTGGTGTGAGATAGAGGAAGTACAGCAATGCCAGACTGGCTCAGTGAGCATACAGGGCACATTTCTGAAGGCCGCGCAGCTCTGTGATTTTTAGCAGGCTGTCACAGGAATTAGGTTACCCTGTCTGCCTCTGTGAGCTGATGCTGTGTCCGCTGCTGCACTCCTGCTAAACAATGGTGCCATTTTTACTCTTATGATGAGGAAAGACAAGGAACCATAGTTGTGCTGTTAGCATACGGAGCATCCTTTTGTAGTGACAAAATCATAAATGCGGCACTCTTAGTGTGTAGTCACATTAGGCAGTCTGTGCCCATATATGCTTAACCCCCAAAGTCCAGTTCATTTGGGTGTGTGTTCTGGGCCGTGCATGAGCCTACTTGCAGAGCTGGAATTGGATGTGGATAAGTTGGATTTTGTCACGGTACAGATGTAGTGTGATCGCGAACTGTGTCGGAACATGGATCTTGGACTTCAAGATTTTTTTGTTCAAGTTTTTTGTTGTTACTACAACTAAATTCTTCAGTTAATTTAGGACCATTTAAAATGGGTCTGGTTTCTTGCCTTATTGAACATGAATCATGGTAAGTGAGGAAAGCTGCAGAAAACATCCCCCTCATCTGCTGCCTCAATAACAATCTTGACATTGCTGCAGCACAATTGACTTGATGATCTTATATTCAATAATATATAACACCTATCTGTCATTTGATTGGTGGTTTTGTATGTCACGTGGTATTGATAATTTGTTCCATTTACAGCGCAATTTTGGTTCCATGTTTTGCACCATTACATGCCACGACCATCTTAATGTAAAAACATGACGTATTGCATTTGCGTGCATGCAGCAATCAAGCATTGATGGACTGCACTCACACTTGCGCTCTTGCAACCTTTGACACAACTACGGTGCTTAAGCCCCTTTCACTCTGACGTATTCGTAGAGCTGCATATTGCAGTGTTTCATTTAAATACGCCCGAAATGCACTCGTACTCAGCCTTTGTCCGTGTTTGTGGATCTGCTTGCAGCTGCATGTGTTCGCTTTTTAATGTGTGCACACAGTCGCGTGTACCTTGCCGCTATTTAAACCCAGTTCACTCCTGTCGGCTGTGCAGAACATATCACTGCACTTGGAAGACAGTGGACTGTATCATGAGGGTTTTACAGTTTCATTACTGCCACGTATGTCGCCAAAGCTGCTATTTTCTGTCTCTGTGGAAGTGCGCTCTGTTCTCTCCTGCACGGTGTGGTTCATGTCAGAAACGGTTATTTAACATTATTATTATTATTGTTACTTTTTTTTGTTTGTCTTGGTGGATCATTTTCATTGAAGGCTGCTGTGAATGAAGCGCCGTGACTCTAAACTTTTAAAGTTCTGGCTGCTCCGATCAGGTCCTCTGATTTGATCTGACCAATCAGGACATCTGATGAGCGCACCAACATGCAGCGAGTGCGCTTTTATTTGAGAGTGAGAGAGAGACGCTGTTTCTGGATTTCTGAGTTGAGGTTCGCTCAAGCGCTCTATGCCAAAGTAAATTAAGCTTGTTTAATTTATTCTGTCTTACACGCGTAGCCCTCAACATACTGCTGCGTAGGGAGAAAAAAATCAAAGTAGAGCTGCTAAAAGTGGGCAGAGAGCTGCTCCACTCAGCATACACGATATGCCACAATGAGCAGCTCTACGAGTACGCCAATGTGAAAGGGGCTTTAGTTTAAAAACAAACATGGTGGGGTTTGTTTTGGTGACAGACGACAATTTGAATGAGCTTATTGACTATGCTAACTCTTCTTCTTCTTAAAAAAAAACAAAACAAACCAATCCAGTATGCTATAAGCCATCTGGATGCATTTGCAGTATTCGCTGGGACATCTCTCGCTGAAGTAGAAGCGCTGTCAGATGAAGTCTGTACACAAAGTCGATGTGCGGCATCAGGTTTGTCTTTGAACTATCTGTTTTTGGAAGTTGACTGAGAACAATTTTGGAGTGGATTGCTATTTAAAGTTGATGTTGAACTGTTTGGAACCTCTTGACCTCAAATGACCAGTGACTCATGAATAAATTATAGAATGACAAGGATCTATTTTAGGTGTTATATAAAACAAATGTTTTTTTGCATTTTATGCAATGGTAAAGGCACCTTGACACTTGCACAAATTTGATCCCGACACTGCCACGCAATTTGTTGTGCCAGTGTGTCCCGCCTGACGCCACGCTATACAGAACAATCATTTCGTAGCTGATTGTGCATTTGCTCTCAGAACTTGGCTGATGAAACCATTCTCTCATCGCTCCCAGAATAAGAGAAACCTAGCTGCAGGTTGTCTTGTGCACGTTGTGCAGTGGAGAATGCATTTGAAATCTTGTCTCAAAGGTAATTATTTTTATGTATATAATATGGATTGGTAAAACAGTTGCATTTTCATTCCTTCTCATGATTTAGATCATGTATCTGTAAAATTCTGTTTATCATAGCTGTAGCATCTCGTCATAATTGTTCCAAAGCCCTGCACGCAATGATTTGCATTGACACATAGTGAGTAGGTTGTGCAGTATTCACACAATTAATGTGTGCTAAAAGTTTTGAACATTTAAAAATTTTCTTTGCACACTGGCACGCAGCCACGTATGGTTTACAGTGCGCTTACTCACGTCAGATTGTGGGAATCATATTCGTGTAAGTGTCAGGCTGCCTTAAGAATATTTCATGACATGAAATATGAAATGTTCCATTCAATGAGGCTGTGCCTTGTTGAATGGAACATTATTTGTATATCATGCTAGGTATGCGAGAGGTTGTCATGGCTGAAAACTCAAACTAAGCTATTATTGTGGTGAAGGAGCAGTGTTGGCAGGTCTGTTTTTTGAAGAATTGGGCTTCTCTTGAAGTATTTAAATTTATACTGTTGCCTGTAAGCATTTTGAACTTGTTGAGGTGTGTACATAATCCTAAGGCCTGTCAAACAGAACTCCTGCAGTAGCCCTCCTAGTCCATGTCAATAGGCCATTCTGAACAGGTCCTCCCGGGAGATACTGGAAGAGAGTGTCAGATTTGGATCACTTATAACACAACGTACATCAGTTTCTGGAATCCAGCAGTGATCATCCATTGATGGCCAATGAAATCTTCTTGCTGGTCCATTAAAGGTGCATAAATTTTATTCTGAAGTCACCAAATTCCTCTGAAACTTCTTCCACAAGTCCAGTCCATGGAAGGTCATCTTAGATGCACCAGACAAAGCTCTGTGCATGAACAACAAAGGGTACACATAAATCATCACTGTCTTCATCAGCAGCACCTTGGATTTCTACTAAATCTGGATTATTCATCTGGTTGCTGAGTTTGTATGCTTGCATAGTTGTGAGAGAGATGTTTCTAATTACTAGTGTGAGTCATAAACTAAACATTGCTAAGGTACTTGCTTGTTTTCCATCCAGTGGTATTTGAAAAGTACATAAAATGTAAAAAATTGACTCCTTTTGTTTTAGCTAGTTTAAATATAAGCAACATGCTCGTGATATGGGGCCACTCTTAGTTAGTGCAGGAGGGGGTGAACGCGACACTTACTCTCAATAGAGGACATAGTTTAATGCTGTGTAAACCATTTGGCCAGTGTCAGCTGCTGTCATAACTCAGACTATGGTTATGATCAGGTTTCTTTTTTTTCCCACTATAGATTTAATGTACAAGTATTGCATACATTCTATATGAAAAAACCACATACAATGCATTTTTCAGGTGTGAGTATTCAATTTTATTGCTTGAAAACAAAGAAATGACCCTCAGTTTTTTTTGTGGCACAGAACTCATAGGGCTACAAATTAGCTGAAAGCTGCCACATTGTATTTTGTCCCAATTTGTCAATTTCAAGGTCTAAAAGTAGGTCAGTAGATCCTCATGCCTAAATATTCTCAAAAGGTCACAAGCAGCCATGGCTCCTTGGCTGCTCTCTTGCTTGCCTCTACTGGTGGTTGGCTCTCACTGCGGTATTGTATCACTTCCTGTTCCGGAGCACAGCGGTGTTTTTCTGTATCTGTTAGCTGTTTAATCTGCGCAGTTAGATTGATCTAGTTATCTAGATTACGATTTGTTTCCCAGTGTAATCTTTACGTGCCTTAACTAAAGCACTCCTTCTGCTGAATCACCTCTAAATTATTTACACATTATTCACTTTGCGTGTTTTTAGGAATCCGCTAGCTTAGCGTAGCTACTAGCTCTTAGCCGATTTAGCATGGCGGCTTCTCCTGTCTCTCCCGCACTTTTCTGCTCTGGGTGTGAAATGTTTAGTTATTCCTCGGCCTCCTTTAGCAGTAATGGTACTTGTAATAAGTGTAGCTTATTCGTAGCTTTGGAGGCCAGGCTGGGCGAATTGGAGACTCGGCTCCGCACCGTGGAAAATTCTACAGCTAGCCAGGCCCCTGTAGTCGGTGCGGACCAAGGTAGCTTAGCTGCCGTTAGTTACCCCCTGGCAGATCCCGAGCAGCCGGGAAAGCAGGCCGACTGGGTGACTGTGAGGAGGAAGCGTAGCCCTAAACAGAAGCCCCGTGTACACCGCCAACCCGTTCACATCTCTAACCGTTTTTCCCCACTCGACGACACACCCGCCGAGGATCAAACTGTGGTTATTGGCGACTCTGTTTTGAGAAATGTGAAGTTAGCGACACCAGCAACCATAGTCAATTGTCTTCCGGGGGCCAGAGCAGGCGACATTGAAGGAAATTTGAAACTGCTGGCCAAGGCTAAGCGTAAATTTGGTAAGATTGTAATTCACGTCGGCAGTAATGACACCCGGTTACGCCAATCGGAGGTCACTAAAATTAACATTAAATCGGTGTGTAACTTTGCAAAAACAATGTCGGACTCTGTAGTTTTCTCTGGGCCCCTCCCCAATCGGACCGGGAGTGACATGTTTAGCCGCATGTTCTCCTTGAATTGCTGGCTGTCTGAGTGGTGTCCAAAAAATGAGGTGGGCTTCATAGATAATTGGCAAAGCTTCTGGGGAAAACCTGGTCTTGTTAGGAGAGACGGCATCCATCCCACTTTGGATGGAGCAGCTCTCATTTCTAGAAATCTGGCCAATTTTCTTAAATCCTCCAAACCGTGACTATCCAGGGTTGGGACCAGGAAGCAGAGTTGTAGTCTTACACACCTCTCTGCAGCTTCTCTCCCCCTGCCATCCCCTCATTACCCCATCCCCGTAGAGACGGTGCCTGCTCCCAGACTACCAATAACCAGCAAAAATCTATTTAAGCATAAAAATTCAAAAAGAAAAAATAATATAGCACCTTCAACTGCACCACAGACTAAAACAGTTAAATGTGGTCTATTAAACATTAGGTCTCTCTCTTCTAAGTCCCTGTTGGTAAATGATATAATAATTGATCAACATATTGATTTATTCTGCCTAACAGAAACCTGGTTACAGCAGGATGAATGTTAGTTTAAATGAGTCAACACCCCCGAGTCACACTAACTGTCAGAATGCTCGTAGCACGGGCCGGGGCGGAGGATTAGCAGCAATCTTCCATTCCAGCTTATTAATTAATCAAAAACCCAGACAGAGCTTTAATTCATTTGAAAGCTTGTCTCTTAGTCTTGTCCATCCAAATTGGAAGTCCCAAAAACCAGTTTTATTTGTTATTATCTATCGTCCACCTGGTCGTTACTGTGAGTTTCTCTGTGAATTTTCAGACCTTTTGTCTGACTTAGTGCTTAGCTCAGATAAGATAATTATAGTGGGCGATTTTAACATCCACACAGATGCTGAGAATGACAGCCTCAACACTGCATTTAATCTATTATTAGACTCTATTGGCTTTGCTCAAAAAGTAAATGAGTCCACCCACCACTTTAATCATATCTTAGATCTTGTTCTGACTTATGGTATGGAAATAGAAGACTTAACAGTATTCCCTGAAAACTCCCTTCTGTCTGATCATTTCTTAATAACATTTACATTTACTCTGATGGACTACCCAGCAGTGGGGAATAAGTTTCATTACACTAGAAGTCTTTCAGAAAGCGCTGTAACTAGGTTTAAGGATATGATTCCTTCTTTATGTTCTCTAATGCCATATACCAACACAGTGCAGAGTAGCTACCTAAACTCTGTAAGGGAGATAGAGTATCTCGTCAATAGTTTTACATCCTCATTGAAGACAACTTTGGATGCTGTAGCTCCTCTGAAAAAGAGAGCTTTAAATCAGAAGTGTCTGACTCCGTGGTATAACTCACAAACTCGTAGCTTAAAGCAGATAACCCATAAGTTGGAGAGGAAATGGCGTCTCACTAATTTAGAAGATCTTCACTTAGCCTGGAAAAAGAGTCTGTTGCTCTATAAAAAAGCCCTCCGTAAAGCTAGGACATCTTTCTACTCATCACTAATTGAAGAAAATAAGAACAACCCCAGGTTTCTTTTCAGCACTGTAGCCAGGCTGACAAAGAGTCAGAGCTCTATTGAGCTGAGTATTCCATTAACTTTAACTAGTAATGACTTCATGACTTTCTTTGCTAACAAAATTTTAACTATTAGAGAAAAAATTACTCATAACCATCCCAAAGACGTATCGTTATCTTTGGCTGCTTTCAGTGATGCCGGTATTTGGTTAGACTCTTTCTCTCCGATTGTTCTGTCTGAGTTATTTTCATTAGTTACTTCATCCAAACCATCAACATGTTTATTAGACCCCATTCCTACCAGGCTGCTCAAGGAAGCCCTACCATTATTTAATGCTTCGATCTTAAATATGATCAATCTATCTTTGTTAGTTGGCTATGTACCACAGGCTTTTAAGGTGGTAGTAATTAAACCATTACTTAAAAAGCCATCACTTGACCCAGCTGTCTTAGCTAATTATAGGCCAATCTACAACCTTCCTTTTCTCTCAAAAATTCTTGAAAGGGTAGTTGTAAAACAGCTAACTGATCATCTGCAGAGGAATGGTCTATTTGAAGAGTTTCAGTCAGGTTTTAGAATTCATCATAGTACAGAAACAGCATTAGTGAAGGTTACAAATGATCTTCTTATGGCCTCGGACAGTGGACTCATCTCTGTGCTTGTTCTGTTAGACCTCAGTGCTGCTTTTGATACTGTTGACCATAAAATTTTATTACAGAGATTAGAGCATGCCATAGGTATTAAAGGCACTGCGCTGCGGTGGTTTGAATCATATTTGTGTAATAGATTACAATTTGTTCATGTAAATGGGGAATCTTCTTCACAGACTAAAGTTAATTATGGAGTTCCACAAGGTTCTGTGCTAGGACCAATTTTATTCACTTTATACATGCTTCCCTTAGGCAGTATTATTAGACGGTATTGCTTAAATTTTCATTGTTACGCAGATGATACCCAGCTTTATCTATCCATGAAGCCAGAGGACACACACCAATTAGCTAAACTGCAGGATTGTCTTACAGACATAAAGACATGGATGACTTCTAATTTCCTGCTTTTAAACTCAGATAAAACTGAAGTTATTGTACTTGGCCCCACAAATCTTAGAAACATGGTGTCTAACCAGATCCTTACTCTGGATGGCATTACCCTGACCTCTAGTAATACTGTGAGAAATCTTGGAGTCATTTTTGATCAGGATATGTCATTCAAAGCGCATATTAAACAAATATGTAGGACTGCTTTTTTGCATTTACGCAATATCTCTAAAATCAGAAAGGTCTTGTCTCAGAGTGATGCTGAAAAACTAATTCATGCATTTATTTCCTCTAGGCTGGACTATTGTAATTCATTATTATCAGGTTGTCCTAAAAGTTCCCTAAAAAGCCTTCAGTTAATTCAAAATGCTGCAGCTAGAGTACTGACAGGGACTAGAAGGAGAGAGCATATCTCACCCATATTGGCCTCTCTTCATTGGCTTCCTGTTAATTCTAGAATAGAATTTAAAATTCTTCTTCTTACTTATAAGGTTTTCAATAATCAGGTCCCATCTTATCTTAGGGACCTCGTAGTACCATATCACCCCAATAGAGCGCTTCGCTCTCAGACTGCAGGCTTACTTGTAGTTCCTAGGGTTTGTAAGAGTAGAATGGGAGGCAGAGCCTTCAGCTTTCAGGCTCCTCTCCTGTGGAACCAGCTCCCAATTCAGATCAGGGATACAGATACCCTCTCTACTTTTAAGATTAGGCTTAAAACTTTCCTTTTTGCTAAAGCTTATAGTTAGGGCTGGATCAGGTGACCCTGAACCATCCCTTAGTTATGCTGCTATAGACGTAGACTGCTGGGGGGTTCCCATGATGCACTGTTTCTTTCTCTTTTTGCTCTGTATGCACCACTCTGCATTTAATCATTAGTGATCGATCTCTGCTCCCCTCCACAGCATGTCTTTTTCCTGGTTCTCTCCCTCAGCCCCAACCAGTCCCAGCAGAAGACTGCCCCTCCCTGAGCCTGGTTCTGCTGGAGGTTTCTTCCTGTTAAAAGGGAGTTTTTCCTTCCCACTGTAGCCAAGTGCTTGCTCACAGGGGGTCGTTTTGACCGTTGGGGTTTTACATAATTATTGTATGGCCTTGCCTTACAATATGAAGCGCCTTGGGGCAACTGTTTGTTGTGATTTGGCGCTATATAAAAAAATTGATTGATTGATTGATAAATGTCAGTTTAGATTCCTTATGTAAAATCCTTTCCAAAGATACCTACCTTACTTTTCAGACCATTGGTTGCTGCGTTATTGTCATTTCAGCTTCCGTTTGTTGCAAAAATGTGGAAAAAAAAGACATGGCAATATCTACGGAACTGTTTGTCCGATTAAGCTGAAATTAGAAAATTAGCATTTTCCCACCACAGACGAAGCACCAACTTTCCCCAAAATCTGAGGGGGGTGAGGTTTAGCCCATTGGGCAAACTGAGATGAATTGACCCATACATAAGTATTCACAGCCTTTGCTGTGAACCTCAAAATTGAGCTCAGGTGCCTCCTGTTTCCACTAATCATCCTTAATGTTTCTACAGCTTAGTTGGAGTCCACCTGGGATAAATCCAGTTGATGATTTGATTTAGAAAGGCACACACCTGTCTATGTATAAGTTCCCACAGTTGACACTGTATGTCAGAGCACAAATCAAGCATGAAGTCAAAGGAATTGTCTGTAGACCTCAGAGACAGGATTGTCTTAAGGCACACATCTGGGGAAGGATACAAAAATATTTCTGCTGCATTGAAGGTCTCAATGAGCACTGTGGCCTCAATCATCTGCCTGTCTAAACTGAGCAATTGGGGATGAGAGGCCTTAGTCAGGGAGGTGACCAAGAACCCTTTGGTCACTCTATCAGAGAAGAGAACCCTCAGGACAACTATCTCTGCAACAATTCACCAATCAGGCGTGTATGGTAGAGTGGCCAGATGGAATCCACTCCTTAGTAAAAGGTACACGGAAGTCGGGCTGCCACAAACGATTTTGTTAATCTAGTGTTTTTGCGATTATGCATACACTGAACAAAAAGAGAAGTATAAATATAAAAATATCAGTTGCTTTGCTCCCATTTTTTCATGAGCTAAACATTTTCTATATACACAAGAGACCCATTTCTCATATTCATAAATCTGTTAGTGAGGAGGGCTCCTTTGAGATTATCCATCCCACCTCACTGGTGTGGCATATCAAGATTCTGGTTAGGCAGCATGATTATTGCACAGGTGTGCCTTAGGCGGGCCACAATAAAAGGCCCCTCTAAAATGTTCAGTTTTATCACACAGCACATTGCCACAGATGTGGCAAGTTTTGAGGGAGTGTCCAATTGGCGTGCTGACTGCAGGAATGTCTACCAGAGCTGTTGCCTTTTTAAATTGAATGTTAATTTCTCTACCATAAGCTTTCTCCAAAGGTGTTTTAGAGAATTTGGCAGTGCATCCAACTGGCCTCAACCGCAGACCATGTGTACCCATACCAGCCCAGTAGGGCTGCCATCATTAGTCGACTAGACATGATTACGTCGGCTATCAAAATAGTCAGCGACTAATTTAATACGTCATCATTTATTTTTTTTATTTTTTTTTTTTTTAAGCTTTTTCTCTCAAAACTGCTGTTTTATCTTTCGCTGCCTTTCTATCCTTGACACACATGCGGAGTAGTGGTAATCCGGGTCAACTATGATATCACCGGAAAAGTTATGCCCAAACAGTATCATGGCTTGCTGGTAATGAAGCTCAAAAGTTTGAGAGCATTTAAACCAAATTAAAGAGAAAAACATAAAATGCAAAATCTGCAAGGCAGAACTTGCCTTCCACGGCAGTACAATGGCGATGCAGGAGCATTTGAGAAGGAAACATGTTGTGTGGCTGAACACCACACACTGTTCCACCAAACCTGTTAGATCTGATTTTTGTGTTCTCTCAGGTTTTGGAAACCTACAGATAATTTTTAAATTCTGTCGTGTGAGCCAGGCATTACAGTCACGTCTATAGTGAGCTGCTTACTTCTATTGAGAGCTGTAAACAGTAACATTTTGGCAGCAGCTGTCGATTTGCAGGATGTGGTGAGCTCATCAGTATTTCATAGTAATGTATGAACATGAAGACTGCAATTCTCTTGTGCCGCTGATATGCAGTTGTGGTTTGCACAGTTCTACCTTTGTTTCCACTTTCATTGTCAAGCAAAAGTTTTTTTTTTTTTTTTTTTTTTTTTTAAGGCAGTAAAGTATATTTACTGTAGGTTTTAAGATGTCTAAAGTCATGTGCATTTCCATTTGCTGTGAACTGTCCCAGCTTTTTTGAAACATGTTGCAGGCACCCATTTCAAAATGAGCAAATATTTGCACAAAAACAAAGTTTATCAGTTTGAACATTACATATCTTGTCTTTGTCTTGGCTTTCCCCAAGAAGCAAAGCATAAAACAGAATTATGCAACCTTTTCAATTTGTAAAGGACCGTATTTATTGTAACTGAATGTAGATGCTTCTTTTTTCTTGTTTCCCCCCCATTCAAGATAATAGTATTGGGAGGGTGGTGAGATGAGGGATCTCTTTTATTTTTTATTTAGTTTATATAGTGCCAAATTGCAACAAAGCTGCCTATTTATTTTTATATGCGCACGCACACTATATATTTTCTGGAGTAGAGGTCACACCTCTTTCTTTTATGAATTATCAACTCTTTTGGGTTTTGTGCATTGTTGTTGTGTACTTCTTATCATTGACATTTATTCTGTGGTATGTTTACCACTGTGTTACATCACCTTCTAACACTCAATAAGCATTTGGGAACTGTGGACACTAATTGTTGAAGCTTTGTAGGTGGAATTATTTCCCATTCTTGCTTGATGTACGACTTCAGTTGTTCAACAATCCGGGGTCTCCATTGTCATATTTTGCGCTTCATAATGTGGCACACATTTTCAGTGGGTGACAGGTCTGGACTGCAGGCAGGCCAGTCTAGAACCCGCACTCTTTTCCTATGAAGCCACACTGTTGTAACACGTGCAGGATGTGGCTTGGCATTGTCTTGATGAAATAAGCAGGGATGTTGCTTGGATGGCAGCATGTGTTGCTCCAAAACCTAGATGTACCTTTCAGCATTGACGGTGCTGTTACAGATGTGTAAGTTGCCCATTCTATGGGCACTAACACACCCCCATACCATCACAGATGCTGGCTCAATAAGATTTTAATCTGTCGATTCCATTATCAATACTGCTTTTCAATACCCATCCCTAGTAGAAGAGCTTGTTGAGGGACAAATGAATCCAGAAAAAGGCATGAATACACCCCTATACCATCACAGATGCTGGCTTTTGAACTTTGTGCTGGTAACAATATGGATTTTTTTTTGGGGGGGGGGGACCTCTTTTGTCCAGACAACACGACGTCCATGATTTCCAAAGACAATTTGAAATGTGGACTCATCAGACCACAGCACACTTTTCCACTTTGCATCTGTCCATTTCTAATGACCTGGATGTTGTTGATGTATGGCTTTTGCTTTGCATGGTAGAGTTTTAACTTGCAGTTGTAGATGTAGCGACTAACTGTGTTAACTGTAGGGCTGCCACAAATTACTGTTTTGATAGTCGACTAGTCAGCGATTGTTTTTGCTATTAGTCGACTAGTCGGATCATACCTAATTTCCTAAATTAAGGCCTGCAGCATTTTCCGAGAAACTTCGGGATGAAAACATGAACATTTCCAAATCGGTGTGGTACTTTTATAGTAAATCTGTGTCAGGTAGGCAGTTCTCAAAAACTAAATGTCCATGCTGGAAGAAGACAAGTGAGGGAACCCACCGAGACACAACTCTGGAAGAACTTTTGACTTCTGTGAGTGGAGAAACTGGGAATAGTGCAACATTTTTATTTTTTATCTTCATTTTACTTATAGTCCCAACTTTTTCTGATTTATGGTTGTTTCTGTTGCATTTCTGAAATTACAGAACTGCTATAAAGAAGTGTGAACATTTTATTGTGTTTTAAAACTTTGTGGAGCAAATGCAAACACCAAACTCTTATAAAGAAGGAAAAAATACACAAACGTGCAGGTAAACTTTGATATAAACTGAACCGATCAATGCAGGCTGATTTGACTCCCCATAATTTTTGTATAAATAAATCCGAATAAAATAAAAGGCAACTCACTTTGAAATTAATAAAACGTATCGCTGCAGCTTATAATAAGTTTGAAAAATAACAAATCAGCAGCTTGTATTTTTATTCTGACTCCAGTTCATTTTAGTGTGATGAAGTTTTTTTTTTTTTTCTTCTCCTCATCAGTCACGTTTTTGTGCTTGAACACTACATTAAGCTTAAGATTGAACAAATAAATACCTTTGGAAAATAACAGCTGTTAAAGTTCAGAGTTCTCACCTGCTTTTTGTGATCTGTCTCTGAACATCACTGCAGCTTCTCCACAGCAAGGTTTTTTTTAACCCGTGAATGTGTAATTTTTCCTCAGTTCATTTATATATTCTCATTTTTAAGGATATTTGACCGTTTATTTCATCTCATGATCTCATAAATTCAGTATACGATGCGCACATGGTGTGAACAGGTCGGTGCCATCAGAAAAACACCGGTAGAGAAAGAGCAGAGAAAACTAAAGGCAGTTCCACGTGTGTTGTTTTTTTGTTTGTTTGTTTTTTATAACATGTTCACTCGGGTTAAAATTCTCTCTTTCTGCTCCGTGCTCGCTGTCTCACGTGCACTGATGGTTCTCAGCAGAATGCAACGTCTTGTGCCTCCGTTCGCATTCTGCAGCAAGTTGACTCTGCGCGCACACACACACACCCCCACACCCCAACAGCTCCTCCGCTAAACTGCGCATGTTAAATGGCTTCGAACAAGACGACCACTGTTTTAATCGGCCATCTTATCCAAGTTTGAACGTTCAAATGATGGCAGGATGGCTCACTGCCTAAAACTATGAACTGAGAGAAAAACAAATACTTAAATAAAATAAACGACTCATCGACTACTAAATTAGTTGTCGACGGTTTCATTAGGTGACGTTGTCATGACTAGTCGACTAGTTGTGGCAGCCCTATTTAACTGACAGTGGTTTTCTGAAGTGTTCCTCAGCCCATGTGGTAAGATCCTTTGCACAGTGATGTCGGTTTTTAATGCAGTGCCGCCTGAGAGATTGAAGGTCATGGGCATTCGGTGTTGGTTTTTGCCCTTGCCACTTACCTGTAGAAAGCAGGGCTGTGAAAACTCCGTGGATCCGCAGGATTCCACGGATTTCATCATGGGGAGGGGGGATGGGGTGTTAGCGATGTACTCTTTAATCGTGAACATTACAGAGTTTTTAAAATGCTTATCGCAAAGCGTTTTTTTTTTTTTTTTTTTTACAACATCATGTAAGTTTTGAGTTTCGCGGAGGAAAAATGCAACTCAAAGCGTCGCTGTTATGACAGTTGTCATAAAGCAGGACTGGTTGGTTGCTGCGGTGACGCTGTGGCTCCTGTGCACCGCTTAAGCTAAACTTAGCATGTGGATATCCCAAACTTTTAGAGCTTTCAGGTAGGGCTGCAGCTGTCGATTATTTTAGTAATTGAGTATTCTATTGATTATTCTGGCGATTAATCGAATAATCAGATAAAAAGTACTTTTGTGTTTTAAAACATTAACAGTCCAGGGCTCTCCCTAAGTAATGGCACAATGTCACTGTGTCATCACGGAGATTGTCAAATTTAGTGTATCCCTTTCTATGTTCCTGGGTAATTATTTATTTTTTCACATCTTTGTTGTTTTTCACATCAAGTTTTGGATCTTTCCTGGTGTCAGGAGCTCAGCCAAAGTCTTGACATTTTGCTGAAATGGCGATGGGTTGTGGCTTTCTGTTTTTTGTTTTCCCCAACTTGTATAATTTTTCATTTATTTATTTAAGGTGGTGGACTGGATCCCTGCATGAATTTCTTTTTAACACTCTCTCTGCGATTCAGCCAATGCATTTCATTTTCAGTTGGAGACTGAACATGCAGCCTCGCAGTCACTGTTTTTTTTATTATTATTTTATTTGAGTTCCCGTGTCTGTGAAGCATTGTGTGTTGCCCAAAAAAGCGAAAATTAAAAAGCGAAACACTCATTGCGAGTCTAATCAAAACACAGAAGAAAGAGTGGACTTCTTCCAGAGACTGTGGCCGAGACGGAGTTGTGTGAGGGCAGTGCTGAGCCGCTCACACCGGGCAGAGAGAGGCAGCAGCCGCTGCCGTGCGTAGAGCAACCAGCGGATGAAACTGTGTTTTTAAAAAAACAAACACTGCTTTGCTTCAAATGCACAGTAAGCTATTTCAGATGATCAGCATGGACCGCCTTTTTCCTAAAAGGCTTTATTTCACTCTGTCACATTGGAAAGCTGTAGCTTTTGCGCTAATTTAATTAGCGCTTGCTCTAGTCGTCTTCCGTTTGTTTTTCTGGGGACATTACAGCGCCACACACAGGCCTGGCATATGTACTATAACATTAAACGAAGCCTCGAGGCACAAAATTTGCCTTGAACATTTTTTCTAATCGAATTATTAAAATTACTCAACTAATCGTTTCAGTCCTACTTTCAAGTTTTTAAAAGATTTGTGCATCTTGTCTGTGTCACGGACCGACCTCACACAGAGAGAAGATGGCAAGAAAGACTGTTTGAAAAAGTCTTATAAGGACAAGAATCTGTGGAATTGTTGCTGGCTTCATCAACACACCTGAAAGATAAAAGAAACGGGAAAATTGAACTGTGCCCTCTCAGGAAAACACGATGAGAATTTTTCTCTCCCTGGAAAATAAACATTCTGCTGTTCAAACAGGATTTTAGACAAGATTAGGGATGGGTATTGATAAGATTTTATCTATCGATGCCATTATCGATTCTGCTTATCGATCCGATTCCTTATCGATTCCCTTATCGATACCTTGTGAATTTTGTACTAAAAGTAGACTTTACAGGTTTTCTGTGTATTTCATTGAGTCTTAAAGTAAATAAATATTAAATTGGTCACTGTATCCTTGATCTCTGGACATAAATAAAAATAAACAAAACAGTGTTTCACTTTGAAGTTATTAATTCAGACTGGACTCTGTCATTCTAACTTGACTCGTCAGAGAGCCGCGCAGCATTTGGAGCTGTGTGAACAGAACGGAGGACACCACCTGCATGAAAATGTTTCAATTCTAGAAGTTCTGAAATGCAATCTGGGACTATTCCAGATGATAAACTGGAGTGAGTGCAGCATCCATTTAGGTGAGAAAAAACAAAACAACTTTCCTTATTCAAATTCATTCCAGTAGTATTCTGCTCTTACTAGGATGCAGCAGTTTTCTAGTTTGGCAGATAGTTCTGGAGGAAATCACTGAAGAAATTAACATATTGAAAATATGGTTTGACCGAAACAAACTGTCATTAAACTTAAATAAGACAGGGATGAAATGGAGGTGTGAGAGTCACTAGGTGTTCACAGGAAACACTTATTTATTTCTGTATGTATGTATTTATTTATGTATGTATGTTCATTGTTGCTTTTATATTTTCTGTTGTGTTTCTATTCAGGTTCTTTTTGTCTCTTTCTCTAAAATTGTATATAATAAGCATTAGATTATTAATATATAAACAAGATAAATTTAAGAATTATTACAATTTGAAAACAAATACACCCGAATGTGATGACAGCTGCAAATGCGTAATGCTAACTTTTAACATTGAAAAAAATACCATAGACATGCTAACGCGTTAGCATCGCTCCCGTTTTTAAGTTATAAAATACATCTATCAACTGTTTCAGAAGACCATAACAGGTCGGTTTAACATAGAAAAGGTAAATAATACTCAGACGTATGCTCTTTAGGGTTTTAGCGTGGGAAAATTAAGCGAAAGAAAGAAAGTATAAACGAATCAACAGATCGAAGCATTGCTTCATTTCATGTAGTTTAATTGTTCTGAGTTAATGCGTAATTTGGTTTACAGTTAAACGGAAAATCATTCCAGGTCCTACTTCCATGTCATATTCTGTTATTTCAACATCATCATTGTTTAAATAAAAGGTTGAATATAGGATCATTTAAATAGCCACTAATTTTGAGATTTGTTCTTCCAGGAGATGCTGAAAAAATATCATTAGATAAAAATTTAATTCTGGGGCCTCACAGGGCCATAGACCCCGGCTCCTGGGGAGCTACCCCCCCCCCCGACGCCTGCAAATTTTCCTTGGATTTCACAATTTTCATTTTGCAGCCCTGAGAAAGTTGTCCAGATTCTCTGAATCTTCTGATTCTGTTATTGACTGTAGATGATGGAATCCCTAAATTGTTTGCAATTGAATGTTGAGAAACATTGTTCTTAAACTGTTGGCCTATTTTTTTCACACAGCTGTTCACAAAGTGGTGATCCGCACCCCATCTTTGCTTGTGAACGGCTGAACCTTTTGGGGATGCTCCTTTTATACCCAATCATGACACTCACCTGTTTCCTGTCTCACAGGTCTGTAAAACTTAGTTACTGCCAAGGTTAGCTATAGCTTCGGTTAAGCTCATAACTTTTTTTTTTGGATAAAGATTTTGTATTAATTCTTTCGATTATATATTGATAAGTATTTTGTTCAGCTAGAAACAGTATTTTTATTGTGTTATAAGAGTTTATTTTTTGGCTTCTATGTCAGTAAACTGTAATTCAGTACGTGAACCATGTCATATCTGTTTTGTGGGACTAACTGCACGGCACCAAACATTGGAAAGATAGATTCTGGTTGGGCTTAATAACTTCAAAGTGAATCACCGTTTTAAATCAAATGACCTCTTTCCAAACGTTATAATACAGACAGCAAGTTTTTTTTGTTCCCCCCCCCCCCCAAAATGAGACATCCACCGTTCTTCATGAATTACATTGATCTTGACTTGCAGCGCAGCCAGCTAGCTGCAAGAGCTCAGCTCAGAGCCTATGGAGTTAAATTTGTCTCATTTATACCTGAAAGGAAATGCTTTTGACAGAAACTACAGATTTTATTTCTATTTATGTCTGAAGATCCAGGAGCCATCATGTACATCATTATTTAGTAATTCATTATTCTGGCGACTAGTTGCGTAATCACATAAAAAGTTTTTGCGTTTTTCAACAACGTCAACAGTCTAGGGCTCTCCCTAAGCAGTGTCACAGTGTTGCTGCGCCATCATGCACATTGTCAAATTTCGTGTGTCCCTTCTGGTAATTATTTATTTTTCACATCTTTACAAGTTTTGGATCTTTCCCCGTGTCAGGAGCTCAGCACTCCCCTGACACCGGACCGTAAGCGCAGGCGGCTGGTGTAATCCTTAGTCAGGCTGCACGTGAAGTGAGCACAGCCTGCGAAAAACTGGTTTTCAGAGTGCAGCTTTTCCACCAAAGCCACAGTGATGAATCCGCTCTGTACCCTGTCGATGAAAACTTGACATAAAGTGTGTACAGAGGACCGAGTCTATTCACCCGGGTGGCCGTGGACGCAAAGCAGTGTCAAAATGTTTATTCGCCGATCGTCAGCTGAATAAGGCACAAATAGTCTATTCGCTCGACCATGGTCGTGCCAAAGTCTTGACTGTTTTGTTCTTTTTCTCCCCAACTTGTAAAATTTAACCATTAAGTTGGTGTACTGGGTCTCTGCGTGAATTTTTTTTTTAGCCCTCTTTCTCTGTGATTCAGCAGATGCATTTCAGCTGGAGGTTGAACATGCAAGCTTCACAGTCAGGTTTTTTTTTTTTATATATATATTTTAATTAAGTTACAGTGTTTGTGAAGCATTGTGTGTTCCTCAAAAAAGTGAAAATTAAAAAGTGAAACACTAAGTATGAGTCTAAGCAAAACACAGAAGAAAGAGTGGACTTCTGCTGAGAGGATTTTCTTTCAGAGACTGTTTGTCAGTGTGGCCGGGGATGGAGCTGTAACTCGCCCAGTGTGAGGGCAGTGCTGAGCCCCTCACACCGGGTAGACAGAAACATCTGCCGGGCGATTAACCACTCCCCACGTAGAGCAGAGAGCAGCCAGTGGACCAAATGGTGTGTTTTTTTTAAAAACGAACAAAGCCACTGCTTGACTTTAATTGCGCAGTAAGCTATTTCAGATGATCAGCACGGACCATCTTTCTCTTAAAAGGCTTTATTTTACTCTGTCGCGTTGGAAAGCTGTAGCTTTTGGTGCTACATTGATTAGCTCTTACACGGCTTTTTTTTTTTATGGGGACGTTACAGCACCACACAATATTTGAGGCACAGAATTTACCTCAAATATTTTTGTAATCAAGTTATTCGACTAATCGTTTTAGCCCGAATTTTTATTTATGTCCAGCGATCAAGGATCCAGTGATCAATTTATTAATCATATTTATTTACTTTAAGACTCAATAAAACTTTGTTGACGTAGCAAACCCGTAAAGCTTACTTTTAGTACACAGAAAATTCACAAGAGGTATGCGCTGGATGTCTCATTTTTGAGGAAAAAACGCAGGACGTCACATTTTAGGAGGAAAAAATGTTTTGATCGATTGCAGTTTGTCTGTATTACAACTGTTTTTTCTCTCTAAGGTGCAGCTCCATCCAGAGATGGTAATTGTATTTGTGCTGGAAACCCTCCTGTCCTGTGCACCAACAGCATTTCCTGTATATTCGTTTTGTGAATTGTTCTGTAATTTATGTCTGTAGCATGGCCCAAGCAGAGGGTCACCCCTTTGAGTCTGGTCTGCTTGAGGTTTCTTCCTCAGAGGGAGTTTTTCCTTACCACTGTTGCTCTGGTAGTTAGTACGGTTAGACCTTACTTGTGTGAAGTGCCTTGAGGCAACTCTGTTGTGCTTTAGCGCTATATAAAGGAAAATAAATTTAAATTTAATTGAAAATGAGACAGGAATACCAGTTAGTGACTTTAATCTGCACAAAAGTGACTCATGATTGACATATTCAAGGATGAAAGTGGTGAAAACAAAAAAAGCTGTAACCCAAAATTACCCTCCACCACCACCCACACGAAAATGTTTGAATTCTAGAAGCTCTGAAATGCAGTCTGGGACTATTCCAGTCAATAAACTGCAGTGAGTGCAGCATCCAATTTGGTGAGGGGGGAAAAAAACCCCATCTTTCCTTATTCAAAGTCATTCCAGTAGTATTCTGCTTTTACTACTCAATGTAGCAGGCAATGCTACATCTTTACAAAGCCACACCCTGAGTATAAGAAAGCATTTTAAGAGAAAGAGGGTCCACGCTGATCGTCTGAAACGTACTTATTGCGCATTTAAAGTGAAGCAGTCTGTTTATTTATTTTTTTTTTTTTTAAAAACACGGTTTGTCCACTGGCTGCTCCCCACCTTCACAGATGAAGCAACAGGATGCGCACTTTAAGTGAATCATGTGTAACTCCGGGATGAAAGTAGTGAAAAACATAAAGCTGAAACCCAAAATTCTTCATCACACCCGTGAAAAATTTTGAATTAAGCTCTGAAATGCAATCTGGGGCTATTCCAGACAGACTTCCAGAAAATAAACTGCAGTGAGTGCAGCATCCATTTTGGTGGGGGGGGAAAAAAACCCAACTTTCCTTCTTCAAGATCACTTCAGTAGTATTCTGCCCTTACCAGGATGCAGCAATTTTCCAGATTGGCGGATAGTTCTGGAGGAAAATCACTGAATAAATTAACAAATTGAAAATATGGATTGACCAAAACAAATTGTCATTAAATAAAACAGGGATGAACTGGAGGTGTAAGAGTCACTCTGTGTTCACAGAAATGTTATTTATTTCTATATGTATTTATTTATTTTATTGGTAGTTGGTTTTATCTTTTCTGTTGTTTTGTTTCATCAGGTTCTTTTTGTCTCTTTCTCTAAAATTGTATTGTAGCATTATTACTTATTATTACTATTATTGTTGTTGTTGCTATTATTATTAATATATGAATCAAAATAAATAAAAAAAATTACAATTTGACTCTTTTACAACAGTGAACGCTAAGCCATTAATTATTATACAGAAAACAAATGCACACAAACGTGCTAAGATGTGAACAGCTTAATGCTAACTTTAACATTGAAAACGCCATAGATATGCTAACGTGTTAGCATCGGTCCCGTTTTTAAAGTTATAAAATACATCTATCAACTGTTTCAGAAGACAGTAACAGGTTGGCTTAACATAAAGGTAAATATTGCTCACAGACATATGCTCCAAGATAAAGCGAATTAAAACAATGAACCAATGAAGCAGCAGATCGAAGCACTGCTTCGATCTACGAATCACTGTTTCGATTGGTTCAAGGTTCAGAGCAAAGCAGCGCTGCAGAAAAGTTGATTACA